>NW_004567123.1:2272746-2299099 GCF_000260355.1 Condylura cristata | reverse complement strand
GTTTGGGTTAAAACTTGTAGTAAGTGAGTCTATAGTCCGTTTTCAGTCCTCAATTCCTATGCCGGCTTGGACGCCGTGATCTCGGTGTCTTTACTCTGCCGCCATCTTCCGGAAGTCCCCCTCCATGGACATTTTTATGGACTGCATCTCTGTTATTTGTTTTTTATGACTGAACTAAGAGTTTTATTATTCTGCCTGTTGATTTTATTTCTCCAGACAATCATTTGTTTTTCTGAGTTTTCTTGTATGTCTTTGATCTGTTTTTATGTGTTTTTTTTAATTTTCTTGAATTTATTTATTCGGGCAGTTTTGAATTTTGCATCTAATAGAAAAAAAAGTTCTTCCATTTCTTTGTTATTGGGTTCTGAAGGTTTATTCTCACTTATGTAGTATTCCTTAGAAGACTCAATTTGCCATTTGTTGTATTTATCCTTCTCTCTTGTTTATGATATCAATGGTACAAAGCTTCCAGTTTTTCTGTAGATGGCACTGCATATCAAGGAGAACTAGTCTGTAGCTAAGTATTCAGTGGGGGTTGGGGGGGTCAGTTCTGGAGAGGTCCATTGCTTATGAGAATGCTATGTGTGTTTTGTTCATGTCTGTGTTTACCTTTCTCTCTGGGTCCCAAACCTCAATCTCTTCAACCTGTGGGATGTGACTTTGGTTCATCCCTAGCACATTCCAATATATTTTCACTGTCTTCCCTTGGTTTATGTATAAGCTGTTTTGTTTTATTAGAGGTGAAATTCCTCTGAGTTTCTTCTATTGTGTTAGTCATTGTTGGTCCCCAGTGATCTTGAGATATTCCCATGTTGTCCATGTCATGGGATCCTCTTAGTTCAGTGCCTGTTTGGACTTCTTAGTTTATTCTTCCTGGAGGAAATTCCTTGGATATCATTTTCTGTGTTAGTCTTCAGTTATGTATATTAAACCATATTGGGATAAAATTCACTTGAAATTGATATGCAATTGTTCTGATATTTTGAATTCAATGTGTTAATATTTTTAAAATTGATTTACTTATTTATGCATCCAAGAACTGGGATGTAGGCCAAAGGTATGGGGGATAAGAAGATTCATCAGAGGCAGAATGGGGAGCTGAAAAAGAAGATCTACTAAAATACATTGCTAAGAGGAACAGTGAGTGAGGCAAGAGAGGTATTTGTAAATCTGATGAGCCTACTTCCTTCTTAACTGTTCCATTCACCCCTACAAACACTTGTGAGGAGAAGTATAAACAGCAAAAAGAGTTGAATGATGCGATCATTACTCTAAACATAATGGCATCTCTTAGTGTTATCTGCTATTTTGTGGCAAAATAAAGTCCTTGACCAGAGCAGTAAAACTGCAAAGACACTTATACTTAACTCTTACAACTTCTAGATATTATGAAAATAGGATATTTTGCATGAATGTAACATATTAAATTGAAATCTTCTTTTTAATGAAGAAAATTTGTTTACTACTTCTTGGCAATTTGGGCATTGCTAAACAAATTGAAGTCTTCGTTTTCTTCCAATTCACTCTCCCTGATATTATGGTGACTCCTATTACTGTGGAGAACTCTACACAAGGCTTTTGATTCAAACTTCAGTTGAAGTAAAGGATATCAATGCTGCTTCTCTTTGGTTCATCTCATGTGTATTAGGAAGATAAGAACAAATGTACTGACTTGTAGGGAGGAAGTGGAGTAGGTGTATGGAACTAGATCAATGTTCCTCTTCCCTGTCCCACAGTAAACATAACTGATTGGTTTTGGTTCTTGTTCTCAATAAGCCTAGTGCCAGCTCAGAATTCTCTTCACATGGTGATATGAGTTCAAAATGAGATTTTTCTGGCCTCCTGTGACCTGAATCAACAAGCAAAATTACTTATTCCCATGTCAGTTAAAATGGTTCTGACTTCCAGGAACAAGAATCTTGTTTGCCCTTGAGCTGAACTCTGCTGACTGATTTTAGTACATGGACATTGAGATAAAGATTGTTACATAACATTTCTTAGTAGTCAGAAAGCACATATTGAGTATCTAGTGTATGTCAGATAGTATGCCTGGTATGAACGATAAGTGATGAATGCACACCATCCTAGGCTCCAAGGCTCCCACAGCTTAGGAGGTAAAAGAAAGACATGGAGGGGAGACAGACTAGCAGAGGAAGAAGGGTACAAAACACAGTGGTCATGAGTTTGGACTCAACAATCAGACTGTCTTAGCTCAAACCCTGTCTCTGTTTATCCTTAGATAATAATAATCTCCAGCTACTCTCATCTATAATGACCATCTATGAAGACTATTTACCAGGTATGTAGTACCATGAAGACTAAAGGAGATTAACATATCAGTTACTCAATGCCCAATAAATGGTAATTACTAATAATGGAGAAAAATAGTTGGATTTATTATCAATGGCTATAGAAAAAAAATTACCACAAATTTAGCATCTTAAAACATGACATATCTATATTCCTTTCAGTGGAAAAGAAATCTAGACACAGATTGGATCTTTGCTTGAGGGTTTATAGACTTAAACAAGGTATCAACCAGGGATAGGGTTCCATCTGTAGGTTCAACTGGGGAAGGATCTGTTCCCAAGTTGGTGGGGTTATTACTTAAAGGTTGAACTGATGACCTCAGTTTCTTGCTAATTGTTGACTGGCTATCAACCTCATTTCTTTGTTATGGGTGTTTCCAGTGGGACATCTTGTTTCATCAAAATGTGCATTAGGAAGTGTCTTCTAGCAAGAGATATATCTCACTATCCTTTGTGAGCAACTTCAAGAAGTGATTTAATCTCTGATGTCATATTTCTGGGTTAGAAAAATAGGTCTCATTCATACTCAACAGGAGAAAATCATTTTAGAATATGTATACCAGGAGCTGGAGATCATTGGTAACCATTTTAAGTTCCCCTGTTACAAATATATTTAAATATATTTATATTTTAAATATAATATGGCATGAATTCAAAAACAAATGCTAAGATCTGCTCAAAGATGGTAAGATTAAATTATAAAGGATATCAAAGAAGTCCTTTCCAGGAATGGCTGCTAAACTGAGACAAGAAATGTGAAAACTTATCAAAGAGACCAAAGACATTCCAGGTGGAGGAAAAATCCTGTCACAGACTTGAGGTGGCAAAACCATGATTTACAATCCTGGTTACTACATAGCTGGAGGGAGACATAGGCAGAGAAGGGGCTTATATTTTATCAAACACTGTGTATACTTTCCCCTACTTAGGTCCTCCTTTTCTGTACCCTGGAAGACTGACTTGGAAAAGCTGCACCAAAAATACCCCCTTTCTCCTGACTCCAACTGGGTTCAACAAATGTGGAGCATCCATGGAGGTAGGAGGGCAGGAAAAAAGAGGTCAGAACCTCCTGTTGATTCACCTTGACCTCCTGTGGAATCCTTGAACCAAGAGTTAGATTCCAGCTGTGTCTCAGATTTCATAACCATCCCTCCCTTTCCCTCTTTAGACCTTGAGCTGATGACAGCTTCCTTAGTTCACAGATTCAGAGCTTATTCTTTATGGTTTTCTTGCCATTGTGCACAATTTTATATATATTCCCTTAGTTAAATTTCTCCAGATTACTGAGTTTTTATGTGCTTTCTGTTTTCTGCTGGGATTAGGCTTTACATTAAATTAAAGAGAATATTGACATGGTCTTGCTGGGGTAAATAGATTAATATCTGCCCATGACACAAAGCCTGAAGCTCAACATGAGAAAACAACAGATAAAAAATTCAAGGCATCATATATAGTGTTGGACTTTCACTCACAAAGAAAAATATGAGGGAAAAAGATAAAATTTCTTGATAAGATCATGAACCATTCCTCATTCTTTTTGTTATATAAAAGACATCACAATCCAAAGGTAGGTCTTTAGATTAGAAATATTATTAAATCATCATTAATTTACTGATTTCATAGCAATACTTTGTTAAGAAAAAAATGTCCTTGTTTTTAGGAAATGTGCTACAAAGTGTTTAAGAAGAAAAAGAAAAAGTTATGTGTTGTGTTTGCAACTTACAAATGTTTCAGAATAAATACTAGGGATATATATATCCCTGAGAAAGACTGGTCATAAATTGGAAAAAATGTAACTTTTGGAGAATCTGGGTGAAAGGTACACAGGAAGTCCTCATACCATCTTTCCAAGTTTTCTGTAAGTCTAAAATTACATCAGAAAATTTAAAAAGTAATTTTATTCATGAAATTTTGGGAATTTCCAGAGTTCTCCAATTCGCTAATCAATTCCAGCTTATGATAAAAAACCAAAAGATGTTACAACCACGATATAATAAAATAATAAAATAACCAGAAAGGAGGGCCATTATTTAAAAAATGTTTTCCTGACAATTTTTGACTTTTAATATTAAGTTCACCAGTCAGTGGATTCTCATCTACTTATTGTGTCTTTGGCAAAAGAGCTTTGCTTAATAAATGCCCTTTAGGCAGCAACTGCCTATAAAGAGAACTTGAACTCAAAGTCTAGCAGTCTCTAGTCTTCCCTTACTTTTGGAACAAAGGCAAGTTGGTGGGTTCTCCATGCACCTGGGACCCCAGTGTCAAAAAATATACCCAGGGAGAAATGCTTCTAGAAAGGCATGTTCCTGCCCTCTGGGAACTTTCAGGCAATATGCATTTCATGCATTAATTTGCTTATGTTAAACTTGTACATTCTTGCTTTGAATATGGAATTTTAGCCAACGGATCTCACCTGTGAGGAAACTTCTAAATCTTATTTCATTTTCTATGCCCAACACATTGTTAAAGAAGAGTTAGTTTAAAAGATACACAAAAAAGAAAAGTTATCTCTCAGACCATGTTGAAGCAATAAAAAGATGTGTCAACAGCTATAGGAAGATGTCATCAAATTGTGAAATATAATGGGAGGAAAATGCCTTATCGGAGCCTGGAGATGAGGTCGGGCCTGGGAGGCTGCAGCTCAGTTGCATGGGAATTCACTACAGTAGTTCCCCATTTTCCAAGGTTTTGCTTTTGGTGGTTTCAGTTATCAAAAGTCAATTGAGGCTGGAAATATTCTATAGGAGTAAGAGAGGAAGAGGCCACATTCATATACTTTTACTAGTATTTTAGTTGTTTTATTTTATTAGTTTTGTTACTGTGATGTAGGAGTCAGACATCAGCTCAGTAAGTAGCACCCCATGTGTTCAGTTCACGTGTCCTTGGACACCGTCTTTCTTACCTTCGTGTTATGGTGATTAGATCAGATGCTTTTATTTCACTTAAGGGATCTTTTAGTTCTGCCCATCAGGGAACCAGCTGAACTGATTTGAACGGAGTGGAATTTGGAGATGTTAAAGGCTTTGAATCTCTGCAAGTCCCCACATAAAAACAACCGGACAGCTAGGTTAAACCAAAACAAACTCCAGAAATATGATAATCAAAAAGGGAAAGGGGGCAGTGGATTAGGATTATAGGTGCTTTGGTGTTGGGTGTGATAAGTGATCATACATTTAAAGAGGTGTAAATTTTTTTTTAAAGATTTATTCATACAGAACTGAGGTATAGGCCAGAGGTGTGGGGGATGAACAGATTAATCAGAGACAGAGTGGGGAACAGAACAGGCATATTGATGAAGTACACTCTAAGGGGAGCACAGGGCAGGTCAGGAAAGGTCTGCTGGCCATGTGTGTCACCTCAGGGGCTAGGATCAAACTTACACTGAAGCGTTGCAGCTAATTTGCAGTGCTGCGATTTAACCCACTACGCTACCAGGGAGGGCCTGGTGTGAACTTCTATCACCATCATAGACAGTATGACAAATCAACATTTTTTCATTTAAAAGAAAATAAATTACAAAAAGACTAATGGAGCCTATAGAAAATTTGGGCTATCCAACCACCAGAGTATTGAAAATTTTTGAAGAATATACAGATAAAAATGATATTTGGGTTCTTTACAAAGCAAAACCCCAGACAGTGAAGACCCACATAATCCACATACTCCCTACACATAAGCAGGTGAAGACAGACAACCCATAGGCACAGTCCTGGATGCTGTGAGCAGTTGTGTGAGAGAACAAAGGAAATGAGGCATCTGATAGAGCTGGCCTAGAGTTGCCAACAGGCTCAAACATATCCCATTGAGCAGTGCTCAAGTGGCTTCATGTCAGCCAGGAGGGCTGTTGCTGACCACCATTAAGATTGTGTGTAAGACAATAATGAAGGACACCACAACTTTAATTACTAATATTGTCACTTTCCTGTTCCTACAGACAATGTACCCTTGCACCAGTAGTCATTAAGAGAGATAAGCAGCCATCCTGGGTGTCCTTAGGGACCATCTCCACATTAAAGCATGTCCAGCTCCAGGGACTGATGCCAGCTCAAACCACCCTGGGATCCTGCTACCTAGAACAGAAGACAGGTTGAAGAGTGTAGTGCAGGAAAATCAGGGTCATCTATGCTACATATGAAAAGGCCTAGATATTGCTTGTTTCATGATAATTTGCAAAGAAAACAAAGGAATGGACGGGCAGTCAACTTACTTAAAGAGACTAAAAGAAAGCAAAGTTAAAAGCTTGGATAATATTAAACTAGGTTGTCCAGGAGTATTTATGTTATGATAAAATTTGTGAATAAACACAATGAAATGATTATCAAAACATTTTGGATGATTACATTTGGAAATGTGAGAATGGTTCTTATTCTAGGCACTTCTGAGGTGACTATCAAAGTTCCATTTCCAGGTCTAAGGCTAAAAAATGCCTTTGCCTTATAATAATTATTATGTTATTATTGTGCCTGTGTCTTATTTTATAAATGATTGTTCTTCAGAGGGAATAGACTGATGGGAAAAAATACTGGAAATCCAGAGCAGTTAGCAATTCTGAAGTTTTACCTTGAGGTTGATAATAATACTGCTGAAAGGCATAGGAGAATGGGGGTGGGAGCAGCCCCCACAATGTTGTCTTCAATATACTTCAACACTAAAATCCTCCTGACCTTATCCACTAAGTGAAGGTGGAAATTAGCAATAAAGAGAAAAGAAAGTTGTTTCATGAAACAGTCTTTTTTAAAAAAAAGATTTTATTTGCTTTTGCTTAGAAGAACTGGGGTATAGGACAGAGGTGCAGGGGATGAAAATGGGAGCAGAGCAAGTGGAGTTACTGAAATACCCTACTAAGGGGAGCAGCGGCCAAGATCGGAGAGTTCTGCTGTGACATATGTGAGTCACCTCCTGGCCAGGGATGGAACTTGGAACTCAGGCCACCAGAGAGGCCTAAAACTAGCAGTCTTTAGAGATTCCAGGAGGGAAGTATTTCATGTTGATTTTTTTCTCACCACCAAATAGAGATACCCATTATCATGGTTGTATAGTGACCTACAATATAGCCACACAATACTGTGTGACAACTATGTCTCCATTGTCGAATGTTTGTGTTGTTTCCTGCTGTGATTGGCAGCCTGCACAGTCACCCCTGGGTCATGTCTGATGTTCTCCTAAAGTGTCTAGAATTGGAAAAGGGTAGGAAAACATTTCTCATCTTGCCCCCAAAGCCTTTGCAGTCCTTTACCCTGCCGCGGACACTGTCAGGGGTACCCATCCTCTCATGCCCATGTTAACTGCAGATTCGTTAATCTTTGTGATCAATACCAATCTGATCACTCAAATATGTTACTTCTTTAATTTAATATATGGATGGGAATATGTTAAATACCTTTTTTCATAGATTTATTGGCTAGCCAGGTAATTAAAAACAACAGAAGCACATAAATTATCTCTATAAACCACTGCTTCACAGAAACTAGTTATTTGTGGAAGAACCCTGAAAAATAAGCTCCAAACTAAAAAGTTCTAAACAAATCTTAACTTTTCCTATAGTGTCAAATGATTTTTTTTTTAAAAATAATACACAGAGCTGCGGGACAGGCCAGAGGTGCAGGGGTGAGAGGATTCACCAGAGACAGAGTGGGGAGCAGAACAGGCCAACTGACTAAGTACACTGCTGAGGGGGCAGCGGGCGGTCAGGAGAAGTCTGCCACGCCATGTGGATCAACTTGGGGTGGGATCGAACTCATGCTGAAGTGGCGTTAGCTTCTCAGTGCTGTGCTTTAACCCACTGTGCCACCAGGGAGGGCCCCAGTATCAAATGATTTTAAGTCAAGAAAAATGACCCTAATGACATTTATGTATGATCCTCTGTGCTCCACATTGTCTTTTTTTTTTTCTTTAGTGACCAGTGCTACTGATCTATTTTCCAATCTCAGTTATCTTGCCAACAAAAGACAGAAAACCAGAGATGCTGGCGTTTCTACTTATAGGGATTTTAACATTGGTCATTTCTGGATCAGAAATTTGATTTCCCCTTGGAATCAAATTGGTTCCAAATATTATTATTTTTTTAATTGGTGTTTAGGAATAAGTCAATGAAATTATTCTTACTTTGCAAAGAAAGAATTTACCCAAATCAAAACTGTATATATATATTTACATAGTCCAGCACACTTACTATTTCCAACTTTTGATGTGCTCACTCCCCTAGATAGGAATGGAGAGGTTGGTGTTTCCATTTGCTGAGCAAAGAAAGAGTAGGCCAAGCAACAAAATGCCTGGCCAGGTCCGGTATTTAAATGACAGATATGGGTTGGAACGTAGTCATCCTGACTCCGGGTCCAACATTCTTCCCTCTACTCTGTGCTGTAAGCAAAGCAAAATGTAATTATAACAGCTCTTTTATCAGCCCTACTTTAGTGCCAAGGCAGCTCATGATACAATGATACATGCCCCTCAGGAAACACCCATCCAAACCACAGTCTGGGAAAAGACCCCACTCCTGGCCCAGGGTGTCTCTGAGCTCTGCATCCCACAAAAAAATTCTATGAAATCTAACCACATTTCATATTTGACAAACCAAAGCATCCAAAAGTTTATGCTTTCCACAGTCAAGATGGAGCTCCGCTTTCCCCTCTCCTACAAAATTCAACTACTTGTAAAATACATGTAAGTTAAACATTAGCTAAATAAGTTGTCCCTCAGTGATGTTGAGACTTTTGCTATCTTCCAAACACACAGACACTTTGATGCCAGAAATTACCTATGCAATCATCTGTTTATTATTCAATATTTACCTGAGGCACTGTTCTAAGTCTACAAAGCCCATCAAAGCACAGGAGATGCTCTCCTTTCATTGGGAGCTCATAACACAGACAGGAAGAAACATCACCCCATGAAAAAGCCAGCACCGCACAGGGTCCAGACATCTTTAACTTTAACTTTTTTTTGACTCTAACTTTAGAGTCAAAGGAGTCTTGGAGTCAAGAAAAAGAAAATGTTTTTCCCTAATAGGAAAAAACCCAGTTCTACAGGAATGTTTCAAATGTCCTCAGTTAATGGATTCCCACAGCCACTTGGTGAGTGAATGTTATTAGGATAATTAACAGATAAGAATTTAGGATTCTGTGAATAAAAGAGACTTGGAGTGGGATCAAGCAATTTCATGTTCTGGTAGTCTTTTATTTAGTGATTCACAAATCAGGCAGCATGCAATCTAACAGACAGAAAGGAGCTCCGAAGAGATGTACTGGAGATTTTTACAGAGAAAACGGTACTATGTGGCATTTGCTGCTTGGTTAAAACAGGGCTACTTTTTTCATACAGGGCAAAATTCTTAGAGCTGGGTTTGGTGACCAATGCTGAGTGGGAAAATGAAGGGTGGTGGACCTAAGCCTTCTTTTTTTGGGAAAGGCATAGGAAATTTGTTAATTTTTTTTTTTTTTCTGCAAGGTGGCTTATCAGAAGCCACTCCATCTTGAGTCTATTGTAGGAAACTTAACAGAATCATATTTAAGATGTCACCTCATATCGAGAGCATGGGGAAGCCTGGATGTGACCTTAGGATGACAGTCAGATCTCCCCACTGTACTTTTTTTTTTTTAAAGATTTATTTATTTATTCATATAGAACTGGGGTACAGGCCAGAGATGTGGAGGGTGAGAGGCTTCACCAGAGACAGAGTGGGGAGCAGAACAGGCAGATCGACGAAGTACACTGCTGAGGGGAGCAGCGGGCAGGCAGGAGAGGTCTGCCACGCCATGTGGTCACCTCCGGGGCAGGCGGGAATCGAACTCATGAGGAAGTGGCTTTTAGATTCTCAGTGCAGTACTTTAACCCGCTGTGCCACCAGGGAGGGCCACCCCACTGTACTTTTAATCAGAAACCCCAGTGATGAGTTAACCTTTCAACATTATCTTCAATTGGGAAAGAGTATTCTTTGTTTAATTTTTACAATCAAGGAAGTACCTAACTTGGTCGAGGGCCTGGAGAGAACATTTCCCCAGCCACACATCCATAAGGGATTTACAATAGTATGCATAGGGCTCTATGGAGTACAGAGATGTTCTGTGGCTAGAAGTGGAGCAGGAAGAGAAGCTCATGTCATGAAACCTTGTGTGCTTAATTGCTGTGCAAAAGGGAGCCTCTGCACCATCTCAGCTGAAAAACAAGTGTGGGTTCAGCCCATTCCTGCTCTGCTCCTATTTAGTGAATTAAATTTAGTAATTATGCCATATAGCTGAAAAAAGACAAGTCAAAAAAATTCAAGAATAATCCAAGATTGAGTGATGTATGGGTGGAAGAGAAGTTAAAAATAACAGATGCATGAAAACAGCTAGCTCAATAAAACAGACACATATATCCAATTCTATGAAGACAGTGTTGAAATATTTAAATTTCAGGGCTGTGTAAGAGAATATTCTGTGATGACAGAAATCTATCATGTAGATAGACACTGTCCAGAGCAATAGTGTCAATTCTGTGCAGCTACTGGCCACTTGACCACACTTAGGAAGTGATTTTTAAATTCTATCCATTCAGCATTTTAAAATTTAAATAATTGCATTGACCTGCTTTTGCTTTGGAATGCTTTGAGATGTTGCTGGAACCTAGAGGGAGTATGGAAGGTGAATCCACAGAAAATCAAGGTCCAGGCACCACTGTAAAGTGCTTATTTGGGTGAGACTGTCTTACAAACTGTGATTGATAAGGTGGAAGCATGTTGGCCTTTAGAATGGGAAGCAGCAGCCTCCCTGATGATGCAGGGGAGTAAAGCGAAGCACTATGAAACTCTCCACAGCCACTGCAACACGAGTTTGATCCCTGGCCAGCACAGCAGACCGCTCCTGTCTCACAGGCTGCTTCCCTCAGCAGTGGATCTCAGTAAGTGTGGCTGTTCTGTTGTTCCCCACTCTGTCTCTGGTGAAGACTCTCACCCTTCATACCTTTGGCCTGTAGCCCAGTTCTTGTATGCATAAAGAAATAAATCTTGGGGGAAAAAAAGAGAGAAAAAGAATGGGAATGAGGTGCAAGCATTTGTAAGGGTCTAGGGGTCAGATGGCTTTCATTCTTCTCTTTGCATAGCACCTCTGTCTTACGTCAACAGCTAAAAAAAAAAAAAAGCACATGTGGGAGTGGGGTCAGGGCTTCTCAGAATTGCCTTTGAGAAGAGAAATACTATTGACTAAGACTCCAAGCCTTCGCTACCAGGGCTGTGCTCTGAGTTTGGTTTGTCTAATGAAGCGTCATCAGTCAGGCCTGTGGCAGAGAGCAGAAAGGGCCCATACATTTAGGACGTCGGCCCCCATCTGGGAGGAGGCAGGAACCCCTTGTACCCACACAGAACAATACCCAACAGTGTATGCAGAGCTCCTCTAGAGGAAACTTTTAGGAAACAACTGCTGGTGGGGTGAGCTCAAAGCCCTTGATTCGATCACTCATGAGGTCTGCCATGTAACCTGTGCACTGACAGTGAGCTGTTAAACACACTAACTCAATGGCTTGGACAGTGGGAAGCCCAAGGGGACGATGATCATGAGTGGGCCTTGGTGGAGACAGGGATATGTAGGGGATATTTGGATTTGCCTACAGAAGTCTGAGGAAGTCCTCACCGTTTTCCACATCTGAACGCATAAGGCAGCCACACACTGGCAATTGGGAAGACTTTGGCCCAGCTTGGATATGAACGCCAGTAACTGACCCTGTGGTAGGAAATGCAGAGTGGGTACTTACAGTGCCTGTGTGGGATGGCATGTTGTCAGGGTTGGAAGAATATGCTTGAAATATCATAATGTAATTAATGCAGTACTGGCTTGTCCTGTTCTGAAAAACATCAAAGACAACTGCCAAAGTTCGGGGGCTCTGCACTCAAGCTCCTAAACTGTGGGCATTTGGCAAAGTAATGATATTGGCTTCCTTCTCTGGGTAAGGGCTCCAAAATGCCCCATTGACATAGGTACTGCATCTGCCTATAAGCAGCAGGGTTAATAGAAAGAAAAAATAACAATGAAATATTAAAGTAGCAGATTAAATTACTAGCAGGTCAACCACCTTGGCTGGGTGCACTAAAGTACTGTTCTAGGCTTGCATGAATTTGAATGATTAACCAATGGGCCCACTGCCCTGCATGCCAGACTCTCACCCCTGGTGAGAGAGCGAACACTAGGAAGGCAGAATAGGTGTGAGAAACAGCCATTGTCCCCACTCACTGAGGATCAGTATGCTGTGATGATAATGCCAAGCCCATTACACCGAAGAAAGATGCCAACTACTAGAATGTGCAGTGAGACATCCCACCAGGATAAGTTACTTATCCTGGGTAAGTTACTTCGCATTCCAAGGTAAGGAGGGATTACTCAATCCCCACAGCGTTGTTTGGCTAGAAACAGGACCTTTTGAAATGCACTAGAATGGAACACTGAAAGAGGGGAGAAGGAGGGGTTCCTGACCTGGTATATTCCACCTTCAGTCCACTCTCACACCTGACAGTGCTGCCTCCCCCAACCCAAATGTGTGGTATGCCAACCACGCCTAATTCCTAAAGCTGCCACAAAGCAGCTTTATGTGTTCTATGTCCACATAGAAGCCCTTCCTAAATGCACCCAGCCAGACTTACTGATAGCCAGCAAAGCCAGTCCTTGAGGAATGCTAAAATAAAGTCTCTCAAGGGGAAATCTGTCTGCCAAAATAGAATGGTCTTGGACTACACTGCTGCCTCTCTGGAGACCCCTGTGTCACTTTCCAGAAAATTGTGTGTTTATACATGATGAAGCTAAAGTATCACCTTTATTAAATCACACGAGGACACAAGTGGATACCCTGAGTGATCTGACCCCCAGTGTAGGTGAGTTAGTAGGTCAGTGGTTTGGGTCATGGACTTTGGTCTGAAGAAAAATCATTGTCACTGATTTGGGAGAATCACTGTCTTAATCTGTGGTCTTTCAGCTATATATCCTCCATCGTTGCTGTCACATCAGCCTCCAATGCAGCCAGGTACTCACTAGCAGAGCCACCTCCACACTGGAGACAGCCCTTCCTGGTCTGTCAGAGCAGAGCGCATGAGGAGGAGGTGTGAGATTGGGAGGCTTGCTCGTGAGGGATGGAACGTTGCGGAAGGCAATCTAAAGAACATGACCCACTAACTGAACACAGGCAGAGGCTGCAACCCTCTCCCCTGTGAATGTGGGTTCTCAAAAGTGGCTCCGAAGGAGACGGCCTTGCATGTACAAGGTGTGCTGAGAACCGTGACTGAGCACACCTAGGACCTTCTTTGATACGTGGTGCAGGAAACTACTCTGTCTTCTGGCAACCCAAGCCAGAGCCTCCTGCGTAGTTCCCTTTTTTATTCAAATTGCTACTTACCAGTGTGGCTTGGGCTACTTACCAGTGTGGCTGGGTCTGCCGCCTCAAGCCTCTCCCTGGCCTCCCTTAACAGGTTTGGTCTCAGCTCACACCCAGGCTGTGGCCCAGCACTTCTCCAAGTGTATTATTGGTCCCTCTTGTAATTTAACAATCATTACATTGAGCTGCAAAACTTTCTTTTTTAAGGTTAAAGTCTTTGACTTTTATATGCTCTCTGCCAGAGACTTCTTCAGATTTCTTAAAGAATTTGTCTCTCAGGAAAAGTTCACCTCGTTAACCTCTGGTCAGCAGGCTTGGGAGTGTCCTCCCTCATCTGCTCCTGTGCTCTTGCAGTCTCAGCCCAAGCTTGCAGCTGGCGGTGTGTGTTAATCCTACCATCTTTGCTTTTACTCCGCTTGGAAAAAAATGAAGCATGTGCAGCGCTTCCAGTACTTGCTGGCCCAGGGTGGGAATTTGAATTCAGGCAGTTTGGGCATAATGTGCGCGAGAATCCTGAGAAAAGAAGGTCAGCCTGTGGTCTCTGCAGCACATCATTTTCTGTCACCCACACAGACTTAGCCAGGGCTGCTCCCCGACAGATTTTTATTACTGTTCTCTTCACCTTCAACACTTTGGAACAGGTATTCTTTTAGATCCTATTAAATCCACCTGATTGAGTAGAAAGGTCTGTCTCTTTATAATTGTTATAGAGCAGAAGGAGGGGGACCCCAGAACCCCCAAATCTGCCTGCTCTAAATAGGTTCTGCCAACTGGCATATCAGACAATGCGTGTTCTAGTGTATAAGACCTTCTATTGAAAATAACTTTAGTACAGTAAGTGTGCAATAAAGAGAAAGAATATTGTTTCTAAAAGAAGTACCCACAATAACCCATCCCCCTCATGGGTAAGTGTCAACCCAAATAGGCTTGGCCCAAAGGGGGAATACCAAGGCTCAAAATATTGCCACACTCTAAGTCACCTTCTAGTGGGGACCCACAGAAGGGGCCAGGCAAGTCTGGGACAAAATTAAAACATAGGTCAAAGTAAAGGCCTACATTGTCAGCCTCCTCATGGGTCTCTCACCCAGATCTCGATCTTTTGTAATTGTCTCTTTCCATGTCCCCAAAATCTCCAGTACAAAGACCAAAGCCAAGAAGCAAGCACAGCTTCATCACATGTCTCTCTTCTCCAAACACCTCCCCCAGGTCATCTTCTTGGTCTCTTTCCTCCCATTTCCTAGGCCTTTTCAGTGTCCTCCTTGCCCAGCTCTACCTGTCCTTAGCGTGGGGCAGGGAATCAGGAACTGACCCTTGCCCTGGAGAATAGCCTGTTATATATTTCATTACTGCTCAAAATTGACCCCACAGTCATTGTAAAGACAAGAGACTTGGAAATGTCTTTCTCATTCTTCCAACCCCAGGTGGACTTCTGCACCAATGCTAAACTATACCCCTATACAGATTTCCTCCTAATAAGTTTCCTAAATGCCAAGTAGGCAATGCAGAATCTCACAGCTGGGTTTAAGTGAAGAAGCTGCAGAAGGGAATCCTTTCTAGCTCCAATTTCTTTTTTATAACAAGTTAAGAACAAAAATATCAATGTTGAGATTACTCCTCTTAGGTTATGAGAGAAATAAGATCCACCATTGTCATGTTTTTCAATTGCTCCTGCATGCCACCACAGTGCTGGGGGACAGGTGGGCACAGCCAGCACCTGGTGATGTCCATGCCTCGTGGGCACAGGAGGGAACTGTGAGGGACACAAATGAGTCTTGTGTTAGGTGCAGGTTTTTGTAGCAGTACTTTAAGAAACGGAAAAAGCTACTTTCCATTCCTAGCATATTGACAGATTTTATCGCAAGTGGGCATGAATTTTGTCAAATGCTCTTCTGTGTCCACTCACAGGGTCATTTTTCTACTTTGGTCTATTGATATGGTAGATTACATCGACTGCTTTTCAAATATTGAAACAACCTTCCATAACTGAAATAAATCCCACTTGGCCATGGTTCTTTATTCTTTTTCTACATCGTTGGGTTGGATTTGCTAGTATTTGCTTGAGGGTTTTTACATCTAAATTAATGAACAATATTAGTTTATGATTTTCTGTTTTTTTCTTTCTTTTCTTTTATTGGCATGTGTTCTTTGCCTGATTTTGATATCCAGGTAATAGGGACTTTTAAAATGAGTTGGAAATGTTCTTTCTTTCCACTTTTGGGAAGAAATACAAAAAATTTGATGTTACTTCAACTTTAAGTGCTTTTAAATTCTCCAGTAAAACTATTTTAGAAGATTTTTATCATTTGGGAGATTTCTAATTACGAATTCAATTTTTTTAGTAGTTACAGAATATGGTGTAGTTTGACCATCTTGTCTTCTGACAATCTTACCTCTTATGCTTTTCTTTTATTACCTTCCTTAATCTGTTTTGTCTTCATTAGATTAACAATGAAAAATACAAGCTATCTCAAATCTTCCTTGAAATGAAGTGGGAAGTATAAACACAATTACAAAAAGATAGCAATATCCAAAATCTATAAACTATAGGTAAGTGAAAGTACAAAATCATTTTAAAGTTGGTTATAGTTCGAAGCATTTGATTCTCTACCTTTTTCCTGGACTGTGAATTGTCCCAAGGTCTCCATAAGTGTCTGCGCTGCAAAGTCCCTACCTGAAGGCTCTAGAAAAGTGATTGTAGAAAATGTTTCTAAGGCAAACTTCAGGAGTTCAAACATGAGGTCCTGCTGCCTTTTGGAGTGTCTGCCCACAGAGCTTCTCTCATTTTGTGGATAAGAAGATGATTCCATAGAAAGAAAAGACTCATTTTCCAAATGATTTCCCAAATTAGTTCTTTATTTGGAATCCTTAACAAGTAAGTAATTACTCTTCAAGTGGAGGACATGGCAGTCAAACACACCTGGAAACTCAGGTAGTTGAGCCAGTCCAGGAAGATGTAGAAACATGCCCAAGGATGAGTCCTCTATGCTTCAGAGGGAGAGGTTCAGGATCAGGGAGGGAAAGAAGTCTGGGTGTTAAGGGGAAGAATGTCCTAAAGGAAACCTGCAGAGTTTTGTGGATTCCACCCCCTACTCCACCTTTCTCGACTCTACTCCTACTCCAGTGATTGGAAACTACAACTCCCAGCAGTACCAAGGAGAGAACTGCAAGGACCCAAAGGCGGAGCTAAGCGGGCATACTGGGACTTTGGGAGATAAATAGGGAGCCATTTTCTACGGTGCTTTCTTGCTCAGGCAATGGCTCTCGGGACTGGGTGACTGGGTGCTATCAGTTAGTTTGTTACCAGACCTCCAAGTCAGCCAAGTGGGTAAGATAGTCTAATTACCTTGTATCTCTCTCTCTTTCCCTGGGTTGTTCCTTTTCCTTTCCCCTTTTATAAATAAACCCATTATTGGCCCTTTTGTTTATGCCTGCAGTACAACTAAATTTTAGGCATGCGGGTGAGGATCCACAGACAGGTAGCTCAGTTCACACTGGGGTGCCCTGTAACATGGGGAGGGAAGTTGGCCACCCTGGGAGCACTGAATGTGCAGGATATTGAGTCACTGACAACAGAATCTGAAGACTCTGGGGTCTCAAGACTATGGAGTATCAGGAAGTGGTTCAGATACTGTAAATATCTTTAGATGTGCCCCTGTACCCCAACTTTCTACAAAGTTGAAGGCAGCTGGGTGGATCTCTTCTTAGATTCAGAGCTGTTCTACATTATCTGCTTTATTAAGGGTTCCAAATATGGACATCCCTGATGGTACAACAGGTTAAAGTGCAGCACTGCAAGAAAGCCACAACCATTTCAGTGCTAGTTCGATCCCCCCGCCCCAGATGTGATCCACGTGATGTGGCAGACCTCTCCTGACCCGCCCACTGCTCTCCTCAGCAGCGTACTTCAATCAATCTGCCTGTTCTGCTCCCCACTGTCTGGTGAGTCCTCTTACCGCCCCTGTACCTCTCACCTGTACCCAAGTATGCATAAATAAATTAATTAAAAGAAGTTATCTTCTTTCCCTGTTGATTTTTACAGTCTTTTTTATGATATAAGGTCTGATACAATTTCCTCTCCATCACTCCTGGACATCTAACTAAGTATAGGAAGAGAAGCTGCCAGGCTAAAATGAAGAGTTTCAGCCTGAGCAGATGTCATTGCTCCTAAAGAATCCCCACTCCCCACAATCCTAGAGCAGTCCTAAGATCTTTCCCTTGCCCAAATCTCTCTCACACTTTGAGTCCCTTGCCTATCCTGCCCTTGCATCAAGACATCAGACATTTTTGAATATAAGATTCTTGAGGCAAGAAGAAATTCGATCAATTTAGTAATACAGAACATACTACTTAATACCAGGCCTACTTTGCAATGTGCATCTTGTTTTAGATCATGCTGACTCCACCTGGTTGAGGAAGGTGGGTTTTCCAAATCAGGATGGACCTCTCACCTGTTAAGTGCAGAGGCCTTTAACCTCAAGTTCCTGGACAGACTTGAGAGATCTCCTCTTCATTGGGTAGGAAGACCTAACATCTTTATTTTCAACTGTAACTAACATTTAGAAGTTCCAAAGAAAGGTCATCACAATAAAGCTGCTTTGTTACTGGAGCCCAGCTGCTGGAGCTCCAGGAGTGGGCAGGATCAGTGGTCATTCACCCTGCTGCTCCACCACAAGTCTCTTGTGGCAGTTGCTCCTTGGAGTCCTTTTAAGTAAAGCTCACTTCCTGGATCATGAAATGGATCAATAGGTGCTATGAGCTGATTGGTCAGCCAAAGGATTGAAAATGGTAAAATGAACAATAATGTGAACAGATCTATAAATTAAAAAATTAATTAAAATTAAAAAAAAAAAGAAAAATCATCCAATCAGACTTGTGAGTGGGGCACACTGAAAGAGGAGATAAGCCAGGGTGGGAGGGAGCTGAGAGGAGAGGATGCCAGCCCCTGAAAAAGGGGAGAGACTGCACCAGTCTCTGAAGGAAGAAAGAAGACTGTTCCAGACTCTGAAGGAAGAAGAAAGAAGGGGAATACTCCATTCCTGGTCTCTGTAGAAGAAAAAAAGAAAAGAAGCATCTAGAAGCCAACCTCCGAGGAGGGAAGAAAAGCTAAAATACTCTGTCAGAGACTGGGCCTCCTGTTCTGTCCCTGGTATTGTCTGAAAGGAGCACCAAGGTCCTGGGCCTGCTGTCGCGAGGAGCTGTTGCTGTTGATATAACCCAACAGCTCACAAAGAACTCTTAACACTGGGTGTCTCTGACACTGCCTCTGAGGGACGAGTAGAGACCATCCCTACTAGCCAGTGCTGTCCAGCGCTCCTGGTGACTGGTGGCATCCATCACTGTTACTGTCTGGGTGAGATAGCCACCACTTGTAGATACAGCGAGCTCTTTGTTTACCCTTTTTATCAAATAAAACCCAAGATTGTTGTTCCTGAAGCCAGAGGTTTCTTGCAATTGTGTATGTGGGTGAAAACCCACAGACAGAGAATCCACACACGCAAGTGACCCGTCCTCATATCGGGTACTACCCTTTGTTAGGCTATAACCCTTGGTTTTGGTTTTTGTCCTTTGGGGACTTTTTGGTGGCTCTCTGCTCTCAGAGATCAGAGAGGAGGGTGGCTCTTCCATCCTTCAATCCAGCCTCCTGCCTGTTGCCCTGACCACCCTTGTTTCAGAAATGTGGAATTCTGGAACATTCAACTAGTTATGGGGACATTTGGGACCAAATGTTAACCAAAGCTGTAAAAGAGCTGAGCTGACCGGAAACCACGTTTGGCCTGAAGGTGCTGGTCCCCAGAGCTCAGAGGAAAAATATACTAAAGGGATTGTCCCTTCCCTAGGAGCAGGAGAGAGGAGGTACAGCCTGTCCTCAGTTTTAGGGACAGCATATTTGCAGCACTTTTAATACCCTGTTCCCTGGTCACCGTTTTCTTATGCAACATTTTTCAGGCTCCAGTGTTCTGCCAGTTGTTTTTTAGTTTGCCCCAACTGACTTTGAAATTGAAAAATTCAAAAATACAACCCTACAAAGGGTTGGGCTACAAAAGCTTGTTTGCATTGTTTCAAGAACTCAAGACAAAGGAGATAAGGCACAAAGATAAGATGCCACCGGCTTCCATGCACAAAACAAGATTCAGCCACTGATGTTATGAAATCATGGTAAATTGTTCCTGAATGTTGCATTTTGAGTTGAAACTCAGATGCTTAATACCTTCCTAAGAAGGTGGGGTGGCTTGAAAAGGTGGCCCTCAAATTCTTTGCCCTTCTCCCATCGAGGGGTACATCTAGTTCGACCCACATGGCATGGCAGACCTCTCCTGACCCACCTGCTGCTCCCCTCAGCAGAGGATTTCAGTCAGTCCATCTGTTCTGTTTCCCATTCTGTTTCTGGCGAATTCTCTCACCCCCACACCGCTGGCCTGTACCCCGTTTCTTATACATATAAATAAATACGTATTTTTTTAAAGTGTATTCTGTCATGCTAAACTACATTTTCGATATACTCTGTTTAGAGGAGCAAAGTTTTGCTGGGGCGTTTCTTGATTCTACCTGTTGGTATGTCTGGGCTACTGGTTTCTTCAGTTCCAGTTTGTAGATAGTTGAGGCAAGAAGAACCCTGAAACTCACCACTATGTTTCTCCTTGGGTTCCAAGTTTCCAAGTCAATCTTCTGTCTCTTATCACTTTATGTATCTTATTATGTCTGCTTTACATATAATTTCTTTGATTTTAGTTATCTCTAGCAGGAATAGTCCTACTTCCTAGAAGCAGAAGCTTTGACTATTTGAAATGTAGGATTCTCAGCTGCACCTCAGAATTTGAAGGTTTTGCTTTACTAACACTCTTCCAGTGTGTTGCCTTCATTTTATTTCTTTTGAATGAGAAATGACTCCCCTCTCTCCTCTGTCCCTCTCTTTTTTCTCTCTCACTCCCCACTCTCTCTCACTCACTTATTCTCTCCCTCTCCCCCCTCCCCCCCCCTTTCTCCTTCAAACATGATGAAGGTGTGCCTTGGTATACCTCTTTTGCATCTCGGTTGTTGGGTATTCCTAAGTTTTTTCATCCTGGAGACTCATGGGCTGATTTTAATATCAAAGATTTCCTTCACAGAATTCTATTTCTCCACTTTTTATTATTTTTACCTTTTTGAGAATAGAATGGATTATTTGGATGGGTAGACAGGTACAAAATTATTTCTTCTGGATTACTTTGAAAAAATTATTCTGTTCATTACCTTCCCCACATCTTCTGGTTTTCCTTTATTTGCTGGTAGAAAGGTATGCTTGTCGGCTTTGAATCTCTCTTTCATGCTGATGGATTTTGCCTATCTAGTGAGTTTGGGACTCTGATCACATTTAACTGGTGATAGCTAAAGAGTTGACTGGAAGGGAGCACCATATATTTTACTAGCCTTTGGAGATTTCTTCTTCTCCTCTTCCTTGTGCCCTACAAACACCATGAGGGTTTCATCATCTGAACTCTTTTAGACTATGGATCTGGAGAATCACTGGCAGAGGAAAGATGCCAGGAGGAGAGAGTATTTAAGTAACTGATGTCCCTGCCAGCACCATGTGGACCACATCTGGGGCAGGTGGGGATCGAACTCGTGCAGAAGTGGCTTTAGCTTCTCAGTACAGTGCTTTAATTCACTGCACCACCAGGGAGGACCCCTTAATGCCGTGCTTTAACCCACTGCACCACCAGGGAGGGCCCCATCCTTGGGTCCTTCTACCCCAACCTAACACACTGGACACATACAGTGGCTTCTGCTGCTTTCCCCAAAAGCTTTAGCCTTTGGTGGTTTCTCTGAACCATGCCCTTCCCTCTGCAAATAGCCCCTTTATTAAACACTCTCCTATGTCCCCTTTTGCATGCCACTAGGGTTACTTCCCAAGGCCCTAACCAGTACAGATACTTTGACCTATCACCTGGTGGACTTTATATAGGAGGACATACAAATATATGTGAGGGTTGTGAAGGTTGACAAAATAAAGTGCAACAAACTAAGTGACTTAAAAAGTCAAAATTTATTTCCTCAGAGATCTGGATGGTGGAAGTCCAAGATCAAAGTGGCAAAAAATGAGGTCTCTGTAGGCTTCTCTCCTTGGCTTCCATACGGGCAACTCTTGCTGTGTCCACACACAGCTATTTCCTCTGTGGGCACATCCCCAATATCTTTGCACAAACAAATCTCACCTATAGAGACATCAATCATATTGTTTTAGGGCCCCATAACAATATTTTTTTTTAACTTAATCACCTCTTTGAAGGCCATCTTTCCCAAATGTAATCACATTTAAGGTTTTGGCACTTAGGGCTTCAGCATAAGGATTTGGGGGGCACGATCCAGATCAAGAAGTGTCTCTGGGTTAGTTTAGTAACTTCGGAACTGTTTCTTTGGAAGAAAGCTTACATTCACAAATTGGGAAACAGGCACCAGGTTTTAAGCCTTTGGGAATAGATTCTGGAAAGTGCTTCCACTGTTCACATTACAGGCTTTGGGTGATGCCCCCAAAGCCAGCCTGGAGGCTGAGCACTGAGCCTCTCCTTCCACTGTGTTCCCACAATTGAAAACTAGCCTAGGTTAATGTCTCTGGAATGAACTGAACTCCTCCTTGGGTATGGGGGTGGGGGTAGCTATGAGCAACCTGGGGTCAGGGGCGCACCCCCTCCAAGCCCCATTCTTCAAATCTGCCCTTTACAGGAACCAGCACCTCTAATACCTTGACTGCTCTGGGCTCTTGCAGAATGAACTAACTTACTTTTTGCTGATTCTCCTGTCCATTGGCACTTCATTTATATGGTGTGATTTCCTGCTTTTCTGAGTATGTAACTCCCAGTTCATTTATGAATTATCAAATGGAAAGGATTTTGATTGGTGCATATTCTCTCCATATTTTTCTTTTATCTACAGCATCATACAATGGATGTTTCCTTCATTTTCTTTGCCCTTATAGGTTAGCATACCTTTTTTTAATTTACCATCATTGTGATTGGGAAGGGAGTGAAGGTGAAATCTGTGATTAGCCCACTACATTGTCTCGGGGGTCACATGGCCCTTTGACATTAGCCCTGAATAGTCTTGCAGACTCTCTACCAAGGATTAGAAGTGTCCTGGCTAGATGCTTCCTAGCATCTACACCTAGGAAACAAGTTACAAACCCATATCTGGATTTTAGATTCTTTCAGTATTGGGCTTTTCTGTTTGTATTTCTTAGCATAATGTCACTGCCTTTGAGCCTAGGGAATTTCACCATTTTAACACAAGCTTCTCTCAAAATTATCTTATCCATTATCACTAGAAAGAACCCAAGAGTTTTAATTTTATATTAAAATCTTTTAAAAAGCACCTGTAAGCACTAGCCTTGCACAACCTTTATGTCAGGCTACATTTTATTATTTTTTTGTGTGTATTTTTCTATCATTCTTCATTTTTGTGTAATGTTTTGTTTCTCCTCTCAGGCATTGTCCCCATAAAACTACTACCACCAAACACCTGTGAGTCCTCAACATAGATTCTTGTGTCCTTCCCTTCCATGTTGATCCTGCTCTCTTAATAAATGCCTCCAATTTATAGTGTGACTGCTAATTATATCTTTTCTCCAGGTCCCTTGTATAATTTCCCTGTGTTCCTCCTACAAGTTAAACTATACAATATTTTTCTTTTTCCGGCTGACTTATTTCACTAAGCACCGTCCCTTCTAGCCAGAATCACATTTTATATACTTACTTTTAATTTAAGTGACCTTTTTATTTTAGATTCATTTCAGATTCAAAGAGAATTGCAAAGGTAGAGCAGACTGTTCTATGTACTTCCCATCCAGTTTCTCTGTCATCATCTTACATTAGTGTGTGCACCAGTAAGGGGCCAATAAATGCCTCCATTAACTAAATTCACACTTCATTCAGATGTCATTAGATTTTTCCCTAGCATCCTTTATTTCTGCTCCAGGATCCCATCCAAATGACCAGATTGCATTTAGTCATCATGTCCCTTTAACACTCTCTGGTCAATAAGCATTACTGAAAACATCCTTGTGGGTGGTAATGTTGAAGAACACTGAACAGACATTTTGTAGAAGGTCCTTAATTTTGCATTTGTCTGACTTATTCTCAGGTCTGAGATCACAGGGTCAACATGGTCTTCTCAACATAGCATGTCAAGAGAACATGCTATCAATACATCTGCCAATGTTAAGCTTTACAGCAGTCCACTGCAAAGACATTCTCTCCCCTTTTCCATATTTTAGTCCTTGGAACCAAGTCCCTAAGTGTAGCCCACACTCAAAGGGTGGCAAGTTGGTGACAGCCCTTAGTACCGCTCGTTGTTTTTGATTTTTGTAAAGACACAGTTCCATGGCTTGAGTTTGCTGAAGCCTCTTCATAGATGAGTGGGTGTTTCTCTGTACATGTGTAGAGGCATCACCAAGTAGAGACAAAGCCAAACTGTCCTCCGCTGCCCCCAACATCCTCTTCCTCCTAAGATAAAACAATTGACATTTTGTCAGAAACAGAGGCCATAACATCACAGCAATGGGTTCTATGAAAGCAAACAGGCTCATGTCAGCAGGTCTCCTGGGGGTCAGGAATGCCAAATTTATACTTCAGTGTGGATTTCGGAAAGTTACTAGAGGTTTGGGTGTGTTTGTTTAGAAGAAAGAAACTGCATATTCTGGTGTAAAGATCTTAAAAAGTGCAAACTGGGAAGCTGGAGTCTTGTGGGGGTAATGGTGCCAGCTTCTTTTCTCACTTGAGTCTCCTTTGTAACCCACAAATCTCTGTCTACCAGCGTGGGGACATGAACCACATTTCTGGGCAGTCTCCCACTTCACCAATCCTGAGGGCTAATGAAGTGTTTAGAAAAAGTTGTCTGTACTTCTCAGAGATAAGGAAGAGTGTGTGTTGAATGAACACTGTGCCTGATGTACCAATTGCTGTGCCATAAGTCACAAGTGCAGATAGATGTGAGGACAGAAGTTTGGGTGTGTTTGTTTAGAAGAAACTGCATATTCTGGTGTAACTGCATTTTCATGTGAGGCCTCAGGAAAGGAGTTGCTTTTCCATAGCACCCCAATATCTGTCCTCCACCCTCCTGCAGCTTTCCCAGAATCTTTTGGTTGCCTGCATGTCATTGACCTGAGCTCTTTGCATGCAAATATTTGGGGTTGGGTCATCTGGCTGCTTGGCCTGGGTCTCTATTACACCATTCATGACAGTTTATGCTGAGGAAAGATGAGTAGGCTCTTCCTCAATGTATTTTTGGAATTAGAGTCAAAATTCAGATCATCAACACATCTGAGAAATGGCAGACCCCCTTGTTTGGAATGAAACGGCCACTGGCCACAAAGTGCTAGTGCCCTATGGTGAGAATCATAAGCTGCAAATAGGCCAAATGGACCTGGAATCCAGTCTCCATTCATTCATTCATTCATTCACGCACTCACTCACTCATTCATCAAGGATAAAGCAAACCTGTGTACTGGCCCTGTGTTCCCGAGGGGCCTGGGCATGAAGGAGAGAATGTGTGTGTTCCCAGCACGGGGAGGCGAAGCTGGGAGGCAGAGCACAGGAATGGTTAAGCCAATCCACTCAGTGCTCTGTTTCCAGGAACACACCCAGGAAAAGGTGAGGTCCGACCGCTGAATGGGCAGTCCAGCCCAGTTACATAAAGACATGGGGTTATTTTTATAAAGAAAGAAAAGAGCAATCCCTTCCAAACAAATCCCAGATGGGCTGAGACCCCTTTCTGTAAAATAAACACGCCCAGAACTTAGGAAGTGCAAGGGGAAATGTTTACAGGGATCTGAGAACTGCCTGGCAGGGGCCGGGCCCTGCGGACCTGGGTTATCTGAAGTCCACCTACTTTGTGAAAGTCACAGCCCTGCCAGAATGTGGAGCTCAGCTTGGATGCTGGAATCTACACACAATGCGCTTGATTTCTGACCGTATGGGATGGCATTTAGAAGACAGGAGATTACTTTGTAATTTTATTAGGCTAATTATTTTAAAAGTATATATTAAGTTACTGCCATGTAATTCGATTTTTATTTCAAAATCTCTGGTATCCATTTATGTTAAAATAAACAAGAATGGTGAATGTATAATACACACAAAAAGGGAGGAGTGTGTGTGTATGAGAATCTGCGAGTGTGTGTGGGCGAGTGTGCATAAGCGGGTGTGGTATGATTGTGTGAATACTAGAGTGGCCAGCATTCACAGATAAAAATATTGGATACCTGGTTCAGTTTTAGTGCACAATGAGGAAATTTTTAGTGTAAGTGTGTCCCAAACACTGCATGACAATATGCAAGTATTACAATGGACATTGGACATGCTTTTGCTGAAAATTATTCTTTGTTTATTCAAAATTCAGTTTGTATTGGGCATCTGTTCCTATCTGTACTGACCTGCGCTCCTGGTCAGTATGAGTGTGGGCTGTGTCAGCATGCTGTGCACCGGTGTATGTGTGAGGGCACCAAGAGCACCTTACAGCCAGGTGGGAGAGGCAGGTGCACGGAGGAATGTGGGTGAAGGCCTCATCACCTATCTCAAGTATCGCATCATCACCCCCCTCCTTTTTTTTTTAAAGATTTATTTATTTATTCATACAGAACTGGGGTACAGGCCAGAGGCTCAGGGATGGTGAGAGGCTTCACCAGAGACAGAGTGGGGAGCAGAACAGGCAGATCTACGAAGTACACTGCTGAGGGGAGC
>NW_004567123.1:2228956-2268236 GCF_000260355.1 Condylura cristata | reverse complement strand
CTTGAAATGGATTAAAGAACTAGACATAAGACCTAAAATCATAAAATATCTAGAAGAAAAGGTTGGCGAAACTCTGCATGACATAAACTTCAATAATATCTTTAAAGATACATCACCCAAAGCAAGGATAGTGAAGGAAAGGATAAACAGCTGGGACTACATCAAGTTAAAGAGCTTCTATACAGCAAGAGAGACACTACACAAAACAAAGTCACCCCATTCATTGGGAGAAAATATTTTCACACAATACTAATGACAAAGGCCTGATCATAAAGGTACACAAAGAGCTGATTAAACTCAACAAAAATAAAGTGAACAGTCCCATCAAAAAATGGGCAGAAGAGCTACAAAGACACTTCTGTAATGAAGAAATGCATATGGCCAGCAGGAATATGAAAAAATGTTCAACATCACTTATAATAAAGGAATGCAAATTAAAACCACAATGAGATACCATTTCACATCAGTGAGAATGGCACATATTAAAACAACTAGCAACAACAAATGTTAGCAAGGATGTGAAGAAAAAAGAATTCCCCTACACTGCTGGTAGAAATGCAAGCTGATACAACCACTATGGAAAGCTATTTGGAGGTTTCTCAAAAGGCTAAAAATAGAGCTTCCATATGACCCAGCAATATCACTCCTAGGTATCTAGCCAAAGGACACAAAAATATTGATTCAAAAGGACACCTGCACCCCCATGTTTACTGCTGTCTATTTACAATGGGGAAGATGTGGAATCAACCCAAATACTCAAAAACAGAAGACTTGATTAAAAAGTTGTGGTACATATACACAATGGAATATTACTCAGCATTCAAAAATGATAAACTCATGCCTTATGCAGCAACATGGATGGAGCTGGAAAGGATCGTGGTTAGTGAAATAAGTCAGAAAGAAAAGGAAAAATACAGATGCTTTCACTTATAACAGAAGCATAAGGGATCAAGGGTGGAGGGGAGAGGCGGGGAAGAGACTAAAAAATGTAATAAAGTAAAAATGAACACAATGAACAACTATAAATGAGAGACATATTATAGGGCTGGAAGCGGGAAATGGAATCAGAACTGGGGTGGGAAAAGTGCACTTGACTGTAGTGATAGCACATGGGTGAATTGGTGGTGGGAAGCCCATGAGGATTACAACTGAGATGAAAAAATGCACAAAATGAAGAATGATGTAAATATATATATATAATAAAAACTCTGTTACTTATTAATTCCATTGTATTATCTAGCACAGCTTCACTACAGTCAAAGAAAACTTGTTACAGACACAAGTAAGATGACTTTTGTTTTCATAAAATGAAAGATGGTTGAGGACTGTCAGAGTTCTAACCTGGTTGATTCAACAGCTGACAGGGCACAAGGACCAAGCCTGTTCCACTCTTTGTTATGCCAATTTCTGTAAGTGGACTTGCCCCAGACTGTGGTGCCCTTGTAGTTGTAAGAAGATTCCAGAAGTTCTGGAAGTGCAATCTGAAACTTTAACACCCAGTGTTCCAGGATAGAATTGAGGCAGAGCTTCACAGGACCCCCAGTGGCCATGCCTCTGAGACATGCCTGTAGGTCAGGTGTGTGCCACAGCCACCCTCTCGCTGACTCCTATAACCTGGCCCAAACACATGTCCTTCTGAGCAGGGTGGAGTCACAGCATCAGGGTCACACACAGAAGGAGTAGATACCTAAAACAGAATCGGAGCCTGATTGGGGTGTCCTCTCAGTCATAGTGTTCAAGTTTAGTTGTCTCGCAAACACAAAAGCTCCATTCTGACTTGAATTAATTGAAAATACTTTGTTCAAAATCTGTGGGGTAGTGTTAAAAATTATTCAAGATGACAATTTAGGGGATATAAACAAGCATGGAGCTTACAAAATCTGTTCCCAAGTTTTGGATAGTTGCAAAATGGCGTAGAAGTCAGGAAACTCTCAAAAGAACAAGGCCCTCCCTGGTGGTGCCACGGGTTAAAGCACAGCACTACGGAATTATAGCAGCCACTGCAGCATGAGTTTGATCCCAGCCAACAGGGAGGTGACCCACCTGGCACAGCAGACCTCTCCTGTCCCAGCAACTGCTGCCCTCAGCAGTGTATTTCAGTTCATCTCCTTGTTCTGCTCCCTCCTCTGTCTCTGGTGAATCTCAACCCCTGCACCTCTGGCCTGTAAGCATAAATAAATCTTAAAAAAAAAAAAAAAACAACAACAAAAGGTAGTAACAAAGTCAACAATGTGGATGATATTTCCAGATTTGGATTCAGTTATAACCTTGTCTTTTAAATGTATGCTAATTTACTTTATGGACATTATACATATAATTTATGATGGTCAACCTATTTATAGAGAATAAGGTTAACTTATGTTTACACTGAAGCATATCCTATTAAGGAAAAATTCTTAAAGACACATTTAAATGTCAGTCCTGGAGTATGCTTTGAAAAGTTGAATTTCTCTTACATCTTGCAAAGTATTAAAATAACATTTAAATATTTTTTAACTTACAGGTACTAAAGTTTTCACAAAGAAATGTCAATTGAATTTTATACATAATAGGATAATATAATTTAGTACAATTCCAAACATTTAGAAGTTGTTGACATCAAATATGGAAGAAAAGTTGGACAGCTTGTATATGAACATATCTGGGGAATAAGCTGAAAAAAAAAATGTTCACCTCTCCAAAAAGGCCTATTTTAACCTAATTTGGGGAATATAGATTTTTATGACAATGCCATGATGTTTATCCTGAGGTATGAGAGAATGTGGCCAATTTTAGCCAACTCCCAAACAGAAATTAATCCAAATAGTATTTCTGGCAGTTTCCAAAATTGGACAGCTAAGATGCATCTTATTGTGGCTTGGCGTGATGATCATGAGAGCTGAGATAAATCAAATGATTTCTTTCTATTCCATCTATTCCATTTTGGTTATTGAAAATGCTATTTGGTCTGATGTTTCTAGAAACACAAAGCTTAGAATTAAAGAAAAATCCCACCATCTACCTTTACTGCTTCTAATAGTCTATATCTCTTATTCATCTATTTTTGGAGAGAAAAGCAAAGATTTGGGCTCGTGTCTCACTTCAGTTGCTGATACTGCAATATTCTAAGAAGCTAATTTACTTCAATCCCTATGGTAGCAAAATTTGCATATTAATTCCAGTCTTGAACACATAGTCTTATTCAAATTTTTCAGAGCTAAGAAACGAATTACCTCTGTCAGGCAAGTCCTCAAGTGCCACTGGAAGGCATGTAAGGCTTTGAGGCTTTGTGATATCACAGGAGGCAACTGTATCCACTGGGAACCTAGAAGTACAAGTTTTGGATACTGAAGAGACCTGGATACTGAAATTTCTTGGGGATTCTGCTGCCCATTCAGGTATGATTTAGTTAGTCTTCATTCTCTGACTTTGCAAAGAGCTACACAAAACCCATGCCAGATATTAATTACTATTAAATGCAAAAATTCAATCCATGTTAATGATGTGGGTATGTGCACGTGTTATTTAAGGTTCTGGAGGAAAACTGAATTTCCCTGCTGTCACCAACAACATAGTGGTTGCGGCCAATCCAGTCTTGCAGATTCCTGGTCTCGTAAGGCTATCCCAGGCACAGAAGCCAGGATAATCATGAGTTCCATCACTGTGGAGCCCCCCTTTCATCACTGTGGAAGCCCCCATCACTGAACGGCCTCTGCTTAGAAGTCTCAGCCATGTGCACTGGGATTTGGAATAAAGGTTTTATTCATTTAGCCAGTGCATGCCTGTCCTATGAGACATATCAGGCTAGGCTCTCGGGCTGCCAGGGCAGGAACAACCCTGACCCAAGAGTGGGCACCAAGAAGCAGAAGGACTGTGTGGTCCAGCTGGAAGAGAGGAGTCCTCTATGGGATCACAGAGTCAAGGACTTGTCCTAAGTCCAGGATATTCTGTGCCACATGCATTATGTGGGAGAAGTGTCAGTGGGAGAGAGGGGATGCAGGTGTGTGGGAGAAGTGGGAGATGGCTGCTTGCTGTTCACTGCACAGGCATCACTGTGGGTTCACAGTTCATGGCGAAAGTGTCAGCAGTGCTCTCTGCTGAAGGCCCAGCTCTGGGGAAGGAGGCAGGGACTTTGAATCCAAGAGGCTCCTCTCCACCTGGAAAAACTGACTGAAGGTATGCAAAAACATGCTCCAGTGGCTGACCTTTTTATCATCCTACTGCTTCAAAAGAGATTAGAAATACCTCACAATATAGGTTTAACATCTCTTTAGAATTGTTTGGATCTAAGTGGCATTGGATCTAAGTTATCCGTGTCCCTCAGGGTTTCAATGGCTTCTGGTTGTCCTTGGGTATTTTTCACCCAAGTAGCAGACAGCTCGGTCTGGCTAGTGGCCCCCACTTTGTGCTCAGAAATGTGACTATGAAGGGAATGTGGGGCTTTCCTGGGGCTACTTTGGTTCTGTTGTCTTGGGGTCTCCATACTGAATGCCGTGATCTTAATGTCAATGCACATTGACTCAGCAGGGCTTGGGAAGAAGCCCCATGACATCAGCAGACGTGGGCCAGTGAGAAGCAGACTGGCAGGCCTCTTGCCCACGTTTCTTCCACACTACGCAGCACCCCCTCCAAGCTGCTGTCTCTGGCACTCCTAAAACCTTGCTCAAAATCTAAGGAAAGAGATTTTTAAACACTATCACTCTATCATTAAATCTCCTTGAGACCATGGAGATACTGCATTTCTCATCACTCCTGTCTGTGTACATTACAACATGCATTAAAGCTTCTTGCCTGGTTCAACTGTTACCATGATAACTGTCTATTGTGATGATGCCAATTCCATTTCAATATGTCCACATTTGTTAGCTGGCATCCAATTGTAAGGAAGAAGTTTCCTTTTTATCTTTATTCCTTTATCTCATAATTCCTTATGAACATTCTACAACTCTTATATGTGTTCTTATTCTTTAAAAGGCTCTAATAGATCTTTATAAGCACTATTATTATACCCAAATTGTCCCAGACTTGGAGTCTTTTCAAACTATCCATTGTATTAGTTTGCGATAAAAGACAAATGTAGAACAATTGATGAATGTAAATAAGTTCTATTGTTCTGATAATAGTATTACATCTGTGTTATGGAACAATTTGTTTTGCTTTGTTTTTTTTTTGTTATTTAAGAAATACATTCTTAAATATTTAAAAGTAAATGGCCATCATATAGAGAGAGGAGAGGTGTGATATATGTGTGTAACATGTACATGTTGTTATATATACATCTATGTACAGACATAATAAAGAGATAATGGAGAGTGAAGGATATGTGAAAAAATGTTAAAATTTTAGAAGTCTAGAAAATGCATATAGAGGAATTATTTGGGCCGTATTTTTAGTAACTTCTTGGTAAATCAAAAAATGGTGCTGAAATAAAATAAGAAAGAAAAGGAGTCCTCCTTTAAGAAACTTGATTAAATGTAGATTGACATGACATCTGGGCAAACAATCGATTGTGTAGACTGAATGTCAAATAGTTTGGGAGTCTCCCCCTCATAGAGCCACCATCACAGAGACATGGTGAGTCCAAGAGCGAAGGAAAGAGGCTGGTGAAAGGGAGAGTGATAGCCCAAGTGTGATCATTAGCGTGGCCCTGAAATACGCAGGCCCTGAAATACCCAGGAGTGATGAGACCTCCCTGCGTTGTTTAGGGTTATCTGGGCTGGACATGGCTCTGCCAGCTTGGGCCAGGAGTAATCAGTCCAGTTCTGCGCACACATTTGTGGGAAGAAATGTGAACTAAGGACATATAGCTTTAAGGACAGTGGAGTATAAAAGCCATAACAGGCACAAAAGAGTGAGCGAGTGAAGAGCAAGCTTGAAGCATGTGAAATGCACCACTCACCCCCAACTCCACAGAAACCCAAGGTCTGCCTGTCCAACTCAGGACACAGAGGGATTGAGACCAAGTTTGGTTGTTTGTTTTTAATGTTTTTGAAATTGGGTGACTGGATTTGAACCCCAGCTCTGCAATTCAGAGCATCTCTGCCATCCTGGGGTGACTTACCAACATGTACTATAAGAACAACCATTCCCAGCAGCTTCACTGAATAAGTCAGTCATTGGTGGAGAATTGCTTGGATGCTTTCAAAGTCCAACACAGGGCAACTGGATTTATTTTTGCCTGATTTTCACTGTGAAATTTTCCAAAGATGTCCTCAATAATTAAAAAAAATTCGGCAGCAGAATCAACTCCTTTTATGTATGGCCATTCTGGAAAAGCACGTCATTGCAAGCTCAGGAATTGTGGTGGGGGAGGGAGGAGCTGAAATTACTAAGAGGAACATATTAGCAGTCTTCTTACCTAATTTTACCTTTTTGATCTAGCAACAATATTAGTATCTATTCTCTCTCTCTCCCTCCCTCTCTCTCTCTCTTTCTCTCTCTCTCTCTCTCTCTCTCTCTCTCTCTCTCTCTCTCACACACACACACACACACACACACACACACACACCCTTGATGTGCCTTCACCATTCACATTCTCCATTTCCTTTCACTACAACTCTGAAAATGGTTGAGGTCTAGTAGGATTGACATGGCCCAGGTGAGGTGAGCATCTAATGGCAAACAGCAATCTGTCAGGAAGTCAGCCTCTCTATCCACAAGGAAAATGGGTGCCAGACAACCTAGTTCTAGAAATGCAGCTCTATCTCAGATGTTTTCTCTTTAGTGTCACCCCTCAAGGTGCCTTAGGGCAGGGACCACTGAACTGCATTTAGCACAACAGAAGATTCATTCATGGCAGTCTTGGAAGAAGCAACAGGGGAGCAACTGTCACAAACCATTTCACCATAAGAACAAATGAGTAAATATAAACAAAAGGGAGGGGGCTTCCTGGTGGCATAAGAGATTAAGTCTCAGCACTATCACTGCTGCGCCCTGAGTTCCACATCCTGGCAGGGAGGTGACCCACATGGCTCAGCAGACGTTCCTGTTTCCCTGCTGTTCCCCTCTGCAGTGTATTTCAGTAGATCTGCCTGTTCTGCTCTCCACTCTTTCTCTGGTGAAACTTCTCATGACCCCCACACCTATGGCTTACAACCCAGTTCTTCTACGCATAAATAAAACCTTTTTTTAAAAAAGTAAGAAAAAATATTCTAAAGTAAATCTACTTTCAAACAGATCCTACTGCTTCTTGTCAGGTTCTCTCTGCTAATGCCAAACCATGCTTTTCCTGTGGTGAAAGATACAGATTAAACAGCAATCCAATCCCACAGTCATCCAACTATTTACTTGGCACAAATTTCATGCCAGGCAATGTCTGGTTGCCCAAGGTCATGAGGTGCTGAGGTCTTCTTCTGGGCCAGCCGACTTGCTTGCCTCCTTATGAAATGGGAATAAAGTCACTTGCACCCTAGTGGGAAAGTACCCGGAGTGCTGGCGAAATATACAATGGCATATACATGGACGGAATTACAGACCTTTTATGTGAAGGCAAACTGAGCACAGACATGCACCGGGTCTCAGAAGTATTTTGTACTTCATCCCTCTGCTGGCCTCACGGCCGCCACAGAGCTGCTCCACATGGGTGTGAAAGCACCAATTAGGAAGGGATCAGTGGACCCACCTCTCTTCTCATCCCCGCTGCTAATTAAAACCAGGCAATTTTGAAGGCTACCTAGTGGATTTAAAATGAAAGACAGACTTACAAACACTCTGACCAATGCAATGAGCACACTCCATAAAGGCCCCTCTGAAAGGAGACCGGCTTCTTTGTGTTGAAATCTCTGGGCTGCTCTTAAAAGTTTTCTTCCCAAACACATTTTTCTAATAAACCATTCATAGGAAACTGGACACTCTTTGAAATAAGAGACTGTGCTTAGAGCTGCTCTTGACAAGCCATCGTTCTGAGAAACCATGCAGGGTTTCCGACTCCAACTGCTCCCAACTGCAACACATTCTGGCATTTTGGCATTTAGCATTTTCCAAGTGGTGCGTGTCTACCTAGTTTTACTTGGAGCTAGCTCCAGTAGAGGAAACCCTTTAAGGAGCTGGAAGTTGGAACTGATAGGTTGGTCCCTGCCCACCACCCCTTGGCGCTCCCCATTCTAGAGCACTGAATTGAAATCTGCTGCTCTGCCCAGGCCTGCACCTCCCCCACCCCCTCCCACCCTCGACACTAAGGCAGGCTAGCAGTGCCTGGGGCCAGTACCCCAGAGCTGCCCTCAGGGGAGATGGGAGGGCTTAGTGGAACACTGGGAGGTCCGGGGAGGCCCCTGTGCTCACGTGCCTGCAAGCAGTCTTGCTCATTAGCACCATGTTCCAGCTTTTCCTCCTCCACTCATTCCCCTCCAGGTTCACCTGCCAAACATCTCACTTACCCAAATCTCTTTTGCCAGTTCTGCTTCTTAGAAGCCCACTCAAATATAGAACCTACGTTACATGGAAAGTACCCTCAAGGGGGTAGAAACAATTTTGGGAAAAGAAGTGAAGCAACTGGGGACCTCCATGGTGGCCTAGGGGTTAAGTCTCAGCCCTACTAACATGATGGCCTGAAACCCCCATCTCATGATGAGCTGACCCACATGGCACAGCAGGCCGCTCCTGTCTCCCCTACTGCTCCCCTCAGCAGTGTACTTTAGTCAGCCCACCCGTTCTGCTCCACAGTCTGTCTCTGGTGTATCCTCTAATCCTCTACCCTCTCCCCTCTCCACACACACACCTCTGGCCTGCAGCCCAGTTCTTGTATGCAAAAACAAACAAACAAACAAACAAACAAAACAAAACAAAAAAAAGAACATGAAGCTCCTTCAGAGCTTCTTGTTTAGGGACTTACTTACTACTTTTAGCATGTTCTGGTGACCTGATCATGGAAACTGGGGTGAAGGGGACAGAAGCCTGGATGTGGGGAATCTAGATAGATGGAGGGGCCCAACCTGGAGGGACTGTAGGGATTACTTGGTAATGGCCACCCCCATTTCCTTCGGACACTAGCACCAAGTTTTCACCAGTTGCCGTCAGAGCCCATAGTGGTTGACCATGAGCCGGGAACGACATGCACCAGGAAGGTGGCAGGAGGGATTCTCGCTGCGGGGAAATTCAAAGGCACACCAGGAGCATGAGGGACCAGCAGTGTCCCCTCCTCATTGCAGTCATACTCACACTCAGACACTGTGGGGAGCATGGATAAAGGAGACAATGCTGTAGGTACGAGTTTACAGGGTCCCCGCTCACACACCAAACAGGACAGACTGTCAACGTGAAGGATGCCAAGGCCATAGCCTCCACCACACCAGGACCACGAAGTCCAGGATAAACCATGTCCAGGTAGCCTCCTGGGGCTGCGAGGCAAAGGGCCTCTGTACAGGGAGGGTCACGAGGAGTCTGCCAGGACTCAGTTCCACCAGGTTTATGCCTTTACCCTAGTGGCCTGTTTCAGCTCGATGAACATGCATCGTGTACATCAATCAGAGCATCTTACATTTTATTTTATTCTTCTCCACTAATATTTGAGAAATGTGCTGTACCAGATGTTGTAGCAAACACTTTGGAGGTATATTCCAATATTTTCTTGAATATTTACCAACCCTTTGTAATAGTATTTATCCATTTTGCAGATAAGGAAACAAGTTATAGGAAGGATCCACCATTAGGCAAGAGGCATCTAACCCAGGGACTTAATTCTGAGGTCCTTTTTACACTTCCCAACTTGAAATCTCAAAAAAGCGTAATAGAATACTTTCATGGCTTAACTGAATGCTTTCATGTGACACGTCATTTTTAAGAGTGATCAGGATTATACCTATAATTCTGTGAAAATAGAATCATTATATTGAGTAAGAACACTGGGTTCTCTCTTGACTCAGAAGATCTTTCTAAAGGAAGCAAAGAGAGGATTTAGGAAAAGGTTAGAGTTGCCAATCACAGCTGTTTCTGGGCACCAAACACCTTGCAGTTTTCAGTCTTATTTCCAATCTGTAATGGAAACAACAGCCCCATGAAATTCAAACCTCTAGAGAGGCTGCATAGGTTCCTTGTAAGCTTAAATTTCATAGTTGAATTAAATCAGAACATGAAGCACTCACACGTTCCTTCCCTCCCAGATAGACTTGGCATTTCTCCTCCCCGCATCACATAAATTAAAGAAAAAAAAAAAAAAAAGGAAGGAATCTCACACTTAGTCCTGCTTCAGGGATCATGCAGCCACCGGTGAGACCAGCACCCTTAGCACTAGGAAGAGTGGGGAATCACGGACCCTGTGAAAGGAATATGAATAGCAAAGCAGGGCTTCCTACTAACTAGTTAGAAATGAAAATGATCCTTTTCATGACTTCCCATTTTATTTCATTTTGTTAGAGTTGAATGGATCATTTTTTAGGTTAGGATTTTTAACTTTTTTTTCTTAAGATTTATTTATTTATACTCACAGAAACTGGGATACAGGTGAGAGGATTCACCAGAATGGGGAGCAGAACAGGCAGATGGACTGAAATACACTGTTGAGGGGAGCAACTGGAGAATCAGAAGCCATCAGCCATCTGCCACACCATCTGGGTAACCACCACCCCTCCCCACTGCCCCCCACAGGCTACAGTGGCTGCCATAGTTTCATAGTACTGTGCTTTAACCCTTTGCGCCACCAGGGAGGGCCCAAGATTTTTAACTTTTTAATTCAGCTGCTTTCTAGTTCTGCTTGCAAAAAGTCATAATTGAAATGCTTCTGTAACTCAGGGGCGCTATTGCCCTGGGAGTAGGACTTGCTGTCTTGAGCCATGGGTGCCAGGGCAGATGGAGAACCAGCTGATTGCAGACCTTTCCAAAGCATAGCTCCAAATCAGTGCCTCCCATATCCTGCTCTTGGCTCCCTCAGGAGTGATGGAGAAGCACCGCACTCTCTAATCACAATTTAATTAAAATCTACTCCAAGGAACCAACAAGATTTGTCCAGTTAAAAAAAAAAACAAAAAAACTGCTGAAATCATGGGCCATAGGTGAGACATCCCAGAGCTGGAAGAGGCTCTGTAAGAAGGCTCAGCAGGCAGACCAAAGCAGCAGGACCCAGGAATCCACACAGATCAGCCTCCAGGTAGGAAAGAATACTAACAGTGAGAGGGTGGGGGACACAGGGACTAATTGATTTCATCTAAAAGTAGCAAATTTAAGCAATGCATAGAAATTCAGAAAAAAAGTAAAACAGAAATCACATAATTAAGTATTTCTGGGTGAAAAAATTTTTGTTAGTACCAAACACCAAACCAAAAGAATAAAGACTATTTTTGATAAAGGGTAATGTCCTTTAATATATAAAAAAATTCCAACAAGTTGGTAATTTTACTAAGTAAAAAAAAAAACCTGATAATATGATAATATGCTGAAGAATGCGTACCATAGCTCGATAAATTACAGAGTTCATTATGAAATAAGCGACAATCATCTTCATATAATATTGGAAAGTGGTAACCATGCAAAGCATTTTGGGGGGAAATTTAGTGATATTATTAAAATTTAAAATGCACATGCTTTTTTTTCTCTTAAAATATTTTTTTAGACTTTATTACAAAAGTTTATTTTTACATCATTTTGTACATTTTTTTTTCCATCTCAATTGTAATCCCCACGGGGCACATGCTTTTTAATCCAGATCTCTCACACTGACATTTCTATCTTCTAGGAATATGTAAAGATTTACAAGAGGATTGTGAATGTAATTCTAAGTAGTAAGAACATTGGAAAAACCACCAGCAAAGAACTACTTAGATAGACAATGGAATATGTGTTACAGAATACTGTACTCCTGCTCAAAGCAATGATGCAATTCCATATACAGCACAATGTCAGGAACTAAGATTACTGAAGTGAAATCAGTAAGTGTAGAATGATATATTGGATATGATAGCCCTTCAAGTCAAATCAGTCAAACAATAGATCAATACACAAACCACTGAAAACTTGTGTGTGTGTGTGTGTGTGTGTGTGTGTGTGTAGGAAGTAAATTTGCCAAATGACTGACAGCAGTTGGTTCTGGGATGGTGAGAAGGACAAATGATAGAATGGTTGCTCCCCTGGGGTCCTGGACTGGGCACCCTGATGTGGCAGGATATGGCCCCATTCAGATCTGCCCAGAAGTGGGATGGCTGCTTTCCTTCCCCTGTGTGATTAGCAGTGAAGTGAACCCATAGCATAAAAAAAGGAACCATAAGCAGAGGAGGACATACTTCATCTGTGGCTCCCATCCTTTCCCAATGTCCAGAGACCTTCCCACTCCTGAAATCACTTCTCCAATCCCCCCAAAATTGTGGGATAACTTCATTTCTACATGTGAGGAAATGCTTAATTCCATTCAACTTGTCTCCATCACTGTAACCAACTTGGCATTTTAGTCTAGGCTGCAACTTCATTAAGCGAGAGAAGCTATTTCTAATTAACATGCCTTTTAAAAATTACATCGACTCATTGGTTATTTGGCAGACTGTGTTCTTTTCTTGATTCTGTTTTTGCTTTATTATTTCCATCCCTGTGCTCACTACACTGTTTGCTGCCTCACTGGCATCTGAAAAAGTGTTGGCGAATGAGCAAATAGACATATTTGAATGAACAAGAATAAGCATGAAGGGCCAGTGGGCTGCTGCATTGTAGTAATACCACCCTAATGATTAGAACTATTCTCCATTGCTTCTACTCAACTGTATTTTACCACAACAAAGAAATTCCAGGTGCTATTACACTTGATAGTTTCTAAAGCAGTGCCATAGCCTTTGTTCACCAGTTTGGTAAGGACAGATAAAAGGGAGACCAAAGATTCAGGGTTAGATTCCAGCCCCCGTGATATTTATGTCAGTGTTTTTCATATTCCAAGATGATATGAAACAGCTTGTGCTATGTTGGTATCCAGCCCTGTGTCAGCTGTACACATTCAGGAGAGGAGATAAGCTCAATACTCAGCAGTCACCACCATCTCCATTCTGACTCAAGAGAATGTCAGATGATGACACTGGGTCATTTAGCAACACTCAGGAAGTCCATGTGCGCAAGTACTGGGGAGTTCATATTCAGAACTGAAAAGGAAAAGGAGGCCAATCTTCGCTCATAATGAGAGAAACTCATGTCTCAGCATCATAAAAGTCTGTTTCAAGATCTTGCCAGAAACTTAGTTTAGATAAACCAAGAGTCTTGAGATCAAAGTTAAGTTTTCCTGTTAAAGTTACTAAATATATAATGTCACAGTAACAACTACATTTTAGCTCTGAATTGGGATGCTTTGAGAAATCACTTCAATAGCTCTTTCTAACTTTTGGCACTCCCTTCCCTACCCCCACCACTGACCAATAAACCCTCCCCTCCTTCCTTTCTACACACTCAGTATTTACAACTTTCTCCTGTAACCAAATAGTTGTCATCCCAAGTGTAAATGCAATCACATGGTACCTCCCTCAACAAACATTGCAAGTGTCTTGGTTACCATGACAATACTGAAATGGGAAATATAATACTGCACACCCAGGATGTTGCATTTGAGTCATAATTCCTAAAACTTGTGTTAAGATTGAGTCAATTGTTAGCCATTTGCCCCTTTGTCTTTCATCCAGTTTGGGGGTGGGGGTTTGTAGTCTCCTATTCTTTCCAAAAGTGAAAATTAGTTTTTAAAAATGCTTTGAGAACTTGGTTCCTGTATGTAAGAATTAATATACATTCCAGTTGGACTTTTTTTTTTTTTTTTTTTTGCATAGAAGAACTGGGGTGTAGGCCAGAATACAAGGGATGAGAAGATTCACCAGAAACTGAGTGGGGAGCAGAACAGGTGTTTTTACTAAAATACACTACTGAGATGAGCAGCTGGTGAGATAAGAGAGTCTGCAGCGCCATATGTGGGTTAGCTTCCTGGCTGGGGATCAAACTCAGTCCATAGTAGTAATAATGCTGAAAGTTCCCTACTAGACCACAAGGGAGGTGCCTTCCAGTTGGACTTTTTAAATATGTAATAAATATGTGACCTGTGCATCAAAGGCAGCCCCACTCCATCCACAGGCCAACACTCGGTACCTCTGCCTCCACCACAACTTCTGTTTGCATTTCTGTCATTATTCAGCTATTGAACTTTCAAAATCCTCTCAGACTGTCATATACATTAACAAGGAAAGAAAAAAAACAGGTCAATATAGATAAATATAAATAAGTAGATAAGTAGATGTATGCATGTTATAAATACATACACACTAAATATGTGTACACACACAAAAATATTGACCTTACATGTAGGTACATACACACATGCATGCATATGTACATGTATATACATTTGTATATACATGCGTATATACTTATTTTCTTAATCCGTACATACTTTTGCATGGAACACCTTTCTGTCTCAAAGTACTGCATTGCAGGTACTCAGCAAGTGCATGTTAAATCAACAATGAGTTAGAATGCCCTTGAAGTGCTTGTTTAGTGTATGAATGCAGTTTTATTTGTTTGGCCAGTTCTCTGTGTCGAGATATGCCCTTGTAACAATGTGGAGGTGGTGTAGATGGACAAAAAGAACAATGAAACAGAGAATGTTGATCCAGGACCACTGAACTTATGACAAAGAACCCACTGAATGGTGGTGGAAAGGATGACATTTTCCATAAATTTCTGAGTCAATTGATTCTCCATGTGGGCAAAAAAAAAAAAAAAAATGAAACTGACGCCTAGTTCACATCATACACATAAATCAGTATCAGATAAGCAGTAGAATGAAATGTGAAAGGTAAGATGATAGAACTTTTGGAAGGAAATAGGTGGATATTTTTATGACTTTGAGTAGGGCAATTTTCAAACTATGATACACCAAGCAGCAACCTTGAAACAAAAGATTAAATAGGATCTTAAAATAAAATCTTAGCAAAAAAATAAATAAATAACATCTTAGCAAAATAGATCATTAAGGAAGTAAAAATACATTGCATGGACTTAGATGACAAGTTTGCAATGCATATGTGTATTTTTAAGCTTGTCCAAAACCTTCTTGGAGTGGCATTTACTGAGCACTTACTGTGTGTGCTTTTAACACAGTGCAAAGGGCTTTACCCACGCCTATCAAGTCTAATCTTCATGAAAGCCCTAAACATTATATAAATCCATGCTTCACAAGATGGGAGAGAGAGCTATATTTGAAAATGTGAAGTAACTTCCCAAGCCCACACAGATAGCCAGGAAGAGACTTCTGCCCTGCATAACCCTCACCTTGTGCATCCTTTCTTTCACTCTCCCACCTACTTATCCTTCCTCCTGTAGCCATGTATCAAGCCATCAATACGTTCTTTCTTCTAACCTTCTTTTGCTCAATTCACGTATTCTGGTATAAGACCTTACATATAGGTTCATTCTTATCTGCTATTTTGATAGCTGGTAAAATTGAAAGAATCTCAGATGGTCTGACTACAAGCTTCCCTCCCCATTCTGCTTCCTCAGATAAGGGCCCTTAGCCAAACAACCATCCTTGTTAAAGAGACCAGGTACAAGTACTTCCTGCTTATCTCTGAGTATTGGGTTTTAGTGCCCTATCAGTCCTTGGACCTGTTTAAGTAAGCCAGTGACATCTTTCTGAAGGAACCAAGGGATGCCCCCACACTCTTGATACTCTACAGCCCACCTCCCATCAACTCTTCTTGTTCACTCTGTTCCTAAGTGTAGGCCGTGGTGTGATCCTGCATGTAGTGTGATGCCCACCTCCTATGACCTGTGAGACTATGTGATAAGTAAACTGATTTGCATTTCATTTCTGCAGTTCTGGATGTTATGTGTCTGACCATCTTCCAAACCGTGGGTTAGAGTTCCTTTTTCACCAATGTGGTAAACAAGAGGGTGTGGGAATATCCATCCATCTATGCATCCACCCACCCAGCCAGCCACTCAACAATCTAACCATCCTTCTTACCATCCATCCTTCTGTTGCCAATATATCGTATGATGACCTCTGTTGTGTTGTTGTACCTTATAGCTGATACATGCTATGAAAAAATCACCTCTACATATGATCAAATGTTCCAATAAGACCTATAGTTTCTGACTCACCCAATAATGCAAAGATGTAACTGTATAGTGAAGGCATCTAATATTCTCACAAAGTAACACTGACAGGTTGAGAAAAATTAGCTGGATTCCTATCATTAAGAAGATGTCCACACAATGCTAAGCATCCCAACCTAAAGTAAGGACAGCACATAAGGAACAGTGCATTATACTGTAGATTGAAGAGCTACTTCCAACCAATCAATCCCTGAGCATGTTCGCCTCTGAGGTCTCAAGAAAATGGAATGCTAACCCTTACCAGTGGAACCCCATATCTAGCTCCATACCTGATGGGAAGCTGACATGAAGGTCAAGCTTCAGCATTGGGTTGATCTGTCCTCTCCTCTCCTCCCAGTTACTGGAATTTTATACCACAGTTGCTACATAGTTGAGCCCATTCCAAAATTCAACCTTTGGGAAAACTGGGTTCTAACTTATTATTAACCCAAGAAGGACCTGAAGTCTAAACTTTATCTTTTCTACTCCTTGAAATAGAAAGCTTATCAGAGAAACTCCCAAGAGAAAATATTTCCCAACACTCAAAACTGTAAACATGAAAAATTCAGTGCTGTTTATAAATCACCTTTTAAGTTGGTCAAGTCTTTTAAGCCCTCCACTTCTATGGCAAGTTCTGACAACTGTCCTTCGGTCACAAGCTGTCAGAGATGGAAAGGGTTTCAATGGTCATGCAGTTCCAGAGGGCGTCCACCTTGGCTGTACATCAGAGTCAAATGATCACGACCAGACATCGTGTCGGTTATAAAGCCCCCCAAGTAAATATAATGTTGAGAAAGATTGAGAAGGTGGAAATACTCCAAATTTAGCTGTCCACAGGTGCAGTCAGGAAGACTCAAAGACCTCATGGCCATCTGAGCCAGCTTGTGACCCAGTTCACTCACTGGATTGGGGTCATAAGCCAGTTCACTACACCATGAAATTTCTGTGCAGGTGAATAACAATATCCATCATGTGCTAATGAATTTCATGTTATTGTTTTACTTCTCAGGAAACTGGCTGATTTATCATTTAGCCAGAAAGCTACTTAAATTTCCAGGGTAAGCTTATATCAGTATTCCATAACAGGTATGAGTCATATGAAAAAAATCCAACTCTATCCTATGGCTTGGGGGACAGGCACCTGAAAGAAGAATAATTGACTTTTTTCAAGTTCTCTTTGGCCTACAAAAATTTAAGATAACTTACAACCAGGACACACACACATATATTTATATACAAAAGGTTTAGGAAAGACAAGATAATGGAATGGGAATAAAGAGTCAGGAAAGAAGAGAGCACTTTTAAGGATAAAATGAGAAATGCATATACAATGACACTGAGTGAGTAATGAAGCATTAATTGTGGGTTGCCTAAGACTGGGGAAAAGTCCTAAATATTTATTAAAAGGGGATTAGTGAAATTAATACACTGTAATGTTATGTAAGCATTAAAACAAAGTGGTGACACCTGTACCTCCATGTTTATTGCTGCATTATTTACAATTGGAAAGGCATGGAAACAGCCCAAATGCCCAAAAGTGGATGACTGGATTAAAAAGATGTGGTACATATACACAATGGAATATTACTCAGCAACCAAAAAAAAGCACATGCCTTTTGCAGCAACATGGATGGAGCTGGAAAAGATTATGCTTAGTGAGATAAGCCAGAATGAAAAGGAAAAGTACCGAATGGTTTCACTCATAGCAGGAGTATAACAGATCAGGTGAGAAAATAATAATAATAATAATAATGAACAGTTATGTACCAGAGACAATTTATGGGGGTAGATTGGGGAATGGGATCAAAAACAGCAGGGGGAAGGAAATGCACTGGACTATGGTGATGGCAATGGGTGATCTGGTGATGGGAAGCCCAAGGGGATTACAACTGAGATGAAAATTGCACAAAATGATGTAAAAATAAACTATATTATTAAAAAAAAAGTGGTATCATTCTATGTAGCAATATGCCAACACAATTGAAATTCAGGTAAAAGCCAGATCTGTTACCGCCTCTGAGGGAGGGGCCCCGGAAACAGAGCCAGCCTCCAGGAAGGGTCCTAAGTTGGCGGGACTGAGCGAGAGCCCATTCCTACAGCAACAGACCTATTTATTTCAGTGGAATCTTTTGTACTCAATGTATTCTTTCCCCCCAAATAAAAAAATACAATAACACTAGGACTAACATTTTAAAGAAGTATTTATAGTTTTTGAAGAAGTAAAAATCCAAGACTAAAGGGAAAACCCCAAAAACTAAGAACAATAAAGTACTAAAGCTTATATGTCAAAGCTGTCTTTGACCTGTAAAGAAAAGGAGAAAACTAGTTGAATTTGTGAAAAGCCGTTGAGCTTTCTAGAATGACAGTCCCACATCTAGAACTCTTGGGAAACAGTAGAAACTCAAATTGTTTAGACAGCAGCCATGTCCCTAGGCATCATAAACCACAAGGTGATCTCCTACTCGGAACACACGTTTTCCTCACAGCAGAAGCCTGAGTCCTTATGTGACCTCATTCACCCAGACGGCGACATAGATCTATCCATCTCCTACAAGGTGGATGAAGAATCTTGCTTATCTGAGGGGATGGCCCCATGTTTTGGTCAAGTCCTATACTGGAGACAATATACTATTGCCTTTTATTTAGGAAATTTTAGGCAGACTAACAGTTTGAAAGACTCTGTGCAATCTTTCCACTTAATAACGAACTACCATCTCTCCCCTTTAGTGTGTATATTAATTTGCCTACTTCTCAGTGATGTCACTCTCTTTTCCTTTCCATATATAAGCAGATAGGTGAGCTCCATGCTTCCTTACATTGAAGGAGGGACAGAAGAATTTGCTGCCAAAGACTGCCTTATTTTGCTTCCCCCAAATCTAACCAGGTTGGAAGATGACCTCAGAGTCAGGGAAACTGGAGAAGAACTGAGGAGATGGTGCTCACCAAGAAGGGCCTGGGGATTAAGGGTGGGAGGAGGGGTGCTGGAGGGTAGGCTGGCTGTGCTCAGCTGTGGACACCAAGGCAGGGCAGCGCCTGACCGTGATGAGGGCGAGCATCCAGAGAGCCAAATGCTGAGATCAGGGTGATGGCAACCCTCCCCCTTTCCTACCCCATGAGCTGCCTGGAAAGACATGGAGGGGAAGGCTCTAGTTGGTGCTAGGGCAGCATTTTACATGCATTTCCTGAAAGGCAGGGAGTTCTGGGTCAGGATGATGTTGATATGCAGAGATAGAGAAAAATTTCACTTCCTGCATACCTGAGTTGGTGGGATACCAGCCCTTAGTTACATCTGGAAACTGTTCCATAGGTCTGATAATCTCTTGTACACTCACTCTAAGAAGAGAAAACAGATTTTTGAATGTGAGCCCTCTTTTGCTTCTTGGTATGTTTTCACAATGAAAAGGCGTAAACGGGCCTCCCTGGTGGTGCAAGGGGTTAAAGCACAGCACTATGTAGCTATCCGCAACCACTGCAGCAGAGCTTGATCCCCTGCCAGGGAGCTGACCCACGTGGTGCAGCAGACCTCTCCTGTTGAGCCGCTGCTCCCATCAGCAGTGTACCTCATTCATTCTGCCCATACTGCTGTACTGCTGCTCCCCACTGTCTCTGGGGTATCCTCTCACCCCCTCCCCACACCTCTGGCCTGTACCCCAGTTCCTATATGCATAAATAAATAAATCTTTAACAAAGAAAAAGAAAAGGCATAAACATGGCAAGTCCACATTCCTTCCCATTTTATCATTGTCCAGAAACTGCCTCCACCATAGCATCTTGCCCAGATTTGTTATATGGGACAATAGGAGAGGTCCAGAAGGGCAGTGTGAGAGGCTCTGCATCCCCGAATGGTGGGCCCCTGGCTCCCCACTGCACCTCCCCAGGGAGCAGTGTAGGCTGCCTGCTTTGGAGGAATATGAGCTTCCTGGCTTCTGCCAATGCAGTTGATCAGCTGGAACCGTATCAACCCTCAGGGCAGAAACCACGGCCCTTCCAGACAAACCGACAAACCCAAGTGCCTAAGAAAGACTGACAGCTTATTCTGTGCACTAACATGAAGAGGTCAAGTTTTCCATGATGGAAAATTGTAGAACAACAGCTTTTACTGCACATGAGGGCAGAAGTGGAGAAGGTTAGAAAATGATATTCAGAAACCAGGGATGTCCCTCCCTGAACTATTGAAGAGAACCTAGGCTAGCCCCTGGATAAACTGATCCAAATGACAGCTGCAGAAAGGTCAAAGCTTCTCATTGTCAGCTCATCTTTGTAGAAATAAAATTACAAAAAAGCATCTTGACTGAGAAAAGCAGAAATTGGATATTAATTGCATGTTTCTTTAAAGAAAATAGAATATTATGAGGGGGAAAGGATCAGAACTGGGGTGAGAAGAGCACATGGGTCCATGGTGATGGCTCAGGGGTGAAGTGGTGATGGAAAGCCCATGGGGATTACAACCAAGATGGAAAAATGTACAAAATGAAGAATGACATTAAAAATGTATTTATAAAATAAATTAAAAAAAGAAAATAGGACGCTTGCCATTTCCTTAACAATAGCTTTATAAAAGTGAGTGCAACATGCAATATTCTGATGGAGCAGGTTTAGATCAAGTCACTTCTTCTGCTTTCCAGGCAAATAGGATTAATGGTCACCAATGTCTTTCAAAGAAACTAGCTGGAGGACCACTTCTGGACCCCATAAGCCAACCCCTGCAGAAGTAACACACAGATTGTGTGGGCAGGCTGCTGCCTAGTTGAGGTCTTCACCAACTTCCACATTCTGCTTACCTACCTCTATCCCAATAACATCCCACTACACCCCCTTCTACTAAAGGGATGGATGGAATGCACAAATAATGATAGCACCTGACAGTATGCTTGTTTAGTCTGAGCATAGTATTCATTAGAAAGCAATCTCCAGGCCCTCCCTAGTGCGCAGTGGGTTAAAGCACAGCCCTGGGAAGCTTAAGCCACTTCTGCATGAGTTTGATCCCGCCTGCCCTGGAGGAGATCCAAGTGGTGAGGCACACCTCTCCTGACCCGCCTGCTGCTCCCCTCAGCAGCGTACTTCGTTGATCTGCCTGTTCTGCTCCCCGCTCTGTCTCTGGTGAATCCTCTCACAGCCCACCACTTGCCCACAATCAGCTGGAGCTAAAGAAAAGCTTCTTTTTTAAATAACGACTAATTCTCCAGTTCTCCGTGTTCCCCACCATGCCCTAGTGTCCCACTAACTTTGTTGACTCTACTCACGTATAATATTTTTGGGACTGAAACCTCTGGGAAAATGGTGTCAGAAGACTTCAAGACCATACTTTGTTGTAATCTGACTAGCTATCTCTTTTCTAGCATGTTTTTAATAACTTTCAAGTGGAATTTTCTCATTTTTAAAATAAATTGTAAGTGCTTCCACTGGTACTTTACCGGACAATGGTGACACTAACTGGAGTGGCACTGAAAATGTTTTTTGATAATTACACAAAGATGATAGATCTAAAAGTAAAGGCTGTACCTTCAACCTCTTCCTGTAAGATGTTCCCGTGGACAAGCTGATCCAAGAGTTTTCTTTCACTAAAATCCTGTCTTATTTCTCCATGACTGCACAAAGTGACCTGAACACATGTCAAAGCTGAGGTCTTCCAGAAGGTGCAGGGACAGAAAGAGAACAAGGACCATCAAGCATCATGCCCTCCCTTCAGTCTCTCCCTCACAGGCCTTAACACCACTGTGTGTGGAATGAAATGTGACCATCGCAGACTGCTCGCTGTCAAATCCATAATTTCCTTGCTATTTAGGTTCATAAACTATGACCCTTTTCTGTCAAAGTCTTTGAAGGCTGGCCCAACACACACCAGGATTTGGAAGGATCTTTCCAAATGTGTTTTCTCAAAGGAAAATGTAGAAGCTTACATTGAAAGTGTCTGAACTTCTCAAGCCAGGGCCACAATGCACAGACAGTGATTGGGGCTGGCAAGTATCTCCAGCCGCGCCAACTGTCCTCTTCTCACACTCAACACATAAACAAAGTTTTATCTAACCCACCAATTTGATCACCGCAAGATAAACACTGTGAGAAATAAATGTATAACAGCTCTTCTCCAACTCCCACTCCAGTCCAGGGGAAAGGTCAACAGGAGGAGGGAGACTCTAGCTGTCTATGTTGGCTCAGCTGACACGGTTAAAGAGGTAACAAGAGCTAGTTGAATGGTGTCATAGTCATTCAACTAAGAGAGTTGAGATGTCAGAGGCAGGTGTCTCCTTAGTACTGTGTGAGACTGGAGTTCCCTGATGGGGACAAGGGTTGCTCACTTATTATTATTATTATTTTTATAATTACTGTATTGTACTTTGAGATCATTTTTTAAAGATTTATTTATTTATTTATGCAGAACTGGGGTACAAGGCAGTGAGAGGCTTCACCAGAGACAAAGTAGGGAGCAAAACAGGAAGATCAATGAAGTACACTGCTGAGGAGGACAGCAGATCTATCAGGAGAAGTCTGATGCGCCATGTAGATCACCTCCGGGGCTGGGGATCAAACTCACACTGAAGTAGCTCCTGTTAGCTTGTAGTGCTGTGTCCTAACCCATTGTGCCACCAGGGAGGGCCAGGTTACTCACTTTTAAACTTACCCCATGATCCCAAGCTAGCAGAGTCTATCTGATATGTACACAAGTGTGAAGTCAGGCATTCTGATATATTCATTCCCACACCAGCTGTCGGCTCTTGCTGCCCTTTGATACTCTGAAAAAGTCTGCTTTTTTAAAAAGATATTCACTTATTTATCTATCTGTCTATCTATCTATCTATTTATCTACCTATTTATTTATGTATTTATTTTTTATGCATTCAAAAGCTGGGGTGTAAGCCAGAGGGTGTGGAGGGCTAAGACACCAGGGACAGAATGAGGAGCAGAACAGGTGAATTAACTGAAATACAGTGCTGAGGGGCACAGTGGGCAAGGCAGGGGACCACCATGTGGATCAGCTCTCTGGCCAGTGATTGAACTTATGATGCAGTGGCTGCAGAGAGCTCCACAGTGCTGAGACTTAACCCCTTGCACCACTAGGGAGGCCCCAACCCTGAAAGAATTTATTCAGCCTCTTCTCTGATTTGTAAAAAAAAAAAAAAAAAAAAAAACCATGTCCTCCTCAAGACTTTTGCAAACTTCCCTGAACCAGTGTCTTTTCAATTGTTTAGATTTCCCCCTGTGCTCTTTTTGTGTTTGGTCTTCATTTTGTTTGCTCCTCGAGGAAACTCGAACCTGTGCTTTAATTTCATCAATATCCATGTCTATGCTTATGTTGGGGACATTTTAATAAATGTTTGGAGTCAAAGAATTTGCATGAAGCAATCCAAGCAACTCATGTGGCATGCATGGTCCTGCCTGTCAAAGTCCTTCAATCATCCCTCTTCCCCCTGCGACCTGCTGGTGTGGCTGCTCAGAATTTCTCCTCATCCTTTCCCAGAACTCCCAGATTCCTTTTTATTTCTGATGCAGAGCCAGTTACTGGCATTGGGACCCTGGCTAGTTTAAGCTCCCTCCCCTTCCGTCCACAGAATTCCTCAAGCAATTTTCTTCTAAACAAAAGTAGTTTACTCCCATGGGTAATTATTGTTCAGGCTCTTAGAATAATATTCCAGAGCACCCACTCCCCCAGTGGGGAGCCCTCTTTTTCACACACTTACTTCTTACTCCTACTATTTGGGAAGAACTGCTACCTATTATAAATTTTGACTCAGAACAAAGAAAGATCTGAAATGACAGCTATGTCCTAGAAGTGAAATGGAGTCTTGCTATTCTACTTACGTTTCTGTCTAAAACTGAAAGGTGAGAAGCATAGCCTAATACAGCCAAACTATACATTGTTTTACAATCTTCAGGTAATTCATTCTATTAAAATATATTAGTGAGTTTTGGCCCTCCCTGGTGGCGCAGCAGATTAAAACACAGCACTAAGAAGCTAAAGCCACTGCAGCAGGAGTTCAGTCCCCACCCCGGAGGTGACCCACATGGCGCGGCAGACCTCTCCTGACCCGCCTGCTGCTTCTGCTCCCCTCAGCAGTGTACTTCATTGATCTGCCTGTTCTGCTCCCCACTCTGTCTCTGGTGAATCCTCTCACCACCCCTGCACCTCTAGCCTGTACCCCAGTTCTGTATGCACAAATAAATAAGTCTTTAAAAGAATGTATTACCGTGGCCCTCCCTGGTGGCGCAGCGGGTTAAAGCACAGCACTGAGAAGCTAAAGCCACTTCCACATGAGTTCGATCCCCGCCTGCCCCGGAGGTGACCACATGGCGTGGCAGACCTCTCCTGACCCACCGCTGCTCCCCTCAGCAGTGTACTTCGTCGATCTGCCTGTTCTGCTCCCCACTCTGTCTCTGGTGAAACCTCTCACCACCCCTGAGCCTCTGGCCTGTACCCCAGCTCTGTACGCACAAATAAATAAATCTTTAAAAAAAAATGTATTACCGAGTTTAAATCGCCTATATCTTAGTTTGGGCCCCCCAAAGCATCTTATAAAACTAGGCTTTGGGGTCCATGCAGTTTACCTGGGATGTGTTTCCAATAAACACAGTGGAACATTGGGGAAATGAGATGGTGAATTTGGCAAAAGGTGGGCTCAGGAGGGTCACTTCTAGAAGTCAGTAGAGTTCAAGGCCCAGATGCATAACTGTGCAGGCTAACAACGTCTGGGCACATGAAAAAGGGACAAAGTCAGCAGGCATGACCCTCCTGTCCAGTCTTCACCGGTGCCCTGGCCATGCTAGTTTGTCCTACACAGACTCGTCAGAATCAGCAGGGGGCATCTGCAATGGATGATGGGAATATGGGTCAGACACTGACTCCACTTACCTCTAAGAACTAAGGTGACTCCGCGCAGTAATCAGCGAGTGCCTCCTATGTGGAGACTGTGGTGTCTTACTCGTGCCCCCCACCGTATCTAAGCAGTGAATTTTCTTCCAGATGAAATCAGGATTTAGAAGCTTATACAACTGTGTCCAAATTGCAAAGTGATTTAGCTAAACAATGTTCATTTGTTTCTGGTTTAATCTAACTGGATCATCTTCCTCTTAGAAATAATTTTGTAGAAGGAAGGAGTCAAGAAAAGAGCCAGCATCTTAAAGGGCCAGTCGCCCTTGCTTTGCTTGGCACACATTTGACTGTCCACTTGCTGCTAGTTGTCAGGGACAGAGCAGTGTACAAGCAGACAAGATTTCTGCTGCCACAGAGTCAGGGAGAAGATCAGTAAACATAATTACACAGCTAATTATGTAATAATAAGTCATTCCAGTAATGCAGGATAGAAGATGGGCACAATGCAGCCCAGGGAATGGGGGAAAAACGTCTCAGACTAATACATACTTGCACTGAATTTTGCCAAATCTTTAGAAATTGACAGGTGAAAGAGAATATTGGAAGTAACACCTGTATGTGGTTAAGAAGGTGTCAGGGGCCCTCCATGGTGATGCAACGAGTTAGGACGCAGCACTGCAAGCTGGCCGCAGTTGCTTCAATGCAAGTTAATTCCCCCAACCCCGGAGGTGACTCACATGGAGCAGCAGACCTCTCCTGTCTCGCCTGCTGCTCCCCTCAGCACTGTACTTCGTCCATCTTCCTATCCTGCTCCCCACTCTATCTCTGGTAAAGCCTCTCACTGCCCCTGCTCCTCTGGCTTGTACCCCAGAGGTTCTGTGTGCATAAATTTAAAAACTTAAAAAAAAAAAAGTGTCAGGTACAGAAAACAACATGTGCAACTACCCTGAGGTTATACACAGGGAAATGCTGGGTTGGTTCAAAGAAACTGAAATGTATCAGTGAGACTGAGACAGAGCTGCAAGAGACGGGCTAGGCTAGGTATAACGGTTGGGAGGTAGCCAACGTCTTGTTGGTGATGGTTAGGAGTACGGTATTCTCAGGATCATGGGAACCCAGAGATTTTAGCCCAGAAGTGGTCTTTTCCAATATGTTTAAAAACGATGTAGTTAAGTCTAAATGTTGCCACTTAAATAGTATGTTTTCAATACTCAACTAAGATTTATCTGAAATTGGATTAAAAATTATTTTAAATATAATGTTTAGTTTGCATATGTCAATTGACCCCAGTTTCTGGAGTCATTCACCGGCCCTGCTCCCTACTGGCCACACGGGGGCAGCACTTCACTATGGCCACTGCCGCAGGGGTGTTCTGAGTGCAACAGATGCTGCAGAACCTGACAGGGGAGGGGAGCATAGAAGCTAGGGAAGTTGCTAGCGAGCGAGCGAGCGGTTGGTTTTCTGGCTGCGCACAAAATACAGAGGAAGTCATGGCTATTCTGGGGCACACTTTATTACGCGTTCCTCCAGGGAGTGCTCTTGTCCCCATTAAGTATGTGACAGAGTCCATCTCCAAGATGACCTCTCCAGAAGGTAACTTTTGGTTCTTTTTCTCCAAACTTTGGATGGGTGGCCATCAATTTGGGAATGCCAAGGACAGGCCCTTTTCCCAGGGCCTGGACTGATCTGGTGATCAACTAAAGCAGCTCTTGGAAATGCAGTCCTGAAAGTCAGCCATCCCACAGAGCTGCAGTGGTATTTCTGAGTCCCTATGAAATCCAGCTACCAAGGGAGCCCACTACACTATTCTGAAAGAGTTTAGACATTTATTTTCAATTCTATAGACATAGATGGAGAGATAGTATATGCTAGACTCAATCCTGGAATGGGTAGTTAACATTAAATCTGTGTAACATTCCTATAATCACAACTCTAAAATATCTATAGATTAAAGCAAATGACAATAAAAAAAAAGAAATAGAAACAAATATACAAATGTCCTGGCCCACAAAGATAGCACAGAGATAGCAAAAGACCCCACTGGGATTTGGATCACTATAATTTCTTTCTTTCTCTTTATACGCTGCTAAGAAAAAAAAAAAAAAAGCCCCAGGAATTTCTAACTAAATCCAAAGCCCAGGGCATCCACCCACATCAATACCACTACTCAGTGTATTCAGTGAGGCAGCACACTTCAAGAGCAGTCTAATGTGGCTTGATTGCTAAAATATCATTTTTTACAAAGTAATTCAGTAAGTTTCACAAGGAAGGCAGTCTCCATAGTCAACAGTATTTGAATAACTTACTTTTATCTAAAAGTCAGTTATATTCTGGAGTCATGCAGTTCTGTTAAAATTAAAGATTTTCACTCTAGATAACTCTATTCATTATTTATTAAGACTGTCATAATGCTAAGCCTTCTATTTTAAATGTTGTTTTGGTTCTCCAATTTCCATTTTGTATGGTATCCTTTCCTTTATTGAGAATTTCTGTCTTCCTATTTATTTGAGCATGTTTCCCTTACCTCATTGAGTATAGTTAGAGAATCCTTTAAAACTTTTATGTGCTGATTCCAATGTCTGAATCATCTCTACATTAGTTTCTGTCATTGTCATGTTCTTGCTTCTTAATATATTGAGTGATTGTGGGCAGTATTCTGTATTGTGACAATAATGTTGAAGTCAATTATTTTCTAAGAAGAGTGCTAATGTTTGCTTATTTGTTGTTTTTTTTTTTTAAGATTTATTTATTTATGTATATAGAACTGAATTACAAGCCAGACGTGCAGGGGTGGTGAGAGGATTCACCAGAGACAGAGCGGGGAGCAGAACAGGCAGATCGATGAAGTACACAGCTGAGGGGAGCAGCAGATGGGTCAGGAGAGGTGTGCTGCACCATGTGGATCACCTCCGGGATGGGGATCGAACTCATGCAGAAGTGGCTTTAGCTTCTTAGTGCTGTGCTTTAACCCTCTGCGCCACCAAGGAGGGCCTGGGTTGTTTTGTTTTAGCAGGAAAATAACTTAGATGCTAACTAAAAGCCCCCTTTCCCAGGCAAGAGAACAAATCTCAAGTCATATTCTTCATCTTTATCTGTACTTTTTGGAGTTTGGGGGTCAGGGGTCAGCCAGAGGGCAGACAGAATTATGCATAGAATGTGGGACACTCTTCTGGACTCTCCCTTTTGAGGATTCTCACTTTCCAGAGGCTACAACCACTGTGTGCTTTGACCTCTAATTTCAATTCAGTAAAGAGACAAATTATCTGTTGGAATTTTAACCTCGTAGCATGGCATGAGTGAGGGCCTGCCCCATTCTGGAAGCTGGAACAAAGATGGACAATTCACACAGTGCCATTCACTCCTTCCAAGTGACTCCCTCACCTCTGAAATTTTGGTGGTACTCTGGTGCTGGTGTCCATTTTAAATATAGTCATGTGTCATTGAACAATATTTCACTCATTGAGGGACCCTACACACAACCATACTGCCTAACATGCAGTGAGCTGTAACAGCGAAGTTTTTCTGAAACTTTTTAGTTTAATATTGTCCCAGTTATTTATATTCTGTTGTTTTCCCAGTTGCTTGAGATGAATCCATAAAGACATCACAGAAGCTTATGGTGTGAAATGTTCTGCGTATATGTCTTCTATGTGTTTTATGATTTCAGGTATCACATCCAAATCTTGTGTCCATTTTGAGTTAATTTTTGTGTAAGATGTGCAATAGTGATCTACTGTCATTGTTTTGAATGTGGCTGCCCACATTCCCCATGCCATTTATTGAAAAGGTTTTCCTCACTCCAGTGTATGTTTTGGGTTCCTTTGTTGTAGACTGTCCATATGGGTATAGGTTTATTTCTGGACTTTCAATACTATTCTATACTATACTATTTCAATACTATACTATTCCCTCTAGTAGGCAAGCTGTCTTCACTCATTAGTGGTTCTCCACCATCAACCTAAGTCATGTTCTGAATTGCATAGGGTACAGGGGGAGAGAGGTGCTTAGAGATAGGCATTGGGAAAGTTGGGACCTTCAGAAGTTCCCTTGGGAAACAGGCTTGGAATGATGAGCCCCCCTCCATGTCCAATGGGAAGAAAAATAATGTCCATGAAGGCTAAATGAGTTAGTGGGGAAAGATGAACAACTTTGTGAAGATGTACAGAGAATGTTCTTTGGAGTTCTTGGAGGAAGAATGCCAAACCTCCTTAACTGGAGAGCTGTTGCTATAATCACAAACTCCCCCATGGCTCTAACAAGAGCAACACTCTTCCTTTTGGCACCAGAGTGAAAACTAGCATCGCAGCTTCCAGACTATGCTGGCAGCCCACTATTTAGTAAAGTGCTCCACGCTGCTTAATTCCTCCACATTTCTCCATCAGAGTAGCAGGAGCAATACCTGTCCTTATCATTTGAGTGGCACTGAAGAAAAGGAGGCTGTATCTCAGACCTGGTACGGAGTAAGGCGCATGCCAGACCTGTCCTCACCACCCCCACATCACAGAGGCAACCTCGAAGGGAAGTCCTTTGTGTTAAATCTGTGCTTTAACCTTTCACTCTAAATCGGTGTTCTTCAGTTAGAGTCCTTTAACACCCATTAGAGATACAGTAGTTGATTAAAACTTACAAATGTGAACCTGTGTCCGGTGATACAGATGCAGGCAGGGGAGGAAGTGTAAAGGTGAATCAGACAGATATTGCACCTTTTAGGAAGCTAAGGTAGGGGACAAGAAATTCACCCCCCAAAATTATAAATATTAAAAAAATAAACACAAACCCACATGGAGCCTGTAAACCAGCAGATCAGCTCCCTTGAAGCTCGTGAGAAAGGCATTATCTCAGGCCTCCCCTACCCCTCCACCCTGCCCCAGGATTGCTGTGCATTCAAGTAAGTACAGAAGGAACTCAATGTGCTAAAGAAGTGCAGGCATAGATGTCTAATCACAAGGGATATCTGCATGTGCCAGGTACAGGGACATTAACACGGGAAGAAACTGTCTGCTGGGAGGTGATGGATTTGGGACAGCATCGCAGAAGCAGAGATACCTGACTCTTGAATAGGTTTTGAGCAATGAGCAGTATCTGTCAGATGGGGAAGGCCATTTCTGCCATGGGGAACCTCTGGTGAACAGGGTGAAATGCTGTGGGCTGCAGATTCTACTATGCTACAACCTTGGTAGAGTGTCGAGGCAGAAAAATGGAAGCCACCGACACAGGAAAGGAGTTTTTGGTTCCAAAGTAAAGAGGCAGAATGTAATACAACTGAAATGGTACTAAACAGTGCCAAGGGGTACTTGGTCACTTCTAAAACAGTACTGGGGGACAGTGACCAAAGTGGATGTGGGGGGCATATCACTGTCATGGGTGCTCACCTGCACGCACAATTGCAATAGCACCCAGACTCATGGTCCAGCAACAACAGAGTTCCTTTAATCAACAGGACACTGGAAGAAAGGAAAGTTTCTAAGGTCACGAGTGGCTGGCTATCTCGTCCCACAGAATGTGCACTGTGTCCAGAAATCCCAAACAGGGGCCACTTGTGGAAGATGAGATGATGCCACAGCAGCACACAACAGCAGTCTGCATGCTGGGCCCAATGCTGCACCAGCAGTGACAGATTCAGCAGCACTAGAAAGTGGTGCCAGAGGCCAGAGGCTGCGGTCAGTCTTTGCGATGCTGGGCCAAGCCCGCTTATGCTCCCTGCGGAAAATGTCAGAGGCAAGGTCAAAGGTGCTGTGGCTCTGATATTTGGGGATCAGGTTTGAGGGCAAGTAAGTCAATTTTTATTGACTGAAAATCAGCTAAGGTTAGTAAAAATACATGGAGTTGGCAGAATGCATTGGCTGATTACAGGGCAATTCATACTTGAAAATGTTTGAAGAGACATTTCTGCAGGTAATTGGAGTCTGGAATGTCTTTTGGTGGGCTCCTCACTGCTAGGCAACCCCCTTCTCTGCATGCTCAGTCTTTTGGTCCTGGCCAGGGTTGGAGCTCAGTCCAGGCTAGTTAATACTGTGTCTAGACAACACAGTATTAGAGAATGGATGCAAGTATTAGAGAAAAGTTGAGATACTTTTCTTTGTGATCTTACGGTCAGAGATCAATTTAATCACTTAGACTTGGTTGTAAGAGGACAGGGCTCCCATCCAGGGACACCGGATTGGTCAGCGTGTCCTATGGCACCTGTGTTCTCTCTCTCCAAGGCTGGCCAGCGGGATTCCTGTACACTCCCAGGTCAGCTCACAGATGCATTTTTCCTCCCGACTCCATGTTTCTTATTTGGAGCAACGTCAAGCAGACAGAAAACTCTAGACTCAGCTCAAGAAGCTACCCCATAGGTAAACAGGTTCCAATTACAGAGCGATTTTCTTTGATGTTAAAGGCTCATTTCTTTTCCACTGTCTTAATAGAGACAAACATGCTTTTAAATTTTCTTGTAGCTATATTTAAAAATGCAGAAAGATACAGCACTGTTTACTTTTAAAGTATGTATTATTTTACCCAATACATTCAAGTTTTTATCTCTTCAATGTGTAGTCAACATGAAGATTATCAATAGCATAATCTGTAAGCTTTGGACTATGTCTTTGAAATCCAGGCTGTATTTTACACTAACAGCACATCTCACTTGAACCAGCCACATTGCAAGGGCTCACTGCTACTGTGAAATAGCTCCTGTGTTAGACAGTGCTATCATTCAACTGGGTTCTCTTAATTGGTTAACCTCTTAGGATAACTCAAGGCTTTGGATAAATTTCCAATCTAAACTCTACACAGGTGGTACATTCTAAAACCTCTAATGGATGCCCGAACATGGGGATACATAGTTTTGTTCCCTATATACACTGGTATTTCCTATACACATGCCTATGTTAAAGTTTAATTTATAAAGTAGGCACTGGAAGAGATTAATAGTGTTAATTAATAATAAACTAGAAAAATTACAACAATATACTGTAATAAATGTTACCTGAATATTTTTTCTATTACTCAAAGTATCTTCTTTTATGTAATGTTTTTGAACCACAGTTGACAGAAGGCAACTGAAACCACAAAGTGGAGCCTGGATGAGAGGGGCCTGCTCTTCTCCATTTGTCCTATCTTCACCCCACTTCCATCTAGTCAGCTCCAGCTTGGAGGCTGCGCAGCACCAGGATGAGAAGGGAGCATGAGTCATCTATGCCAGCCCTCCCTGTCCCCAGTTGTTCCAAAAAGCTTAAGCCTTGGTCAGGAAATGGTCTGCTTTTCTGGAAAATTTGTGTTAGCTGGCATTTTTTCTAAGAGAATGCTAATTCGTCTAATTGGTGCAGCCATTAAAAGCATGAATCCTGAGCTGGGTGCCCACCGCTGCCACCCACCAGCTGTGCAGCCAGCACAATCAGCTCACCTCCACCAGCCCTCCAAGCCTCTCTTTTCATATGTGCAATATGGGCCAGAATAGCGCCTGCCGTAGGGAGCCAATGAGCTCATCTGTGTACACACTCAGAATGTTGCATGACTTACACACTAGATATACATCAGCTTCTATTTCCACCACTGCTGATGCATTTTCTGCCGTGATGATTATTCACGGCAGGTGGAAACGTGTTCTTAAATTCTCCCACAGTGAAAACCAGACCCAAAAGGGACTCAGGAAGATTGTCAGGTTTAGCAAATAAAATAAAAATATAGAATACCCAAATTATCTTAATTAGAATTTTAGATAAATAAGATTTTTTTTTTAGTGTTGAAGAACATCCCGTGCAATATTTAAGGCTTACAGTAAAATGATATTTTTTTGTTTATCTGAAATGCAACAGGGTCTGGTATTCTGTGTGCATCTCCTGTCTGGGAGGTGCTTTGTTCCTCCCTGAACCCCTTGTCATTGATTCTCTGGGCTCACATACACACTCCAGGATTCCTCTCTTGCCTCCAATCTTTAAAAGTGGCCAGAGATAGAAGCAGACTCTGGGATGGGAATTGTTGTTTCTCTCGAACAAGGAAGGCAGTGAGGGAGGTCAAGACAGAGAAGCAACTAAGCTGTTCCCAACAAGGACATGGCAGAGCCCCCAGGATGCTCCACAGTGCACATGACACTCAGCTGGGCCCCACCGGAGGGAGGGGGGTCCAGTCTTTTGTACACCTGAGTCAGTCACTGACCACAGGCCGTGAAGGAGCCATTCATCCCTGACCTGAAGTGTCCCGGCACCTGGCTCGCCCCCTACCTGTCATCTTCACTTCCAAACACAGAGCCCAAGCTCCAGGCAGGGATCTCCGCTCAGTGTCTATAAATGCAATGGCTCAAATAAACTCACCCAGACCGCACCTTGCACAAAACAGACGCTTCCTCACGTGAACAGACGGCAGCCTGTGGAGAGGCACTGAGCCGTCCCGCCGTGCTCTGGGTGTGCTGCCCAAGTCAGTCTGCACCGTTGGCCCGTGGAGCTGCCTGCCAATGCTCGTTTTGAGCAGTTGTTTGGACCTATAAAACAAACAGGGATGAAAAGATGCAGTTTTGTTCAAGAGTTCTTGAAAAATCACCTGTACCTTTTTAAAATCTACAAATTTGTAAGCATAGGTTGTATATTTTGACAAAATTATCTGGATGTCTTATTTGTCAGATTTCAAAAGAATAAAACAAAACCAGGGTTTATTTAATGTGCAAAAGATCAACCTACCCGACATTGAGGCAATTAGGAACTTCTTTGTGACAGTTGAAAGTCACTTTGCATTTCCTTTAGAAAGGAGCTTATTTCAACTGAATACATCTTTTTCAATAGAAGATTGCTATTTAGAGACTGCAGTTAAAAAAAAAAAAAAAAGATGTGGAGCAGAGAGGTGTGTGAAGAAGAAGCTGCACTTGCTTCTCAGCCTTGGACTTGTACCAGGGACTTGGGGGACATGGCAGGAGACACTTGACAGACACAGAGATGTGGGTGAGCGACCCAGGGGTTGGCTGAGAATGGCAGCCTTTATCTTGACTCATTTTGATTTTGGTCTTTCCTTTCTTGCCTTGCCTGGCCCCTTCTCTTTCCCAGGGGTCCCCACCAAAAAGGTGCCTCAACTTGTGGCAAGCTTTTGGGCCTCAGTGGTCCTGCCTTTAGCTCACCCTGTTTGACGAGGCATCTACTCACCAGAGGGCAAATAGGGTAACATAGGGTGTTCATTTAGAAATTATTCTTTCTTCTTTTCTTTCTATTGCACATTAATTCTATTAAATTTCTCTTCTAAAAAAAATTCCTAGAGGCTCTCCCTGGTGGTGCAACAGGTTGAAATACCACGTTATGTAGCTCACCAAAACCACTGCAACAGTGTTCGATTCCCAGCCAGGGAGGTGACCTATATGGTGTGGCAGACCTCTCCTGACCCACTCACTACTCTCCCCCACCCCCCGCAGTATACCTCGTCGATCTGCCTGCTCTGCTCTCCATTCTGTCTCTGGTGGATCCTCACACCCACCACACCTCTGGCCTGTACCCTAGTTCTGTAAGCATAAATAAATAAATCTTTTTTTTAAAAAAAAAGTACTAGACTTTGGGCCCTCCCTGGTAGTGCAGTGGATTAGAGCGCAGCACTATGAAGCTGGCCGTAGTTGCTTCAGTGTGAGTTCGATCCCCTGCCCTGGAGGTGACCCACATGGTCCTGTTTCACCCACTGCTCCCCTCAGAGTGTACTTTGTTGATCTGCCTGTTCTGCTCCCCACTCTGTGTCTGGTGAATCCTCTCATCACCCCTGCATCTCTGGCCTGTACCCCAGTCTGTACACATAAATAAATTAAATCTTTAAAAAAACAATACTAGGCTTAAAAGCTTCCCCCACCCCTCAACTCAATCAAATGTGGGAGACAGTCTCCCAGAGAACTCAGACCACAGTCCAACCCACGTCAGTCCACATGTGCCCTCCTGATGGATTCACTCAGTGTGTTTGGATGCCAGCGTTGGTTAGAAGGAAGCTTTGCCAAGCCATCTTTCCAGACTGGCATCGAGTGTCCATTTCCCACATGGTCTACAGGCCTCTCTCTCAGCCAGAAGTGCCCCCTCACTTGTGCTCCTGGCCTAAAGGAACTCTGTATAGCCTTATGGGATCCACCTCCTACTCCAGCTTTCTGGACTCTACCCCCTACTCCAGTGATTGGAAATTACAATTCCCAGCAGCACCAGGGAGAGAACTGCGAGGACCCAAGGGTGGAGCTAAGCAGGCATGCTGGGACATTAGGGGATAAATAGGGCGCCATTGCATCTCTTGCTCTCGCTCAGGAAATGGCTCTACGGACTGCATGACTCAGTGTTTTCAGTCAGCAGAGCTGGTAAGATATTTCAGTTACTTTGTATCCCGCTCTCTTTCCCTAGGTTGTTTCCTGTTCCTTTCCCCTTTTTGTAAACAAACCCATTTTGACCCTTTTGTGTGTGCCAGCAGTATAACTGAACTTTAAGCGCGCAGTTGAGGCCCCACCGACAGGCATTTTACTCTGAGCTGCCCTGTTCCACTCCTACAGGGACCACATCCTCCCTTACACCTCAGTGTCAATGCTCTGCAGTGAAAACAAGTACTCAGCGGCGTGTCCTCTGCACGAGGCACAGTATCAGATGTGTGTCCTTCCATACTAACCACATGGAAGGTGCTAACACGTCACTTTACAAGTGAAAAAACAAGGCAGTAAGGTGAATGGCAAATAGACAACACACAGGGAAGTCAGGGGAGCAAGGACCACTAGTCATGCCTCAAATAGGCCCCCATTTGGACCCCATCAGGTATGAGGTGATGTTTTCTAGTACATGTAGAATTTACCACACCTGGGGACTTGTTACACAGCAGGGGGACTCGGCCCCCATCACCCACCCACATGTATGTAGCCCAACCAGAGATCAACAGATCCTGGGATAGGGAAAGGAGTCTTCATTTTATGAAAAATGGAGGAAGTGAGGCAGAGTGAGGGAATAGGTTTGAAGCAGACGACCTCCCTACCAGCTCTGCTCTGAGGTGCATGTTATAGACTCTCCCCACCCTCACCTCCCCTTATGAACCTGTAAGGGAGGCTAAGAGCCTAGTGCCTGGGGCAATTGAGAAGAAAGGAGAACTCCCCCCTCCCCCACAACACACACACACACACACTCATTCACACACATGTATGCAATACTTACCACAGAGTTTTAAACTTAGATTTGGGGTGCAATTAGTGTATCTTCCTCCTCCAGACAAGATTTACTCTGTGGCCTTTTCCTCAGATAGCATCCTTCACAGACATGCTACAAGGGGGTAGCATGTTCTAAATATCTTTGGGAGACATTCATGCCTCTCTCTTTCAGCCTTTCAGGAATCTGTACCTCCTCCTCTTAACCACCCCGGGGGCAGTCTGCTGGCACCCCTGCCTCCTCTCTTCAACCCACCTCACACTTCTGTGAGTCCTGTCAAAAGGCAGATTCTGATTCAGAAATTCCAGAGATGTGCGGTGGTGACACGTTCCTGGCTGGAGCTCAGACTCTGCTCTGTAACTACGCCAACCTACCTAGGAAGCCACAAGGGGGTCTTGACCCCCCGGGTTGTTCCTTGAGTTTTTGCTTGGCACAAGAAGATGAGGGCTAGAAATTGGCTGGGTGTTCTATTATTTATTCTTTATCCAGCAGGTATTCTTTAATGGATGTCCTATGGACCAAGAATGGCTTTGCATACCAGCTCTTTTTTTTTTATTACAAAAGTTTATTTTTACATCATTTTGTACATTTTTTTTTTCCATCTCAATTGTAATCCCCGCGGGTTTCCCATCACCAAGTCACCCATGTGCCATCACCATAATCCCGTGCATTTCCCTCCTCCCACCCCGTTTTTGATCCCATTCCCCACTCCACCCCCACAAAATGTCTCTGGTATATGGTTGTTCATTATTTTTGTTATTTTCTCGCCTGGTCCATTATACTCCTGCTATGAGTGAAACCATCCAGTATTTTTCTTTCTCTTTCTGGCTTATCTCACTCAGCATGATCTTTTCCAGCTCCATCCAAGTTGCTGCAAAAGACATGTGTTTCTCTTTTTTGGTTGCTGAGTAATATTCCATTGTATCTATGTACCACATCTTTTTAATCCAGTCATCTAGTTTTGGGCATTTGGGCTGCTTCCGTGTTTTTCCAATTGTAATTAAAGCAGCAATAAACATGGGGGTACAGGTATCTTTTTCAATCAGTGTTTTTGTGTCTTTTGGGTAGATACCTATGAGTGGGATTGCTGGGTCATAGGGATGCTCCATGTTTAGCAGTTTGAGGAACCTCCAGTTTTCCATAGTGGTTGTACTAGTTTGCATTCCCACCAGCAATGCAGGAGAGTTCCTTTTTCTCCACATCCTCGCCAACATTTGTTGTTGCTAGTTTTTTGAAGATGTGCCATTCTCACTGGGGTGAGGTGGTATCTCATTGTGGTTTTAATTTGCATCTCCCTTATTACGAGTGATGTTGAACATTTTTTCATATGCTTGTTGGCCATCTGCATTTCCTCTTTGGAGAAGTGTCTTTTTAGCTCTACTGCCCATTTTTTGATGGGGTTGTTTACTTTATTTTTGTTGAGTTTCATCAGTTCTCCATATATTTTTGTGATCAGTCCTTTCTTGCTACTTTTGTGCACACCAGCTCTTTTATGTTTAAAAAATAAAATCTCCCGGCCCTCCCTGGTGGCGCAGTGGGTTAAAGCACAGCACTGAGAAGCTAAAGCCACTTCCGCTTGAGTCGATCCTGCTTGCCCCAAAGGTGACCACATGGCGTGGCATACCTCTCCTGACCCGCCCGCTGCTCCCCTCAGCAGTGTACTTCGTCAGTCAGCTTGTTCTGCTCCCCACTCTGTCTCTGGTGAAGCCTTTTGCCACCCCAAGTCTCTGGCCTGTACCCAGTTCTGTATGCACAAATAAATAAATCTTTAAAAAAAAAAGTCCATCCAGCTCAGCAACCAGCTTTGTAGGCACAAGTCTTCTTGCTTACCACCCATTGTCTGGAAGGAAAACCCAAGTGCCTTCACTACTGCCGCAGAGATCTAAACTGCTGATTTCACCCCTCAGGTTTCAAGTGAATCCAAAAACCCATGTGCTGTACTGTTTATATGTTCCAAAAGCAAGCCCATTGAAATGAGACAGCTTGCGATCTGTGTGTGTTATCTGTGTGTGTTATCTTAGTAACCTGTTTGAAGGGGAGGAAGATCCTTAAAATAACAGCTGTTATCTGGGGTGTTTTCATATGTCAAGTATTGTCTAGGTCTTCACATGGTAACAATGTTAAATTACCAGAAAAGATCATTATCTCCATCACACTGCTGAGATGCTTAACAAGGCAGGATAAGGAAAAGGAAAAGGAAGGTAATTTGGTGCCTCCCCAAAGACCTGGCGACCTGCCCTTGTGATTGGACCAGAGCAGCATACCAAGGGACAGAAGAAGGAGCCTCCTTTTGATGGTGAAACTACTTGAAACACACTAATTATATAAATAGAATAAATTTAACTGGGGTCTAAAAATATTAGGTCTTTCAATAATGGGAGGGGGCAAAAGGAACATCAGTTTTAATAGAAGTTGAATAAATTACAATAAATTCATTTTCCACCTTAATATGAAATCTTAATATGGTTTCAGTGCTATTTGATTGGTTTTTTGCAAGTGTCTCTGGCTTAAAGCCACAAAATCCCAAATCCTTTAGAGAAGTAGATGAGGAAGAAAATAAAAAAAACAGCATGATCCTTTTTAGACAGCAGAAAGAAAGGAAAATGACAGTTGGAGTATTATGAAAAGAATCGTTTCCCTCATTTCATTCTGTTCTGATTTCAAATATAGTTAATGCTTATTATGAGCTATTAGGGGGAAACAGATTCTAAAAAGAGAAAAAGAAGAACCATCCATCACAAATGATAGTAACTTGAATATTCTTTCTATGCATTTATACATACTTTTAAAAAAATAAGTGTCCACAGAAAAGTTCAAAGAACTCCCACATACTTTTTACTGAGACTCACCAATTGAGTTCACTATGCCTCATTATCATTCTCTCACATGCTTTCTCTCTGGCTAAGCCACTTGAGAGTGATTTATAGATGCCCTGTGTACTTACTCCCCAAATATTTTCACTGGGGTTTTCTTAAGAAATGGTTATGCTCTTACATCAGCACAAATAAAGAATCAAAATCAGATGATTCAGCATTGAACAACGCTATTATCAACACAGAGGCCCTGTGTGATGTTGACCAATGTTTCAGTGATGCCCTTGATAGTCTTTCTCCCAGTATCAGTACAGAATAACATGCATTCAACTGTCAGCTTTCTTGAGACTCCAGGCACTAGAACAGCCTCTCAGCCTCTCAAGGTATCTTAAAGTCACAGAAAGTATACACAGCTTTTTTTTTTTTAAGATTTATTTATTTATTCATACAGAACTGGGGTACAGGCCAGATACGCGGAGGGTGAGAGAATTCACCAGGGACAGAGTGGGGAGCAGAACAGGCAGATC
>NW_004567123.1:2214516-2228856 GCF_000260355.1 Condylura cristata | reverse complement strand
GAAGTGGCTTTAGCTTCTTAGTGCTGTGCTTTAACCCGCTGCGCCACCAGGGACGGCCCACACACAGTCATTTTTAATAGAAGATCTTTTGGGTTAGGCTTGCGGGTCATTTCCTGAAGAACTGATTCAGGTCATACCTTTCAGGCATGGCGCTGCAGACATGCTCAGTGTTCTTGTCAGGATGTGAGCTCCAGTGTTAGGTGCTGTCTTCTGTCCCAGTGGTGATAATTTGAGCTTCTATCATTGCTTATTCTCTGGGTCTCTCTGCAATGAAGTCACCATATTTCTATACACCAGTTTTTTTAAACAGTCATTTTTAGGGAAGCCTCAGCCAACAATGTTCCCAACAATTTTAAGCATATTGCTTGATTTCTGCAAAGATAGTGACAGGAGGCAGTCAACAGTGTGTGGGCATTGAGGAAGAGGGTCTCTGTAGTAGTGATCAACAGGAAATTTCCACTTTCCACCTTCCATGTCATGAGGCTACTGGGAGAGAAGTGGGGAAGTCAATAAGCAGAAAAGCAGCAACCTGGGACAGAGGAGACAGCCACAGAGGCCAGAGACCGCTCTAACTGAGCCATTTGGCTGTGTCCGAACACCCAGTGCACCATCACCCTGACAACAGGCAAACCTTGCCACCCCCAGAAGAATAAACAATAGATGTTTGACCAGACACACCCGTCCACATAAGACATCCCTTAAGATTTATGACCCAATCCTTGGATTTCTCACATACAGATTTTACCTGTAGTGTGATAAGCAGTCCCCTGTATGTATACAAGACACTCCCCAACTGTTATCTTTATCTAAGCCTTTATCTACAGACACCCTCTTTTAAAAGGAATTCTTTGTTATGTAATAACTAATGTTATTCTTCTATTGTAGACAACCTTGACTTGCAGCCTGCATGAACTGGAACAGGGAGTGGCCATCACTCACCAGAACTCCTGGTGTCTTTCCCCAACTACTCCTAATTTTTGGGCCTGAAGCTAAAACTCCTTTAGTAACCTTTTTGGCAGTGATGACTTCAGTTGATAGCAATACCCAAGGACACCAGAGCTACTTACCAGACATGACAGCTGCCCCTCAAAGTCAAGAACATGGACTCTCAAACTTGACCATAATCAGAATCCTCTGCGGGATTCATGGCAAGATGGGTTCCTGAATCCAAGTTTGTGATTCAGAATGAGCGGGATGGGAGTTAGATTTTGCATTTCCAGCAAGGCCTCAGTGACACTAATGCTGCTATTAGGGGTTGCACATGGAAAACCACTGGTCTAGACCCCTTTAGAAGATGACAACTAGCAGTGAACCCATTTCTCTGTGATCCTTCTCCTCAGCTCATCTGGGAAGCTTTTGGTCACCACCAAAGTCTACTAACCATCAGTTCCAAAGTCTACTAACCATCACTTCTGTTTGTTACTGGTTATAAAAATATCTCTTCCAAACCATGAAACTCAGGTTTGAAATAATAAGGATTATTATAATAAAATTATAAGGATTTCTAACACTACGAAGATTGGAAGTTTCTTCGGGACTCTCTACTCCAAAATCACTGCTGCCACATTTGTAAGTAACAATGCTCATGATGTAGGATCTCTGGGGCCCCAGCTCAGCCCCCCTGAGGAGCTGAGGGCCAGGAGTCAATGCTTTAACCAGAAAGGCTCAGAGAAACATCACACCTCCATGGATCTACTGCAGCAATTCTTGTCTCCTTAACAAGATCCTCTTGACACCATAATTTTAGGTTTTCAGGCCGAGTCTCCCAGCCAGGAATGGATCCCAGGCAGTCCCAGTCACAAGACCACCACGGGTTGGTGTCTCACAAAGCCCCAGCAGGGACTTTGCAGATGCCCAGGCAAGCAAGCAGATTTGTTTAGAGAAAGAAAACATTTACTGAGGAGAAAAGGAACAGAAAGTGGGGTTCCCAGGCTGGTGGCACCAGGCCAGAAGGGGAAAGGGAGCCTAAGTCGAGTCATGCTTCAGGGAATATAGACCTTCTTCCCCTGATTGTTCTGAAGCCCCATCATTGTTTGGGACTGGTTAGCTCTCACTGGTCTCATGCAAACCACTACTGTGCTTGGAAACTTCCTGCTTCACAGCCCTTATCAGAGAATCCCCCATTTTATTGCCCTGTCATAGAACATCCACTGTCCTTGGCCCTGGGGTGTTTGATTAACCCCCTCTGGAATTTCTTGCCTTTATCTCTGGAGCTTCCCTTATTCCTTTTGTTGGCCTACCTCAAAGCCCCTTTAACTCTCCTGAAGTCCCTGCCTGCACTGTCTCTCAAGCTGCCTAATTAACCCTAACTTGCCCTAAGACTCACTTTTACCCATTTTCCAGAATAAGATTCATACCATTCATTAGACTTGTAACAGGTGATCCCTATGGAAAGGTGGGGAGGAGGGGTTGAAGTTTCTCTGCCCCACCCAGGGAAGGAGAAGAAGCTGAAGAGGAGAGTGGGGGAAGGAAGAAAGAAGAATTGAGAGCCAGAAGGAGACCTGGAGGAGGCACATGGAGCAGAGAGACAGGTGAAGAAGCCACACTTGCTTCTTGGACTGGCACCAGGGACTTGGGGGACATGGAAGGAGACACTTGAAGCCCATGTGGGTGAGAGTCCTGTGGGGAGGTTGACAGCGGCAGCCTTCATCTTGATTTTGATTTTACTGTTTTCCTTCCAGCCTTGCCTGGCCCATTCTGCTCTTTCCCCATGTGTCCCCACCAGAATGTTGCTTAGACTATGGTGGACTTTTGGGCCTCAGTGTTCCTGCTTTGGGCCAACCTATCTGGCTATGCATTACCCACAAAGGGATGAGTAACTTTGGCGTTCCGTGTGAAAACTATTTTATCTATTCTTTCTCTAATTGTATTAAAGTTCCTTTCCATTAATGGTCTTACACACTAGAATATGTTTTATCTTGATGTGGTGGATGACAGCACTTATTTAGAACAAGCAGGTTTGGGAGTTTCAGGGTGCCCCTGACCCTGCCCAGTAACAGAATCATCTACAAAGTACGTAAAATGAAAATCCCAGAGCTTGTGTCTCCCCCAGTTCTCAAGTCAGTAGTGCGTTTTTTTGTAAAACCATGTGTCCCAGGCAATACCGAGAAGCACTTTGGAGGAAAGTGATATCTCTGCAGGACCAGGGTCAAGTCATCACTCAGCAAATATTGACTTTCAGCATGAATAGTCTTAGTAAAACAGACCAGTTGGAGCTTGCTGGTATAATTGTCCCTAATGCTATGAAAACACGTCTCTCAGAGCTGTTCCAGATGCAGCCTTTGAAGATGACCTTCACCCAACTTCTAGAGAGCTGGCAGAGAAGAGCAGAGCACACAAGTGTACCCTACACCCTCTCCTTTATTTTGAGCATGGCCCTGTGGACACTTTCCTAGCCACGTTAACCTCTTCAGACAGTACCAACAACCTAAGGCACTCCAGTGCAGCCACCATCCAGAACCTACCACTGACAAAGCTGTGAGATGTGTTCTTCTCTGAGGCTCACCCACAAGGATGCATGAGGACTGGAACAGACACAAGTGAGGAGCCCACTGCTCTAGTCTTGAGGTCCTTGGATGGCCCTGCACCACTTGACTCTATCTCTGTATTCTCTCTGTTCTAGAGAAGTCCGAGGAAGTCTTCACATAATCGCCCATTATGAGGGTCGCCCAGGACCCCAAAGCAGTAGCAACTCCCTCCTCATGCTTCTTGAGTCCTGATCCTGGCTCTCGGGCTGGAGTTCTATGTATACCTGCCCACCTCTTCTAGCAGAGGATTGTGAGTGAGCTCTCGAGAGAAGAAACAGGCTCTTTTCATGATCCCTGTGTCTCTTAAATGCTCAGTCAAATATATGGGCCAGCAAAAGCCTAGATGAGTGAAGGAGTCAATGATTAAATAAGTGACTAAACACTCAAGACAATCAGCAGTGAAGGCATGGGCCCTGCAGGGGAATAAGCCAAGGTCTGGAGCAAGACCAGGCCAGATGTCTGTGTCCATGTGCGTTTGGAGGCGGACAAGGCTCAGTGCTGATACTTGAGTTTAACTAGACCCAATGACTGGGAAGTGGGTAAGTGGGGGGCAGAGGGGAGACCTCTGCAGTTACAGAGATGGGGAACCAGATAGGTACAAATACTTCCAGACAGAAGAGGAAATCTGCCTCATTCCCCCACTCACCAAGCGTCATGTCATCATGTAGATTGTTGCATTTTCATATTTTCCAAACTCCAAATTAATGTGCAATTGGTTCTTCTTACCCTCAGTTTTACCTTGACCAGCTTTTTAATTGGGCTTCTGTCTTCAGACAGCTTTTTCCTTTCCATTGAGAAATAATAATTCAAATGCAGAGAGATCTACAAAGCACAGTGTGGGATAATATCTTGGTCAGCACCAACGTGGATGTCCATGAGCAGCTGGTGGAAACACAGAGGGCTTCGACTGATAAAGAGAAACAAGGCAGGAAGAGGTCCCAGCTTGCCCATTTCATTTCCCGCGTACATGCTGCAGGACAGAGCAGCAAGCAGCCTGTAAGGACAATCTCTGGCCATGGACATCCTGACAGGCCTCCCTTCTTTTTCCAGAATACACAATATTCTACCAAGGAGCACTGCCTGCCCCTGTTAATCCCTTGTCATTGGACTGCCTTCTCTGCTAGGTTGGGTTTGCAACTGCTTTCCTATTTTCCTGTGTGAGATTTATATCAACATCACATTTCAATGACAATAAAAATGGTTCTGGCACCTTCCAAAGAGCATAAACCCAGCAAGCCATTAGTAATGAAAGGAGCTGTCAAGCATTGCTCTGAGCACTCTCAGCAGGAAAGCATAATCCAATTTTGGGAATATTCAGAAATGCAGACCATATAATTAAATGACTTTATTATGATGACTGTTTTCTACTGCAGTTACTTGAGTCATATTTGATGACTTTTTTTAATAAAAGTGATTTATAATATTTCTAAGGACACTCAGGCGACTATGATGATGATAATGTTTGATGAGGGAGTCTTCACTGAAACTGTCCATACTCTAAGAGAAACTGTCCCTTCCTGCCCACCCATAGGGAGTGGGCAAAATGTTGATGTCAACTGTCCCTGCTACCTAACGGTAAAGCTTGGGGAGGAGATATCTAGGAGTCAATCTTAAAAACAGCCAGAGGCCCCATGGGATACAAACAGGGTGAACACGGCAATGGTATTGGTGAGAGCATAGGGCTCCCAGTGGCCTCCTATAGTGAGAATTGGAAGACAATTCTCTACAGCAACTCCCGTTTCTGCACGTAATATGCACTAAGGCACTGGTGATCTTTGCTCTGGACTATACTTCCAAGGCACTTTGTACAACCCTGGTCTTAGGAGACAAATAATGCATTCTTGGGAGCAGAAGGCAGATTATTTCTGGATCAGCATAAAGAATATAATATATCCTCTGGGACAAAAATCTCCTATCACCACTTGTAAGATTAGATTTCCTAAACTTTTTAAGTTTGGGCTAAAAGCTGATTAATATAAGTCCACTGTGTGCTCAGCATGTACCTGACCCTGCCTCCCTGCCACCTTCTCAGGCTGGAGGGAGGCCGGGGGGGAGGGCAACTATCTCAATAGGAAGTCCACACACTTGCTGCTCCCTGAGTAATAAAATTCTTCTCTGGGACACAGGAGTGTCTGTCTTTTGACAGTTTACCTGAGATTATCTTAGGCTAACTACTTAGCTTTCAAGTTGGATAAGTATTCAAACCATCTAAGTTGAGTTCTTGACAGAGGGTTAAGATATAGATTACTTATAGAGGGACTCATCTGTATACAAAACAGTGACAGATAGAGTGTGATGTCCAAGAAATCAAAACTTCATTCCTAAGTTTCATTAGTTTAGAACCACTCTTATAATCACGTTTTCTAGCTTCCAAACCAGTTTGCAAGCACTTTCATTATGAGTCTACTCATAAATATGTGCATTATAACTGGAATACCAGGAAGGCGGTTACTACATATTGATTCCCATGTTATTTAATTCTGAGAGAAAATGAATTCTCAAAACTGATGTCAGATCAGAAAACATTTTTCAAGTACCTGTGTAATCTTCCTCCTAGACTGATGGATGAACAAAAGGATCTCTTCTTCCCATGATGTAGGGAATGTGTAGGCAGAGTATCTGAATGAATAGGCTGGTTCCTGTAATGAGGACTGCAGTGATATGTTGAGGACATATAAGGTCAGGATCCTGCGCTGAGCAATGATGTATGTTGCATAAGTCAGCTGTTTTGAGCAAGGTCGGGCACACAGTAAATGTGATGTAAATGTTTGCTAGCATTATCGTCATATTACCTCATTCAGTGATGGAAGAACTATGTTCATCTCTTAGAGATGACAAAAGCAAGGCATGAACGATCAGTGACTTATCCAGGAAAATGGATTACTATAATTTGGGTTGCAAGTCACAGAAACATGTTTGAAGGAGTTGAAACAAGACTGTGGGTGACCTCATGTAAAATGTTCATTGGGAGTGGGTTGGCTGCCTCATCAACTTGCCTCACTGTTTATCAAGCACCCTAGATATTTCCCTCTGTCTGCCATCATATTGCCTATCCTATTGCACATGCTTTTCACCTCGTAATCACAAAGAGGTTGCAATCCCTTTAAGTATTATATCCCCACAAGACAATTGCCACAACTTTCCCAGAATTTGTTCCTGTACTTCTCGCACCTAAAATATACACTGATCTAGAAAGAGAACGAACTAGAGCACCTGCGAACATTTAAAATGAAATCTTTAATAAAGTGAGGGTTCTGCCCAACAGAAAGAGTAGAGTTTGGGGAGCATGACTAAAACTCTGTCCATACCATGTTGGAGTCCTGGGCCATAACAGTCCTCTAGTGTTGCACATTCAATTACAATAGAATGGTCTCGATGTCCAGTACAATAGCCACAGCAATTGCTAAACACTCAAAATACAGTGTGATTGAGAAACTGAATTTAAACTTCTGAACTTTAACTTAATTAAATTCAAAGAATATAGGCTCCCCTGGTGGTGCAAAGGGTTAAGCACAGTGGATAGCTGCAGCCACTGAAGCACAATTTAACTCCCTACGAAGGAAGCTATTTTCCATGGCACAGCAGACCTCTCCTGTCTCACCCACTGCTCCCCTCAGCAGTGTATTTCAGTAAATCTGCCTGTTCTGCTCCTTATTCTGTCTCTGGTGAATCCTCTTACCCCCCACACCTCTGGCCAGTTATTGTATGCATAACTAAAAAATCCTTAAAAAAATAAATAAATCAGGCTCTCCCTGGAGGCACAACAGATTAAAGCACTGCATTAGAAGCTTTCCGAACTCAGTACAGCATGAGTTCAATCCCCGGCCAGGGAGCTGACCCACATGGTGTAACATGACCCTCCTGCTGCTTCCCTCAGCAATGTATTTCAGTGATCTGCCTGTTCTGCTCCCCATTCTGTCTCTGATGAATCCTCTCACTGACCACACGTCTGGCCTGTACCCCAGTTGTGTAAGCATAAATAAATAAAATCTTAAAAATAAATAGATAGATAGATAGATAGATAGATAGATAGATAGATAGATAGATAGATAGATAGATAGATAGATAGATAGATAAGTAAATAAGTAAATAAATCCAAAAGTCTCATGGGTCTAGACAGAACTGAGGGGATAGGGCCAGCACATTACTAGCCTACTGCAGGCCTCGTGACACCTACGAGGTGTCTAATGTTGCAGAAATGCAATCTTAGACACAAATGTAATCTAGATCTTTCCAAAACCACTTAAAGAAAGGAAAAAGGTGAAATTTATTTTATAATATACTCCATTTTACTTCTGTATTCAAAGTATCCTCATTCCAACATGAAATAATATAAAGCATGTTTAAGGCATATTTTATGTTCTTTTGTTCAAGCTAAGTCTTTTCAATCCAGTACACATGTCATACATACAGCACAATGGAACAGTCACATTTCACGTGCTGGTCAATACTGGTCTAGACATTTTAGAGCACAGGACCTCCCTGGTGGCCTATGGGCTAAGTCTCAGTGCTATCATGCTGTCACCTCCGCAGCCTGAGTTCAATTCCCAGCCAGGGAGCTGATCCACGTGGACGGCAGACCTCTCCTGTCTTGCCCACTGCTCCCCTCAGCAGTGTATTTCAGGAGATCCCCTGTTCTGTTCCCCAATCTGTCCCTGGTGAATCGCATTTCTTCTATAAATAAATAAATCTTTTAACAAAAAAGAAATTTCAGAGCATTTATGTCAAACCATTTTTCCTGATGCTGGCTCATAACTCTGGGAAACTGGCTACATAAGGAAATCCAAGTTCAGAAGGGCCAGGCCAATAAGCAAAATGTTCAGAACTGAAACTTTAAAATAATTTCTGTCTTCCAGTTTATTCATTTGTACGCACAGACATGCAGCTGGGATGCTGAGATCATCTGAAAACAACTTCCAAAGAACAGAAAAGTGCTCAGTTGCCCCCAAAAGGACTGGAAGTCTAAGTAATCTGAATGGTGTGTAAAGCTCGTGCCCAACCTAGACCTGTGTCTCTGTCCTCATGACTTTTTGTCTAACTCAAATGATTTTAGGTTCAGTTTCTTTCAAGGTAAACATTTAATAAGTAATGCATTGTTGAAGGAAACCCTTGCCCTTATGTGTAATGTGACAGCTGGGCCTTTGGAGGTGGAATGAAGCTGCATTGTCATCAAACACATTCATTGTCTAGCTATCACCAAAGTTCAGATGGGAATCCCAAGAGGCGACTATGAGCATCATTTCTGAAAATGCCATGTATTTAGTTCTGGGCAAATTATGCTTTCAATATGCTGATGGCAGAAATGACCAAAGCCAAGCCCAGCTACTGAGGACATTTCAAAGGCACTTCTAGCCAGCAGGTGATACAAGGGACACTCTGGCCTGCTGTCCCCTGCTGCTGAGGATCAATCTTCTCCTTGATGTGCCACCACTTGTGGAAGAAGCTGTCCCTGGAGACCTGTGGTCCTGGTGTTTCGAGGTCAATTGCCTCTGGCTTACGAATTGCATCAGTGATGTGGAAATCAGCAAGAAGCCCAAGCCTCCAGTCCTGCCCCCCCTGCTCCTCACCGCTCAGCCTGGAGACTCCACAGCCTTTCGGGCAGCTGTGGCCAACGGTGCCCTTGAACGGCCCTCTCACCTCCTGGAGGAAGGGGTCCTTCACAACCAGCCCAGCCCTGCCTTGACAACATGTGGGGGAGCATTTTGGGCCTGATGCCAGACTTTTAGCCAACAGACCCCAAATAGGCCTGGGTATATACATCCTTCAGAAAGAGACAGGTAAACTGAAAATAGCTTTTAACTTGTTATGTAAAAATGTTTGTTTATTCAGCTTGAGGGTTTCACATGGAGCGCCACTGTAGCTGGTCCCATTCAGGTGTTTGTTTAGTGCCTTGGGAGAGAACAGTGAGGGTCACAGCCTCTTCCACCCGGGGCCACCAGGTGGCCCCTTCCTCTTCTGGAGCATTCTGTGGCCTTCAGCATAGGGGTCCCTGTTTTGTTCTCCTGAGGTTTCTCCTGGGTCTTCCTCAAGCTTCCTGGACGTATGTCATAGCCATACACTATGCCTCCCAGGCCGTCTAACTCTATCACTCCACATTATTAAGTGTTGCATCAGTGTACTTTAGAACTACCTAGAGAAACTTCAAGATATACCCCCGCCCCAGACCAAGTAGCCCAGAGGGTGCCACCCACCTGGCCCCCCACCCCCAAGTAACCCAGAGTGTCTGGGGACTGAGGGCAGCTGTGAAGTTCTCCAGGAGTCCAACGTTCAGTCTCTAGTCAAAGCCCCTGACTCTCAGGGAAGGGGCATCTGGAAGCCAAAGCTGTGTCTGACCCCTGCCTGGGGAGAATGTCCTGTCTTCTGGCCACATTGCAGCACTGGCAGATTTGTGCAGGTCTCTCACTTCCCAGCAACACATCTGCTTCCAGCTCGCTGACTCTGACTGGGTAGACTGCCTAATGCCTGCGTGTTTGGGATGAAACAGATTTTTTAAGCATTTCAGAATGACCAAGTAGCAGATACTCTGCTGGAAGTGTTAACAATAATAAACATGTATAATGCTTATCAGTGCCAAACACTGTTCTGTTTCACGTATGTCAGCTGGTTTAGTTTCCACAATACTCCCTCTGTGATAGGGCCAAGATTGATGCCACTTTCAGGGCAGGTGGCAGAGGCACAGAGAGTAACTGACCCAAGATCACCCAGCTGGTAAACCAGGCGACTGGACTCAGACCAAGGTGGTCATTCTTTGTGCCTCCAAAATGCCGTTTGTTCAAACTTACCTCCCCACACCAGACTACCAGCTGGTTTAAAATTCTTAGCATCTCACCCTCATGATTTTCTTTTTTCATAATACTTCTGAATAAAATTGCAATGCTAATTTATCACAAGATTTGTATTCATTACTTTTCTCTGTTTTGTGACATTGTCACTGGTCCCATCACTGAGTTTACAGTTAAATTGCAGAAATGCACTAAACACTTTGATTGTTATTTAGCACATGATGGATCCATGAATCTTTACAAAACTCTGTTCCTCTGGAGTTCCTTGGGTTGCAAGTTAAGAACTATTGCTTCAAATTACAGGTAGTTGCTCATTCTGTACCAAAAGCAGAATGAGCATATTCACCCTGTTCTAATATCTATAAGCAGCATGTTCGTGCAATGCAGCACACAGGCTTGCACTGTTCACATGGCATAGAGGAAGGTGTGGTTAGCATGTGCTCATGAGTCAGTTCCTTAAATCTAGGGGAAATTAGCAGAATACTTTCAGGGATGATCCGTTGTGAATATTCATTGTGAATATTCATTCTATTGAACTCTATTTCACTAGAAATCACCTATCATAAATAATTCAGTGTCAAAGTTTCCATTCTGGGATAGACATCCATGTAAGTTTCCTGATCTGGGAAGAAACTCCACATGACATCAGACTGTGCTCACCTCCCTTTCAAGCCTTGAGGTCTTGTCATCATGACAGTGCTGTGCTGAAAGAACTTTTGATATTGATTCAGCTGCGATTCCTTTAATTTAGTAACTCCCAAAAGCTGAGCTACTCTTGCCAATCCCTGAGCCCCACTCCCATTCAGAGGCTATAATTTGGGTTGTGATGGAACTTGATAGTAGAGAAATGGGTGAGCAGGAAGTGGAACCAGCTCTGAGGCCTACAGCCAGGTGTTCTCAGGTGAGAGCTAATCGCCTGCGGCTAATGCAGGGAAATCCAGTCACCTGACCACCTGCATGTCAAATTCTCTGACTCTTCCCTAAGTTTAGAAGTCTCAGGAAAGTTTTTGTTATTTTTTTTTTCAAATGTGCATCGCTTGCAGCATTTTTTTTTTTTTAATTTGTACATACAGAACTGGGGTACAGGCCAGAGGCTCAAGGGCGGTGAGAGGCTTCACCAGAGACAGAGTGGGGAGCAGAACAGGCAGCTCTACGAAGTACACTGCTGAGGGGAGCAGCGGGCGGGTCAGGAGAGGTCTGCCACGCCATGTGGTCACCTCCGGGGCAGGCGGGAATCGAACTCATGTGGAAGTGGCTTTAGCTTCTCAGTGCTGTGCTTTAACCCGCTACAACACCAGGGAGAGCCTCGGGAGAGTATTTTTAAAGACAGGATGATTCCCCCACTCTAGGCCTCGGACATACAAGACATTTCAGTTTAACTTGCAGTGAAATGCTACCTCAACTTTACCTGTGCAAGATCCTTTCTGAATAACATTCTGGGGAGACTCATGACACCCTTGGAGGTTAATCTGGCATTAACATAGTTCAACATAGAAATTGAACATATATTTTAAAAAGCCACTTAAATTGATGGTGGATAAAATCAAAATGGAAAGTGTCCCATAAGGAGAATAGCCAGATGTCCTGGCTTTTCTGGAAGAGTGAGGATTTGCACTGTTGCCTCAGTGCAAATCCTTCCCTTCGCTCTAGGAGGAATCTTGCTTAAGCATCTCTGTTCATCAAGGTGAAAGTCAAGGCAGAGTAGGGTCAGAATATGACAGCAAAGCTTGCTGTGCTTTAGTCATTTGTGTGGAGTTCTGTTAGTATCAGTGTTTTTCCTGTGCATGTCAGAACTGCTCAAAATAGCCATACAAGTTATGTATCAAAATACTGTCAGTAGAAACCCTGTGTAGCTAGCAACACAAACAGTAACAGTCATGCAGGGTTCGGCCATGACCTGCCATGGCTCTCCCCCTCTGCACACCGAAGGCAGCTGACAGTGTGGGCAGGGGATGCTCCCCTTCTAGGCCCATCATTCAGATTCTTCCTCATGGCACCCAGAGAGTGGGGATAGAAACATTAAGAGAGCCTGTGCTCCAGGAATGCTGATCGGGTCAAGTCCTCTGCCAGCCAGAGCACACCGCCCAGTGCTGGAGGCTTGTGACACTTTTGGTACCAGAGGTGGCAGCTGAGGCAGCAAGAGCCTGAGGAACTTGCCCAAGGCTGTGTACCTGGTCAGAGGTGGGACTGGATTTGAGCTGTCCAGCTTCAAGGCCACCACAGAACAGTGCCCTTGTCCCAGGGGGTAACTGAACACACGGGAGTGCCCTGTTCCCTCCCCGTGGGCACAGCCCTGGCAACCAACATGCAGATCTTGCCTGTACTGTTACAGCAGCCCCTAAAGTCTCCCTGGGTAGACCTCACAGACCTGGCGCTTCATGCCACCCTCTGCCAGAGCTCAGGGAGACGCTCAGACCTCTGTTCTAATACCGACAGCTGGCTTATACCCAGTCTATTTCTCCACGTCTTTAGATGAGGACTACAGGGCTCTAGCAGGCATTCAAGTCACCCCAATTGGAGCAGTCTGAACAGCTCTCATCATTATGTATAACAAACCCCTTCTCTGTCCAGCACCCCGTGCTGCTGCCATGACCCAGCCCACTCCCCAGGCCTGGAAGCTTCTGCTTGCCAGCTTCTCTTGCTGGAGGTCACCTTCATTCCCAATGCCATGGCCAGCCTCCCTATGACCTCCTCTTGAAGTCTTCCACTCTGACCCTTCTCTGATCCCAGGCACTTTCTGACTTGTTTGCCCACTATAGGGCCATGATGGAAATTCAAGCTCTTTACAGGCCTTCCACGCTGAGGCAGCAAGTGCCATTGTGCATGGCAGGGACCTTGACTTGCCGATAGTGTTTGTGGGTTGAATGGATAAATAAATGAATTCTTTTCTATGCTTCCCCCACTTCAAAAATGCTTGCTTTGGATGTTCCCAAAGTTATTTATATGTATCACACTCAAAGTGAACTACTTGCTAATAACCACGGAAGCTAGAAATACATGATTAATCTTATTAAATGCTAGCTTCTTTTGTTGTAAAGCATATAGATGTAAAAGGGGAAATAGGGAGCAGATCAGGAAAGATGAGGAAACAAACTTTCTAAAATAAGAATGGGGAAAACTCCAAAAATACACACAATAGGCAAAACAACAAGAAGGACATTTTCGGGAGAGGGAGAGGCCTGGCAGAGTGGGCAGCAGAAGGAAGGAATTGGGGAGAACAAAACAGCTCTCAGGACCCTCCCTTTGGGTTTCAAAAGGGCCTATCTGTAGGGGGTCATATCAGAGTCTCCCCCAGGAATAAAAGAAAAGGCCCCTGTACCCCTCTTGCCACCCAAATCTAAAGTTCCCTTTGACACCCCACCCCCAGACACCTCCTTGTAAAGATGGACCCTTCTTTAGAGGAAATGATGAGAATATGATCAGAGGAAAGGACAGACCTATTTGAGGAGTGCTCAGAAAGGGCTGAAGGGCTGCAGGACAAGTCATTTTTCTTTAAAATAATTTTTAAAAACATTTATTTATTTATGCATACAGAGTTGGGGTACAAGCCAGAGGTGCAGGGGCGGTGAGGGGATTCACCAGAGACAGAGTAGGGAGCAGAACAGGCAGATCAACAAAGTACATTAACGAGGGGAACAGTGGGTAGGTCAAGAGAGGTCTGCGGTGCCATGTGGGTCATCTCCAGGGCTGGAGATTAAACTCGTACTGAGGCGGCTGCGACCAGCTTGCAGTGCTGTGTCCTTACTCATTGCACCACCATTGCGGGCCTGAAACAAGTCTTTTAAATGAAGCCAATTGATGGTGCACAAATGAATTGGTGGTGGGAATTCTGTGGTGACTACACCTGAGAAAAGGAAGCAAACACTACAAAAATGAAAAATAATGTAAAAATAGATATAAATAGGCCCTCCCTGGTGGCGCAGCGGGTTAAAGCAGAGCACTGAGAATCTGAAGCCACTTCCACATGAGTTCGATTCCCGCCTGCCCCGGAGGTGACCACATGGCGTGGCAGACCTCTCCTGACCCGCCCG
>NW_004567123.1:2172006-2214226 GCF_000260355.1 Condylura cristata | reverse complement strand
CCCCCCGCCCCTCCACCCCCCCAAAAGCCTAGATGGACAACAGTCAGAAGCCTTCTACCCTCTTCTTTGAAGGGGGTGGGCCTCTATTCATCACTACTCTCCACATCAGCGATAGACACCCAGCACTGGAGCAGGGGCCCCAGCCCAGTCAGCCTCAGAATCACGTCTGGACCCACCAAAGGGCTTTTAGGTCTGTGCTGGGGGCTCATGGAGACTACCACCCCACAGACATGGGGTTCAGAGGGCCAGAACCCACCTTTGGATAATCTGTCAAAGCAGATCCCCATTTTGCTAAGTGTGCTTGTGCCATAGGCAAATTAACAGGAACACAGGATTGTATGTGTTTGGGGATGGAGTGAGGTGGCAGTTTGTTACTGTAGGGCATTTCCTGTTGGGGTCCTGTCCAGGATCATCCAGCCTCAATCATCCAATCCCAGTGCATGGACTTCCAATAAGAAACCCATTTTAAAACTTGACCAGAACTCCCCCTTCCAAGCCACATTTCAGAAACCCTGTTGGAAACTCCGATTCCCCAAGGCAGTAAAGAGCAGAAGTTTCCAGACAGCCAGAGGGCTGTCATGCTCCTGCCTGCCAGAAAGCACCCCCTCCCACCCTCCAGTGCCCCAGGCCAGAGGCTGCTGTCTTTGAGGCATGTCTGCCTCTGCTTGTCCATCTCCATTCCCAGTACCCACCCCATGGAAATAAGCCCTGGTACCCACGGTTGGGGGAGAGGGCAGCTAAGGTCAGGGCACACCTGAAGCTCAGAGCCTCAGTGCTGGCAGAAGCCTCTGGCTCCTTCTCTATGAAATGAGTCTAAACACGGGACAGGTCTTCAAAGGAATGAAAGGGCCCCAGGGTAAGGCAGGGAGGGGAGGATGTCAAGCTGCTGGCAGGCACTAGCCATCTCATTAAGAAAAAGCTGGTCTGGGAGACACGGACAGCAGCCCCCTTAGAGAGGAAAGGGGGTGGGCAGCAAAGGGCTGGAGAATAGTGGGATCTGAGGTGAGGTGAAGTGGAGGAGGGAAGCCAGATGAGGGGAGAAAACATTTGCAGCGGAGCTGGGAGCCCAGGCTGCCGGTCCAGTGTAAGCCCTTACTCTGAAGGTGGTGAAGATGGGAAATCTCGGCTAGGCGCCCAGGCATCAGAGGCGGAGGCAGCTGGGGCGCGGAGGGGCGCGGAGGGGCGCGGGCAGAGGCGGTGCCAGCTAACTAGGCGCCCGCAGCCGTGGGTCGCGCTGCACGGGGATTGGCGGGCGCTCCCCGCGGTGCCCGCAGCCTGCTATTAATGCGGAGCGGGCGAGAGAGGCGCGCGTCTGCGCGCAGCCCTGCCCCGCGCCCGCGGTCCCGGGCGCCACGCTTGCCAGCTGCGCTCCTAACGTCCTGGCCGGCGCCTGGCCATGAGTGCCTCTCCGACGCTGCCCGGCTGGGGCGAGGACGGGCTGGAGACCTCCTGGCCCCCAGAGGACAACGCCAGCCGCGGTCCGGAAGAGGGGGAGCTGGCGACTGGGACCGGCGACGCGAGGGCAGCGGGTATGGTCACCATTCAGTGCATCTACGCGCTGGTGTGCCTGCTGGGACTGGTGGGCAATGCCTTGGTCATCTTTGTGATCCTCCGCTACGCCAAGATGAAGACGGCCACCAACATCTACCTGCTCAACCTGGCCATCGCGGACGAGCTCTTCATGCTGAGCGTGCCCTTCGTGGCATCGTCTGCCGCCTTGCGCCACTGGCCCTTTGGCTCGGTGCTGTGCCGCGCGGTGCTCGGCGTGGACGGCCTCAACATGTTCACCAGTGTCTTCTGCCTGACCGTGCTCAGTGTGGACCGCTATGTCGCCGTGGTGCACCCTCTGCGCGCCGCCACCTACCGGCGACCCAGTGTGGCCAAGTTAATCAACGTGGGCGTTTGGCTGGCGTCCTTGCTGGTCACGCTGCCCATCGCCATCTTCGCGGACACCAGGCCTGCTCGGGGTGGCCAAGCTGTGGTCTGCAATCTGCACTGGCCACACCCGGCCTGGTCAGCCGTCTTCGTGGTCTACACTTTCCTGCTGGGCTTCCTGCTGCCCGTTCTGGCCATTGGCCTGTGCTACTTGCTCATCGTGGGCAAGATGCGGGCCGTGGCACTGCGGGCAGGCTGGCAGCAGAGGAGGCGATCAGAGAAGAAGATCACTCGCCTGGTCCTGATGGTAGTGGCTGTCTTTGTGCTGTGCTGGATGCCTTTCTATGTGGTGCAGTTGTTGAACCTGTTTGTGACCAGCCTTGATGCCACGGTCAACCACGTGTCCCTGATCCTCAGCTATGCCAACAGCTGCGCCAACCCCATCCTTTACGGCTTTCTTTCTGACAATTTCCGTCGTTCCTTCCAGCGGGTTCTGTGCCTGCGCTGCTGTCTCCTGGATGCTGCAGGTGGCGCAGAGGAAGAGCCCCTGGACTACTATGCCACTGCTCTCAAAGGCAGAGCTGGGGCAGGGTGCATATGCCCCCGAATCCCCTGTCAGCAGGAGCCTGTACCGCCCGAGCCCAGCCGCAAGCAGGTTCCCTTCACCGGCACCACGACCTTCTGAAGAGCCCTTTCTACCCCTCTGGATCATTGCCGGCGGTGAGGAGGTCTATACACACTTCCGGCCCAGCAGGCCACCCCTTCAGGATGCCCACCTAAGAACTCCCAGGTGTTCCCACCACAGCCACCTCCCGCTACTGGCTCAGCAGGGTCAGAGCTCCTCTGCCGGCTCCTGTCCCCAGTGCTCTGGCTTTCCGAAGCTGCCTCGCAGGCAGAGAAGAAGAGGAAGACATGGAGGAAGAGAGAGAGTTGGAGGAGGAGGTGGAGGAGGAAAAAGAGAAAGAAGAGGAGGAGGGGGAGGAGGAAAGCTGGAGCGGACTCCTCTGGTAATCACGCTGAACCTCTGGTTATTTTTCAAGGGGAGAGAGGCAGAAGGAATGGCCATTTGCATGTGATTACGACAGCAACTCTGCTTCGGAGAGGACTGTCCAGAGACAGAGGCTGCCTCTATCCTTGTGGCCTGCAGACTGCCTCGGTGGGGACAAAGCAGGTAGGGAAAGGGAAGGAAGATGGCTGCACACCCTCTTGGCTTCTATCCCATTCCTGAGCGCTTGTGCTAAGTGCAATTCGTGTGCCACTGCCTGGGGCACCAGCTTTGTCACCCCCGGGTCCCATGCTTGCTTACCTAACAAGTGTCACCATGCTTGCCCTGAGCTAGCAGTAGGCTCCCTGTGAGGAAAAAGGTTTGGAAACACAAGATGCGGGGTTTGCTATAGAGCAAAACACCAGATCAGTAATAAAGAACAGAAAGGATAAATCTCATCTAGTTTGATGATGTGATTTCTTGCTCCACCCCTTTGGTAGATGAGTGTAAGACTTCATTAAGCTGGTGGTTTATGCCATGGTGGTAAGTGGGAGGGAGTTGGGAAGGGACGAGGAGCCAGAGACTGCAGATGGATATCAGCCTGAACTTTGGAGAGAGGGAGCAGTTCCCTTACCCACTGTTTTTAAAAAGTCGACCTCAGTAAAACATCAGCCAGATGTAGATAATAAACATGTGTAGGCTGAACACAGTAAATAGCCATAACTTTCGCCTGATGTTAACCGGAGGATAAATAATCTTTCCCAAAAGGAAAAAAGTCAGCTTAAAAGGAGCTTCAGTCTTGCTTTCTGCCAAAATCAGAGGTGGGGGCTGAAAAAGAGCTTGCAATGCTGAGGTTGGAATCTGGCATAAAAAGATGCTATTAGATTCTGTGTGGGAGACTCCACCTGGCTTAGCAGAGCAAAAGATCTCTTTGGGTTTGGCTGCCAGTCCTGACAGTGAGAAGAGAGAAGAGCAGTTGGAAAGCAAGTTCTGCTCTTCAGAGTGGTCAGTTCCATGCACCACTGCTTGCAGGCAGCAGAGCTTCAGGAGAAAATGCACTGAGCTGTCAGTGCAGCAGACATCGCCACCGGAACCTTCTCGGGCAGCCAGCCAGCCTTCCAGGTGGCAGAGTGGGGCTGTGAAGAGGCTAAAGATGAGGGAGGGATGGGGCAGGTTTGCACAGTGTGCTGCTCTCTGAAAGCCAGGGAAAAGTAGTGTCAGGCCCTTCCCTCAAATACTTGGGACAAAGCCAGATTTACTGGTTGTGAGCAGATAGTTACGATGTGGGGCTGAGCCGGGAGAGCTGAGTTCTGTCCTAGATATGAGTGTTGTTTGACCCAGGCGAGTGACTGCATATCAGAGTCTTCAGCACTGCAACCTGTAAAATCAGGAGGTCCTCCAGTATCAGCACAAGGTGACTCAAGAGGTCTTACCTTAAGCCTTTTCCGTATAACTGGAGAATCCACTTTTCCCTTTCCTTGCGCCGTCTTACCTAAACCATCTTTGAACATAGCAACACTTACCCCTGCACATGGCCAGATAGCAGAATGAACCGTAAGCAGTAATCCAGGTTGACTCAGTGTGTTTCAAGGCTGCAGGGTCAAGATGCTATAGGAATCTGCATTCAGGTGACAGACATCTATATCTGGGGGGAAATGTGTAGCCAAGTCTGCACAAGTCTGGGCTTGACTGTGGACTGGAAGCTCCTACCTAAGGCATAGAGTCCCCAAACCCAAAAGCATGCATGTCCACACACACACCTACACACATGCACACACAGCAGCACACAGCCGTTCCTAGCAGATATGCAGAGTTATCTTGGGCATCCAAAATAAGTCAATGCTAGTGTCTGTGTGCCTTGTGTAATTGCAACTTCTTGGAAGGCTTTAAAGCTGAACTATCTCCTTGTTCCCCCACACCCACCAGTTTCTGGCAGTGTCCACTCGGTGAATGGGGTTGGACTGAGCTGCAGGATTCCCAGGCTGATGACAGAGACACCAGCGGAAAGAGAGAAGGCTTTCTGGCTCTGCCATGTTCCACTTGGGGCTGGGCTGCAGGACCACAGGATAGGGCCTGGGTCCTTCTCTTCATTTGCCCACTGTGACTCCACTGAGCGTATTCTCTGCTCACAGGATGGACCTTGCCAAGAGCTTTTGCAGCTCTTGTGTCGAGCTGGCTGCTGAAGCGTTGATAAATTTGTTGGCGATGGCTGAAGGGACTTCTTCGGGTGACAAAGCAGAACATGATGGGCAGCAGGGGCCTCAGCTGTGCTGCCCTCTGAACCATGATTTAACCTCCTTAAGCCTTCGTTTTCCACTTAAAGTACGGGAAGTAGTGTAAGTTTTGAGCTTTTTCCCGGCTGTTAACTCTGCTTTCTCAGAAACACTGGAGTAACATACTTACAGACAAGCAGGATGTTAAAAGATGACATTCTTTCGTGCTTAGTGCTCTATCACATGTTAAAAGTGAACATTAACACTCCTCCTGACCCCATTCTAGGAAATCTTGCAGTGCTGCAGGGGGAGAGCGGGACTCCTAGTAGCCCTTCTCTTCTGTTAGGCGCCTTTTCAATTCTAGGGGCTTACCTGGACAACCACAAAGCACCCCAAGCACGTGTCTGGGGACACATTAGCGATGTGAGGGTACAAGGAGGCAGAGGGATGGGGCAGTAACCACACCGGCTTCCTTCAACCTTAGTCATGCTCTGATTCCTAAGACTCTGAGTAGCAGCACTTGGCTTCAGGGTGAATGAAGACACTTTTATCACAGGGAGAAAGCAGTCTCCGATCTCCCCTCAATCAATGAACTTACTTGTCTTTTAAAATTGTCTTTAGTTTACTGTCTAGTGAGAAGCCAGTGTTTAAATGTAAGTGTTTAAATGTTCCACATGGTTGGGAAGGTGGTATTTGGCCATGACAGGCAGTCATTCATCAGAGTTCTTACCCAGGTTGTCAGCACTGATTTTGCAGAAAGCTGAGTACTCATTTCACAGTCATCCTTCAATTCTTGGCTCTACTTTCATTAAAAAATATCATATGTAGGCCCTCCCTGGTGGCGCAGCGGGTTAAAGCACTGCACAAAGAAGCTGAAACCAGTTCCTCATGAGTTCGATTCCCGCCTGCCCTGGAGGAGATCCACATGGCGTGGCAGAGCTCTCCTGACCCGCCCGCTGCTCCCCTCAGCAGTGTACTTCGTCGATCTGCCTGTTCTGCTCCCCGCTCTGTCTCTGGTGAATCCTCTCACCCTCTGCATCTCTGGCCTGTACCCCAACTCTATATGCATAAATAAATAAATCTTTAAAAAAAATGTCATATGTAGGGCCCTCCCTGGTGGTGTAATGGGTTAAAGCATATAACTATAAAGCTATCTGCAGCCGCTGCACCATGAGTTCGAGCCCCAGCCAGGGAAGTGACCCAGATAGCAAAGAAGACCTCTCCTGTCCTTCCAGTGTATTTCAGTTGATCTGCCTGTTCTGCTGTCCACTCTGTCTCTGGCGAATCCTCTCACACCCTGCATCTCTGGCCGCAACTTCAGTTCTTGTCTGCATAAATAAAAGAAATCTTTTAAAAAAAAGATATGCAAAAAACTATATCCTATCTAGCTTTAGTTACGTGCTAAAGGCTGATGGCAAGGAAAAACCAAGCAACTGTGGCATGTTTTGTCGACCTCAGACAGAAATGGGACATGGCAGCCTGAGCACTGACTGGACTGAGTAAATCTCTGCAAATTTAGGAATTGAAGCTCTTTGATAGACTATCTGTAGTAAGTCATCCTCATTGCTGTCAGCTTCTTACCCTAAATAATAGCAGAATAGGCTCTAGTACAAGTGTTGAGGTCCTCTGTGACAGCCCTATCATGCTGCACCACAACTCTCAGTGTCCGGCAGCCCCATCTGCAGTGTGTGCCGAGACTATGGTGCAGACTCCGTGCCTGGTGCCCCTCTGTCAGGTGGCACAGGGGCTTTGAAGTAAAGAGAAGGCCTTCACAGACAATCCCCTGCCCTCACAGAAATTGGAGGTCAATGGCAACAAATGGGCATTTATCAGATAACTATAGAGAGTGCAATTGTAAACTGAAATAGGAACTAGATAGAAGAATCGTATTTCCTTGCAATGTTTTAGTAAAAAACTGACTGGCTTAAAGTTCTGCAAGTCTGAAGACAGAAAGTTGCTGTAACCAATTTCTTCTGAAGGCTGTATGGGAATTAACCAGGAAAAGAGAGGGAGGCAGACAGGGCAACTCTATACAGGGATAGTAGCATGTGCAAAGGCCCTGTGGTGGAAAGCACTGAGTTGCCCAAGATGAATAAAACAGACAAAAACTCAGGCAGCTGATGCCAAATCAGCTGAAGGCATTGGCAGATACAAACCAGCAGCACATCATAAGCTACCCTTGAGTTCCCTGCATGGACAGTGGTGACAGGTTCTAAAGAGAGGCGTGGCCTACCTAGCAAAGCCAAAACCCCACTCACTCTTGGTCCTTTTGGAACTGGAGCTCGCATGCCTTCTTACTTCCCAAGGGAAACTCATTCTAGGCTGAAAGCAGGATCATGTCCTTTTCACTATATCTTCCATCAACTGTGCATCAACAGGACAGCAGTGCCCCAGTCCTATGAATGGACTGGCTTAGTGACTAACAGGGAGGGGCACTTTTTTAAGTGGAGAAGGACTCCTATTAAAACAAAGTCCAAGGTTGTTGACTGCATGTGTTAGAAGGGGAGTACTGACTGCGTTATAATAAATGTCGTGGCTTCCTATTGTAAAAGACACCAGGGCATCCATGGGTGGTTGAAATGATGAGGCGCAGACAACCCAGGGCTGCTCCTGGATGGCAGTGAGGAGGAGCTATGAACTGGCAAGAGAGCAGACATGAGGGTGCACAGACCAGGGACAGTTCCCATCTCCCGAATTTACCAGCCCAGGATGACTGCTGCAAAGCGACGTGGTCTCTGGAAAGTGGGCAAAAGAGCATCTGTCCCTAAGTTTGCAGTTCCTGGCTCAGAGGAAGCCTCGCCATTTCCAGGGTGATGGCAGAGAGGGCCAGGAAGTGGTGCAGAGAGTTGGGTTTTTCAAAGACTCTCATGGTTTTTATTTATTTATTTATTTTTATTTTTTTTGAGATTTATTTATTTATTCATATAGAACTGGGATACAGGCCAGAGATGCGGAGGGTGAGAGAATTCACCAGAGACAGAGTGGGGTGCAGAACAGGCAGATCAACAAAGTACACTGCTGAGGGGAGCAGTGGGCGGGCCAGGAGAGGTCTGCCACGCCATGTGGTCACCTCCAGGGCAGGCGGGGAATCGAACTCATGTGGAAGTGGCTTAAGCTTCTTTGTGCTGTGCTTTAACCCGCTGCACCACCAGGGAGGGCCTATTTATTTTTTAACATCAAGCTTTCTTTAGCCATTTGAGCAGACTGTGATGTCTTTGGTTATCTAGTTTGCAGTGTAACTCACATATGATCAAATTCACTCTTTATGAGGTCCACAGTTTTGTGAATGCTGACAAACTTCTAAAGGCAGTAGGACTGTGCCCATCACCACATATTTCCCTCCAGGTGGCTTTGATTGGCACCCCACATAGGTGGGCTGACAATAGTGTAGGCAGGAACCAAGATGCACACCTTGGAAGAAGTAGGTTGTGCTACCCCCAAATCCAGGAAAGCTGCCCAACCATCACACTTCCTGAGCTCTATCCCCTAGGCTAGTGGACTTCTGTTGGGGTGCTCTGGATAGCTATCCCCTGTTACCTCCTGGATGGGAAATAAGTGTCCTGAGCTCCAGAAATTACCCACATACAAACTGAGGGCTTGAGTGTGTCTATGGACAGTGCTGACTTCTGAGTGACCAACTGGCCCTCACTCAGGGCACTGCAGTGAGACTATGGCCTCCCTTCTAGGACAAGGGTATAGGACACCCTTTGAAGCCCCCTGGAGTGGAGCATTCCTCAGCCCGGGTCCCACAAGAGCCTCACGTCCATCGGTGGTAACCTATGGACCGCGTGAGCTGGTGTAGGTACCACATCCACTTTATGTTTATTCCCACGGAAGCCTGGGCTCTGGGAATTCAAACGCGTGAGCCAGAGCAATGGCCTTCCTGTGCCTGTCTGTGACTCCCTTTACCCTCATGTTAAGGTGGAGTCCTGAAGTCCCACCCCTTAGGAAAAGGGAAAGTTGAAAGAAGATGTGAGCCAAATCCTGGTACGCTTCCGGTGACCACCATTTCAAGATCAATTTGAAAATCTGTGTTTTGAATATAAGGGTAATGGTGGGCCAGGCTGAAGCTCTCCAAAGAGCCTATGGGACATGGAGACTTTGTTCTGGAGGAAACTGAAAGGAATTAAGACAAGCAGCACTGAAAGAGTGAAGGCTCCCTGGGACAGCTGAAAAGACTGCTCTCTCCTGAGTAACGAGGGCAGATTAGTCAGCAACCCCTGAGTAAGCAGTCAGGGTCAGTCTCCATGTGTAGACAGAAGGAAGATGCGAGAAAGGACTGCGGAGAAGCGACTGCATGTTGAATATACAAAAGAGGAGCAGGATTCGCCTCAGGAAAACAGGAGTCACAAAGTGTCCTATTTACAATTAGAGAAGCTTGGAATGTCAGCCTGTGCTAACGTCATGGACCCCAGTTTGGAATCCTGGTGTTTTTATGGGATCCCTTAACGCCGGCTGCTCTTGGCTCATTTCCAGTGGGTTTGACTTTGAGCTCATGCACCCCACGGCTCTCTAGTCTTTTGCAATCACACTGTCAAAACATGCTGGAAAGGATTTTGATATTGTTTGATTCTGATGTTAAAACAATATTTCATTTCTCTTTGTGAGAGGAAATCAGTTGTTTGTCTACATCTGAACCTGCTGGCCAGAAAAAGGGAGGAAGGACGTCCTCAAAACAAAAAGTGATAGCGTGGAACTTGGGCATACATTCGGAAAAAGAAAAAGAGCCGGGCGTTGCCTGTGTTATTTTATGGAGAAATGCCTGAGAAGTGCAGGCAATGTGTTTGCAAGTCAGCTCAGAGCTCCCCATGGAGCCAGGACCATGATGGAAATGTGCTTTGATTATAGTCCTTGTAATCCCCACTTTCCCTAAAGAGATAATAATCACTAAGCCTGTTTAACAAAACTCAATGGGAGCCCTAAAAGTTAGAAGTGGCGCGTCTTCTGCCACCTAGCTCTGTCCACAAACAGAATGTCACACCCAGGGGCCTCAGGAAGGAGTGTGCATTGCAGCAACTTACCGCATGGGATGCAAGTAGATTCAGTCATTTCCTTTGCACAAACCTGACTTAACTTCCTATCACACCCTTCAAGTTCCCTCCTGCTGCCCCACACTGCAAGCTGTGGGGTTAACTCTCTGACTTTCATGTATTTTACATCCTCCTGGTGTGCTACCAGGATTTGGGCACACAAATCCAGGACACACGTGAACAAGCAGGGTTTTGGGAGACACAGTAACTAGGTTTAACCAAAACCAGTTTTCCAGAAGTAAACAGTCAGACTGGCTAAAGCTGGAAAAGCTCATCATTGTGATTCGAACACAAAACCCAGAACCCTTAGTGCAGACTGATTTCCAAAGGGTAATGTGGGGTATAGTGAGTTTCAGAGAAAACAGACCCATCAGTGTATGTGACAACTGGATGCAGCTGTGTGTGAGTGGCAGTGCAGGAGGAGGGGCCCTAGAACTTTGTGGTGTGATGAGGGGCCCCAGAACTTTGTGGTGTGGTGAGGGGCCCCAGAACTTTCTGGTATGGTGGACACACACTCGGGATTGGTGCTGGTGGTGGTCCAGCAACAGCGTGAGTTCCTTAGGCCTTGGACCTGTTTCCCCAAAAAAGGTGATGTTACGATATGCCAGTTATATTGTAGTTGAAAACATAGGTGCACCAGCCTCACCCCCCACCCCCCTTGAGCCTAGCCTCTTCTTGTTGGGGTCTGGTGATGCTTTCTAGGCTTGCGCCTCTGAATGCTTCCAGTCCCTAATCAAGGAGAAAATACCACTGTGAGTCTGGGCACTTCTTTCCCCCACAGAGAAAACAGCGATATGGGCTGCATGTCCCGAAGGGCGTGCCAGAAGGCCCCTGTGCTTTAGTTCTCTGTGGCCTTTCCTGAAGACACACAGCTCCCATGCCTGCTTCCAAGTGGCCAGTGGCTGAAGTGCAGCCTGGCTGAAAGTTCAGTCACGATGCTGCTACTGGAAGTGCTGTGTCTCTGGCAGGGGGTTAAGTCCCAGACCCACCACCTCCTCACTCTGCCACTGTGTGGGCAGCCAGCAATTAGGGAAGCTTAGGAACTTCAAGTCCCCACTGCAAAAGTCTGTGGGCCAGTGGGCCTGTAAAGCACTCTAAACTGAATGATTTTTTCCCTCTCTTGTAGTTGCCTCTTTGGTGTGGTTGACTGGAGGGCCCCACGAGGCAATGAGGGAGAGGGCCCGCCTCCACAGCTCAGCCTGGACTGATGCAGTTTCCCTTTGGGCTCTGAAAATGCAAGCAGGGTGTTTTGGCCTTTTCCCCCTGGTGAATCGGGCCTGGGGCTCCCAGTTCTTGTCTCAACGAGGAAAAGTTAGGTAGAAAGCAAGAAGCGTACTGACAGATAAGAGGAAGGACAAGAAAGCTCTCTGAGCAGAGAGAGATCCCCAATGGGTAGCTGCTGAGGGGACGAGAAGTAGGTGTTTACGTGGATACAGTGGGGTTTTGGCCACTGGGAGTTAGGACACTGTGTCTCTTCCTGATTTTGGGGGGCCTGTGGGGCCTCCTAGGTTACTGAGGCCCAGTGAGTTTCCCACATTATTGTGCTGCTGTGTTGATGTTCTGAACATTTCATTTTTTTAATGTTATATATATTTTCTTATATCATTCTGCATTTTGTACTTTTTTTTTATCTCTGTTATAATCCCCATGGACTTCCCACCACCAGTTCACCCATGTGACATCACCCAACCACTATGGAAAGCTGTTTGGAGGTTTCTCAAACTGCTAACAATGGAGCTTCCATATGATCCAGCAATTCTACTCCTAGGTATCTACCCAAAGAACATAAAAAAATTAAAAGGACACCTGTACCCTGACGTGTATTGCTGCTCTATTTACAATAGGGAAGATGTGGAGTCAAGCCAAATGCCCAAAATAGAAGACCAGATCAAAAAGATGGATCAATGGATTCCAGCCAATTGTTCCTATTCAGATAGATAAACAGGCTTGGAGGCTTGGGGCACCCTGTTCCTAACTCACTGCCTGTACCCATTTCCTAACTTCCTCACCCACTGGGAGCACAACACAGAGGACTTTGCACCCCCATACTTTGATGGGCCCTGTGAGCAGAGAGAAGAGGAACTTGAAAGGGGCGTTGACAGCTCCCAAGGGGCTGGGTCTCCCACACTGCCAGCATCTCCTTCCTTCAACTCTGCCAGATGCCACCAGGAGCATCCTGCCCAGGAACTGCATCTTCTCTTGCCACTTCCACATGACCTTGAACTCACTCTCCACTGGAGATCTCAACATAAATGTTTTCTTTATTCTCTGGTTTGTGGGTGCACTGGCTAACATATATTGGGTACCTGTAGGTGCCAGCCACTGTGCTAACTTATCCCAGCTAATCCTCACAGAAATTCAGCGAGGTGGCACTGCCAGCGCTGTGTTTGACAGTCTTAGAGGTGCTGTTCGGTGCCCATGGTTATGCGACCACCAGGTGTAAGGCTGGGATGCATGTCATATGTATGTGACCTCCACACCCCATATTAACCTGCAGAATGTTGCAATAGAAATTTTAGGTTTCTGTTTATGTAAATATTTCTCAAAGTGCTTGTTACCTCCCTGCAAATAATTCACGTCAAAAAGAACACCAGCATGCTCTTATTAAAACTCTCTGTGTGGTACACTTGTACTTAGGAAAGTAATCAATGTGTTTAAGCTGTCTCCACTTCACTCTCTGTCTTCAATTTCTTTTAAATATTTATTAAGTTATGCATACACTACTGGAGTACAGACCAGAGGTTCGGGGGCGGTGAGAGAATTCACCAGAGAAAGAGTGGGGAGCAGAGCAGGCAGATCATCAAAGTACACTGCTGAGAGGAGCAACGGGCAGGTCAGGAGAGGTCTACCACGCCACGTGGGTCACCTCCCAGGCAGGCGGGGATCGAACTCATGCAGAAATGGCTTTAGCTTCTTAGTGCTGTGCTTTAACCCACTGCGCCACCAGGAAAGGCCTCTGTCTTCAATTTTTATCTCTCAATTTCCACCTCTTCAGCCTTGTCCTTGACCCCTCAAATGCCCAGCACAGGACCTTTGCACAAATGTTTTTTTTCTTTTTCCCCATCTGCTCTCTGGTCCACTCTGCTCCTCCCTCAGGCCTAGGGTAAAGTACCAGCTCATCAAGGAAGCCTTCCCCACTCCTACAGTGTGAATCCTGCCGCCATGCTGTTGTGCTTCTTCCAGATCTTAACCCTGTTTCTAAATTGAGTTCAACCTTGAGAGCAATCATTTCTTTTCTGTCTGTCTCCCCAACAAGTGCCAATTCTCGGGGAGAGAGGGGTTTTACACTATGCCAGGCACATGATATTTACTTAACAAATATATCTTGAACTAATCTAAGCACGGGGGTTAGGTGGTGGCATGAGGAGAGAGGGATTGGAAGCCATTTAATTTACAAAGCTGAATCTTCCAAGAGCTTTCTGGTGGCTAAGGGGTTAAATCTCAGCACTATCATAAATGTGGTCTGACTGCCATCCTCAGCCAGGCAGCTGACCCACATGGCACAGCAGACCTCTCCCGATCCACCCACTGCTCCTCTCAGCAGTGTATTTCAGTGATCTGCCTATTCTGCTCCCCACTCTGTCTCTGATGAATCCTCTCACCCCCCACACCTCTGGCCTATACCTCAGTTCTTCTATGCATAAATACATTTTTTAAAAACTTTAAAAAAGTTAAATCTGCCAAGTCCAGAAATACCCTGCTTCACCAGCTCTGAGAGTGCTGGAAAGTCATCAGCTAGCACATACCACTTGCTGTGATTCAGCTCCCACTTAGGCCCGGTTCCTCCATAATGTGAAGAAAAATTAGTGATCATAAAGGTTGAGCAACAGTCCCCATTCATGAGGTCTACCCTGCCTTCAAGTTTTGAGATGGCTAACTGATTTGTTTGTCTCGTCTTGATGTCCTTCTCAGAGACGAACTGTGATTTCTTAGTGGTTTTGAAAATCTCAAGTTCAGATGAGGACTTTAAATAGACATTCTATTCTGTTCCCCCATGGGAGGGGAAATGGGGAGAATAGGGAGGGTCTGGGACCACACCCTATTAATGTGCCCAAATTGAACATGGTTTTACTGCGAGTCTTGAAAGTGTATTTTGGTCTTGTGCTTCTTAAGAAAATGCCCCTCCCTGGAGGGAGAACTCCTAAAGCAGTGAGCCCTCGCAGCTAATTAGACAGCTCCCTTTTGAAAAATGGCAGTCTGGATAGTGAAGGCACATGTATACGGTTTCACACACACTTCTCTATCCCTGGCATGACTTATCTGCACCTGCCCTGCCCCCTCCAGTTCTTCCTTCATGCATACCTACCACAAAAGCTTTGGTTGTCTGCTCATCTGCCCATCCTCAAATATCACGCTGCTGATCTGAGGGTGGGGGGTTCACCTCACATGCTGGCCATCGGATAGCCCTCACTCCCCGACGGCCACCAACTGCATCCCAGAAGGATGCAGAAGGAACCTGCAATTGCATCTGCACTATGGTCACCACTTTCATTAAAACTGAGAAATTTGGCAATATCCAGATACATAAAAATATTGAAAGATATGAGCAAGCTCAATTTTCTTCAACATTTGCTTTTTGAAAACACATAGAGAACACTGCATAGTGTATGCCGCGAACACCACCATCCCAGAGGAAGCCCATAGAGTCTGTGTATTTGAAAGACAGGGTTTCCTAACCTCCAACATAATTGAGAATGATTTAATACTGTGTGAGAACCCGGTATGGGAATAGGCTGTGTCAAGTGGCGCCCTGGACTGAGCCCCGCTCCTCAGCTGCTGTGCTGGGAAGCTCAGCGAGCAGGAAGCCGAACCATACACAGAGGCTGCACAGCTGAGTTTTAGAGATGCCCTGAGAAGGAGTTTCTTTAACTCATCCCAACAAATATTCCCATGATGGATTTAAAACACATAGACACAAGTCCTGTGTATAAAGTTGCTATGGCTACAAAAGGAAAGAAATCCCTGTGAACGCACACAAAATGAGGTCCTACACGGAAAATGATATCCCCTGGAAAGAGCTTTGAAAGTCGGAGATACTGCCCTGAGCATGCGGCTCTTGTGCTGGGCCGCAGAGACCCCTGTGAACATGCCACGTGGCATTTGCTGTGCGGGGAAGCTCCATTCAGTGCCACCAAGTCCAGGAGTGGGGGAGGGGAGGTGAACAGACATACAGCCTCAGCCTGTGCTGTTATTCGTTTATTTTCCACATGTGATGTCATAAGCAAGGGTTTTGCCCGTGTTTTCCTTTATCTCCAATAAATAAATAACTATGTACAAATGTGCTGAGTTTACAAAATAGCAGAGGAAAACCTTTGCATCACCAAAGATACACTTAATCTGATACATTTTTGTTCCTACGAGGAAGTCACCAATTTCTAGCTTAGTCGAACCAAAGCTCTTCTACCCTGTGCAGCAACGTCAAGAGAGGTGTGTACCTAATCTTTTCTATCAAAAAGCAAAGCTGGAAAATAAAAATTCCTCAGTTTCTTGAGAACAAAGGGCCTAACTTGGCCTGCTACTCATTATTGGACCATAGTTAATATACTTCAGGAAGTAGGGAACTGCCTGGAACAATTTTCTTCAAACTATAGTGGGCAGACAACCTCCTTGAAGATCTGATTAAAGTGCAGCCTCTCCTGCAGTAGAGGAGGAGAGCCTGACTGTACATCTCCCACCAGCTCTCCCAGACAGACCCCACTTTTATGCAGGGGCCAGATTCCAATCTGTCAGACCTGGCAGGGTTCTTTGAAGTGAACAAGGTGGGGCTCCTAAGTCCTGCAGATGCCATCTCCAAGCTCCCAAACCCCACAAAACCAGTACAGCTGGTTTTAGTTACACTTATAATTTATAATAAGTGCGAGTTAAATGGTTATGAACCATGCAGCCCAGAACTTTCTTAACCTGTCTCCTGGAAGTCATTCCATTCATTTTCAATGAAAAAGAAAATAAGTGAACATCTTAACATTGTCTAAAATTAATCATAACAATAACAATAACAATGGGGAAAGAAATTGCTTAAGAAACTTAACAACTATTATTATCATCACCATTCAGTCCAAACCAAAACAGCAACAACAATAAAACCCAGGCTCACTGTTTAAAAAATAAAAATAAAAAACTCCTTGGGTTTAATTTCTCTGACAGCCCATTAACATTATTTTAACAAATGCTTCTCAGTCTTATCCTTTGTTAAAATGATATTACTCTCAAAAGCGAAAGGTTCAGAATAAATTAGCAAATCTGTGAAAGATCAAATGCCCAACCATTCTTACTTTTAGTGTTTTCATTTCTATTTCACATGGAAATTCTGCTCAGGCAGACAGCTGAAAGCAAAAGTAAGATCAAAGGCAGATAGGGCAGTATGGGGTCCTTGACAGAGCTCCTGAGAGAGGAAGTGGGGGTGGGGGGTGGCTTCATTGATGCAGAAGGACTGGGGGGGAAATTCCCAAAATAGTTAAATGTGGCAGGACAAGTGGGAGCATAGAACTACATAGATAGGGAAGGGGGAAGTGAGTGGGAGGAGTGAGGGTTACAGAGCACACCTGCAGAAGAAAAGCCAACTAAAGGGGGAAAGACCTTAAAACCTAAAAAATAAATATTTGATCATCACCAGCTATTCATTTACACTCACTAGTCCATCCACAGGATCACAGTCTGCCCAAAGGGCTGCTGACCAATAGTGCTCACGCTGCCTGTGCCCAGGCGAGGGCATGGGACACTGCAATCTGAGTCTTCACTGCCATCTCGGCCTGCTTGTCCCATGACATCTGTCATGCATGTGGCTGGGGTGCATCCTCCTTCCAGACTCCCTCCTCCACCAGGCACAGAGTCGGCGGCAAGAGGTGTGGGGCGTCTTCTCCAGTTCTGATGCCAGCCAAGGTAGCCAGGGAGTCAGGCTGGGGGCAGTGGGGAATAAGACAGTGGGCAGGGAGAACCTTCAGAGTTTTTGAGGCGTCCTCACTTGCTGCAGGACCACCTCCTTAGCAGGGGACCCACACTTATACTCCAGTTCAGCTCTCATGGCCCCTTGCTTTTTGCGCAGGTGACAGAGGAGAGCCAAAAGCGCCACGACAAGAGACAGGCTTGCAATGGAGATGCCAATGAGCACCCCAGAATGTACAGGTCCTGTCGGGGATGGGCTCAAGGTAGCAGTAGGTGTTGGGCGAACGGAGGGCTCCCCAGAGCCTTCCTCATCTTGTACCTCACTGATGTCACAGTCAGTGCCAGCCTGGCCAGCAAGGGCCGAGTCCGGCCCACAGAGGCACTGGTAACTACCAGGGAGGTTGCGGCACTCGTGTGGACAGTAGTTATTGTCACACTCGTCGATGTCAGTGCACATGGAACCGTCGTCCAGGATGTAGCCATCAGGGCACTGGCAGTTGTCTGGGTTGTTGGGGTCACAGTCAGCTGGACACGAAGTTTGGTTACAGAACATCTGGCACCTGCTGGGGTCATCGGCTTTGGGCACAAAGCCCTCTGCACAAATGCAGCGGTAGTCAGTCTGGCCCAGGGGTTGGCACTGGTACTCGCAGTCAGTCCCAAAGCACGGGTCCAGGGGCTCTATGCATTCACCATCCAGCAGGTCGTAGCCAGGGTAGCACTGGCACTCGAAACCACCTTGTGTGTTCACACAGCGCTGTGGACATAGGCTGGGCACTTGCAAACAGTCGTCCACGTCCTCGCACCGGTGCTGGTCAGCAGCCAGCTGGTAGCCCGTTTCACACATGCAGGTGTAGGCGCCGGGCACGTCCGGGTTGCGTACACAGAAGTGCTCGCAGAGGGACTCGCAGGAGGGCTCCACAGGTGCTGTGGCGCAGGAGCGCCCGTCGGCCTGCAAGACTGCATCACCCAGGCAGAAGCAGTGGGACGCCCCGGCGCTCTGGTTGCAGGAGTGCTCACAGCCGCCATTCTCCACGCTGCAGTCCCAGGCGCCCGGAGTCACCCGGTCCCAGCGCGCCTCGACCTCTCCAGCCACCGCCGAGCACACCAATTCCACTCCGAAGGGCGCCACCGTGGCTGAGCTACCCTGGGGAAGCGCCTGGAAGTCTGCGCCGCTGGCCCCGAAGGGAGTGCTGTAGGTGATGGAGACGTTGGCTGCTACTGCGGCGCGGGACTCCACCGCCAGGGGCCTGCAGGAGGCTGCGAAGTGGAACTCGCACAGGAAGCCCTCGGCCTCCGCTGTGCACTGCCGCTCCTCCCAAGCCGGCTCTCCGGGTGCAGGCGACCTGACGGTGGAGACAGCCACGCACAGCGGACCACAGATGGGGGTCCGGCCCTCCTGGAGCCTCTCCCACCTGCTGTAGCTGGTGCTGTTGTCGCCCGTAACCCACTGGAAGCCGCGCAAGGGCCCGAGGTGCCCCGGGTCCTTGCAGCCCGGCGGGAACTGCAAGCCGATCCAGAGGTTTGGGCCGTTGTCACTGTCTCCGCTTAGTAGTAGTGAGATGACATCAGCAGCCACCGAGGAGCGCACGGTCATCAGGTGGCCCTGCAGATGCTCGCACACCTGGCTGGCAGCAAGGAAAGTGGCGGGGCCCCGGAAAAGCGCAAAGCAGTCATGCTCGACGCACTGGCTACCGCGGGGTTGCGGGTCTGTGGGCACCGGGAGCCCCAGGCCAGCCGGGGCCAGCATTCCAAGGAGAAGGACCCGGAGCATGCTGTCCAGGCACGCCGCGTGCAAGCTCTGGGGCGAGCACAGGGTCCGCGACGGGGCGGGTTCCAAGCCCAGGCTGAAAGGCTCAGCGCACCGCTGGCGACCGCAGCTTGAGTGGGTCCCAACTTAGATTAGTTTGTCCGCAGACGCGGCGCCTGAGCGAGGCAGACTCTGACATGCCGGCAAGCCAGGGCCCAAGTTTATAAGTGCGCCCCCCCCACCCCACCCCCCGCCCTGGACGTTCAGGAAAAGGAAGGAAGTGCCTAGTGGGAAGGGCTGATACTGCATTCTCGGATTACTGGGTTCTCGGGACGCCTTGCGCCCGCCCTCGCGCCCGGGATCACCTCGCCGGGATGAGTAAAACCGGCAAATCTGGGAGGTCCCTGGGCGGAGCCACCAGGCGCAATCGCAGAGGGTGGACAGCACCTCTGTCAGCGAGGCGACAGCCTCCGACCCGCCTCCTGCCCTCACCCCCGTCCCCAACTGAGCCCCCAGCTCAGAGCCCCTCCTTAAGGAGGGCGGGAGAGGTAAAGTCCAGGACTTTCAGACCTCTAGGAGGTGCAGTCAGTAAGAGCACTTTGGGAGGGGCTGCTTAGGGCGTGGACTTCCCCCCAAAGATAGCAAGTAAAGGACTAGACAGACCCGCCCTGGGCTAAGGCGCCTATTTCGGCCGACCACTGAGTGCCCTTAGGTCCAGAAAACAGAGGGTGTAACCAGGGCAACAAGACAAAGAGGTGGGGGGTGAGAGGAGTAGACTGCTTCCCCCTGCCCAAGGCTAGGGACCCAGGAGCAAGGTTTGCCAAGACTAGATCTCATCTCAGTGGCAAAGCCGCAGGGTACTGTGAGGGTTCCAAGTGCTCTCATCCTCAGAAGCAGCAGCAGGAGATTTGCTGGGGGCACCTGCTTTAGCCTGTTGGGGCTGCCTACTTCCAGTTTCACAAAGGGACAAGCTGTCAGGCACAGCTGATCCAGCGCTGGGAGCACTAGCATGCAGGCTTCAAGGAACTCAGGTCAGAATGAAAAGGAGGTGTCTGTGAATGCCACATGAGCACCAAGGGGCGTTGAGGAGGGCAAGCCTACACCCCGTCAGGGTGGGAGCTCTGGGAGGAGATGAGAATCTCTTGCTTTCAACCTTTTCCGCTTATTCACTTACCAGGAATGTGGAAGGTGCGTCCAAAACATAACAGAGTGGCAACGATTTTTTGTGTTTGTGTTTTTTTCCCCCAACACCCTTTGCCCTCTCTGCTGTGGCCGCTCACACGAAGCACCAGAAGACGTCGCTGTTGAACTCTAAACCAAACCACCTAAACTGGAGGGTTAAGGGAGGAGTAGGGCTGGGAATGCTGAGATCTAGCTAGGGGCTGGAAAGTTGTTTCTCAGGAAGCTCCAGGTGGATTCCACTGCTCAGGGGTTCCTGTTTCCCTGGTTCAGCAGAACCCAGAAAGCAGAGAGTGTGTTGCCCTCACAAAAAAAAGAGCACCTGTGAGTGGGACTTCACTGACCCATAGTGACCATGGGGTGACCCTGGAGACAATGAAAGTGAAGAGAGGGGAGGGTATAGTCAATATTGGTTCAGTCCCCAACACCTGGGGCCTAAGGGATGAGGGGATGGGAGGGGGAAAGAGAACATTCCCCTGAGCACAGCTTTATCCTGGAGAAGCACCCTTGCCCCATGACTGCACAGAAACCCACAGAGACCTTAGGGTCAGGCTCTCTGAATGTGCATGCCTGCCCTGTGGGAAGAGGAAAAAAGGCCCCCTGATTAGAGTCTGACTGTCCCCCTAGGAGCAGGGCAGGCCCTGGCCGGACATTCACATAGGCCTGGGCTGATTCAGGGGCCCTGGGCACCCCACTGTAGCACCCCACTGCAGCCTGGATCTTCACTGAGCTCAGCTACTTCACTGCTGAAAGATTCCAGAAAGTGGGGAACATTGCCTGGGTGCTTGAGACAAGAGAGGGACAGGCCCAGCTATGCTCTTTTTCAAAATTTACTAAGAATTTCATTTACTGCACCAGTTAAGCTTTAACAAAAGGTGGCCCTCTGCTGAGACTGCTGGTCCCTTAGGAGTTGAGCTGCAACCCAACGACCTGGCACCAGGTCTTGTCCCTCTGCCGCCAGGACACTCACTCCTTGGGTCTAGCTGACCACCACAACCATGTCTTTGGTGGGACAGCCTATCAGGTCTCCCTGAGGCCATTATTGATTCTCTCAAAGGTGAAAGTAAATGAACAAACGAACAAACAACATCCGCAACAAAAATAAATAGGAAGTCAGAAAACAAACCTAGTACTTGAGTCCTGGTGATAAGCAGATGGTTCTGGTGAGACCTAGAACCCCCTGTAGTAAAGTTGGATGTTCCCAGATTAGCAAGAAAGCAGAGTTACCAGGCAGTGGCAGCGATGGCCTTGGCTGTGGCCGGCAGCCCTGAGGCTATCCCACAGAAGGACAGACAGACACCACTCCTCTAGCCCTCAGCACACTTCGCTCTGCTTTCCAGAGCCGCCTCTTCCCCTTCTTCAATCATTCCTTTGAGGTTTTCTTTTCATCCATCTTCAACTGCCTGCCTTCTGCTCTTTGCGTCTGCTACACCAAAGCAGATCATCTCTCTCAATGATGTGCCCACCTTCCTCTCCTGAGCCACCCTAGCCCTCTGAAATTCTGAAGACTGGTTTTCATCTTCATCCATCTAGCTGTCTCTGTGCTGTTTGCATTCTTGAACCCTCACTATTCTCAAGTCTCTTTCCCATGACTTCCAAGAGTCCTGTCCATTCTCCTCTCTGCTGTCTGTCTGGAGGTGACCTCTCTGGCCCTATTAACCCAGTGGGGTGGCCAGTACCCAGGGTCTGCCCATGGTGTTCACCAACCTCTTTATATTCCCCTTTGTCATATTCACCCTTCCCACACCCCCTTTACCCCCCAAACATTAACCCCCATCCCATCCCTTTAACTCTTCCTTTCCCTGTATCAATATTTGAGTCACCTAGTTTGAAATCATCAGCAATGCCTCAGGTTACCTCATCTCTCTGCCTTATCCTTCCCCTCATGTCTGTTACTGCTGAGACAGGTCTATCCCTTGCTTCTTTTCTCTTACTCTTCACCCCTGCCAGCAGCACCTAGTTCCTCACACCCCTCAGTCTCACTCACATACCATACCTTCCCTGCTCTGCAAGTGAACATGCACACATATGCCTTTACTACTCCTGCAGTTGGGCTTCCTGGGGGTGCGCCTAGTTCTTGTACAAATGTGTTCCCCCTATGCCTCATAGCATGCTTTGTACACAATGGTGTGGAGAAATTATCTGAGCACCTGTTCTAGATGGTTCTTTGTGCCTCCCTCAGGTATGATTTTCTGTATGGACAAGGATGGGGGACCTCAGAGCCCAAGGATTAGAAGTTGGCTTTGGAGTCAAGCTCACTGGAGTGGGGTCTCAGCTCCATCATTTATAAATCGTGTCATATTGGGCCTTAGTTTCCTGAACTGTATGATGGGAAGAATAGTAGACAATTATCGTGAAGGTTAAATGAGTAATACCCAGAAAGCAATTGGAACAAATGCATAGTAAACACAAATTTTAGCATAAAAAGTGTACACTCAGGTGCCTAGTATTTGAATTCTACCACTGATTATATTTAATGCTTTCTTTAGTAGAGACTCAGTCAATATCTGTTGGTTAAATTTAGTACAACTGAGCATTTTCCCCAAAATTAACAGCCAGCAATTGTGGAGAAAAAAAATCAAGGACAAAAAATAGTCACGGACCTAGGAGAAAAGAGAATAGAATTGAAGAGACTCATGGAAGCAGTCCTTAGGTCCCTGTGTATAAGGGGGCTCTGTTCAAGCTTCAGGCCAACTCCTTGTCTGCCTAGAGGCAGCTGTTAATTCATCATTCCAGATGTGGAAGCTGAAGAAAGAGTAAGTGATTTCCCAAGGCCACACAGTTAGTAATTGTGAAGCTAATTACTGGCCCACTTTACACTGAGTATATTGGGATACATCTGAGCTCAATTTTGCCAGTGACCAGCTTTTAGAAGTTGGCTGAGTTACTTAAATCTCTGAGTTTTCTCCCCTCAAAACTGGAGCTCGAATATTTCATATACAGGGCTGTTGGGAATATTAAACAAAAAATATATATACACACAGAAATGAATACCTTTCCAGAAGTACAGAAGCTATTCAATAAATAAAATTTTAGTAACTGCAAAAGAAAAGCTTCAGAAAAGACCCCTGAGGTCATCTCTGTCTGGGAAATCTGACTATTGGACGGGAGATTCTGTTTGATGTCTGTGTAGGAGGCGAAACTAGCCACCTAGGTGGTGAGCAGACTTCAGCCCTCTGTCCTGAAGAGAAACATGTGTGCATGTTGTTAACACCGAAATGAAAAGAGGTTCAAACATAGAGCAGGCCAGGGGCAACCAAGCCAAATTGCTGTATCATGTGCAGAGGGCGGCTTTTCTCCTAAGATATGTAAAAGGAACTTTCTAGTTCCAACACACTCACCTGCCCTTAGATTGGTTAACTCCCTTCAAGTTGGCAAGTTATATTTACAAGTTTATTTACAAGTAATATATGTCAAAGATAATCAGACTTTATAAGGGAAACTTTAAGATGAACATTAAAATTAAGTAACTATTATTAGGCCTTATTAAATACCTTAATTTTATTTTAACCTTCATTTTAATTGTAATGATTTAAATATTAGGAAGAAAAATTAAAAAAAGAAAAACATTCTGAGACATAAATGTATTAAAATGTAGACAATAAAGTGAATCCAATACTGGAAAAAAAATGCCTTAATATACATTGAATAGAATAAATATCCTGCAAATGTTTTCAGTAAACAACAGCATGTCAGCACAGCAGAACAAATGTTTTACTAAATTTTGACTCTTTCCCAGGCCTTCTTCCAGAAGCAAGGTAAAATTGACAATCCTTTATTTATTCATTCTCTGTAAAAGGAAATATGTTTTATCTCCACAAAACCCACAGCTAATATTGAACTTGGTGGTGAAAGAGTAAAAGTAGTCCCCTAAGATCAGAAACAAGGTTAAGATGTCCACTCTTGTCACTTCTATGCCGCACAGTGTCTTGGGTATTTTAACAGGGTGATTAGTAATAAAATGAAATAAAGATCATCTCGATTGGAAAAGAAGATATAAAATATTTTCTATTTGTAGATGACATTGTAGTGCTTTTATATAGAAAATTCTAAGGAATCTATTTTAAAAACTGTAAGAACTAACAATCTAGTCTAATGATTGCAGGTTACAAAATCAGTATACAAAACCAACTGTATATAGTGCAAAAACTTAAAATAAAATTGAGGAAATAATTCCACTTACCAGAGCATTAAAAAGAATTAAAAATATTTAGGAATAAGTTCAAGAAAAAAACTGCAAAATGTTTATTCTGAAAACTATAAAACAATGTTGAGAGAAAATTGAAAAGACCTAAACAATGATATCCTGTGTTTAAGATTCAGAAGACAGTATGTTTAAGGTGGCCATACTCCCAGAATTGATCGCTAGATTCAATGCAATCTCTAGCAAAAATCTCTGCTGATTTTTGTTTTCTTCTTGTGAAAATTTACCTGTTGGTTCTAAAACTCACATGGAAATCCAAGAGAGACCCTGAATAGTCAAACAGGTTTTTTTTTGGGTGAGGGGGAAGGGCAAAAGCTGGAGGACTCACACTGATTTCAGAATTGACTGAAGTAATGAAAACAGGGTGGAGCAGGGACAAGAACAGACACAATCAATGGCATAGAATTGAGCCCAAAATAAGACCAGGAGGGAGTGGAGGCAATGGGGTTGGGAAAGAATAGTCTTTTCAACAAATGGTGCTGGGATAGCTAGCTAACCATAAGAGATAGGGTGGGCCCCAACATTATACCATATACAAAAATTACTCAGAATAGGCGGTAGGATTAAAAGTAAGTTGTTTTTTAAAAAAGATTTATTTATGCATACAGAACTGGGGTACAGGCCAGAGGTGCGTGGGCGGTGAGAGGATTCACCAGAGACAGAGTGGGGAGCAGAACAGGCCAACTGACAAGTACACTGCTGAGGGGAGCAGCGGGTGGGCCAGGAGAGGTCTGCTGCGCTATGTGGATCACCTCCCTCTGGGTAGGGGATCGAACTCAGGTTGAAGTGGCTTTAGCTTCTCAGTGATATGCTGAGTGGCCAGATTTAAAGGTAAGTTTTAAAGATAAAACTAGAAAACTGAAGATCTTCATGGCTTTTATTGATCATTATTGGTTTATTTAAATATGACACTAAAGATAGGACATTCAGATGATGATAAGTTGAACATCATCAAAATGAAATTTTTGCCCTTTGAAGTGAAAACCAACTCATAGAATGGAAGAACAGGACAAAATACTTGTAAGTCACGTGTAGAATCAAGGGATTCGTCTTTGGAATATGCTGTGGGCTGATAGTTCATACCAGTAGTGCACACTGAGCTATAACTCTGGTGTTTCTGACACCACCTCCTGGGGACAAGTGGTGACCCGCATTACACACCAGTGTTGGCACGTCGTGCCTGGCCACCTTTGAGATCTGTTCACTGATTCTGTTTGTCTGGCATCACCTCCTGGTGCCGTTGCCTCTGTTGCTATTTGGCTCCGGTGCTGTCCAGCCGGCACACTTGCCCGGAGCTGTTGCAGTGTTGCCTGAGGGGCCTCAACTGTGACCACCTCACCTACCACTGTAAGTTCAACCCTGGTTCACCACTTACCAGTGTACCGCCAGCTTCAGGCCCTGTGGGTGCAACAGCACCATCTTGCATGAGCAGCCTTTGCTTGGGACTAGTCACACTATGGCGCTATCTGGGGTGAGACAGGTGGTGACTTGTGGGCTTAGAAACTCTTTATCTCTCCAATCTCTTGTTTGTTAAATAAACCTCATTGCTGCTCCCTGAGCTTGAGTGATCTTGTAATGTGTCAGTGTGCAGATAAGAACCCACAGACGGACCTCCCTGGTGGCGCAGCGGGTTAAAGAGCAGCACTAAGAAGCTTAAGCCACTTCGCAAAAGTTCGATTCCCGCCTGCCCCGGGGGAGATCCACATGGCGTGGCAGATCTCTCCTGTCCTGCCTGCTGCTCCCCTCAGCAGTGTACTTCGTCGATCTGCCTGTTCTGCTCCCCACTCTGTCTCTAGTGAAGCATCTCACCCTCCACATCTCTGGCCTGTATCCCAGTTCTATATGAATAAATAAGTCTTTAAAAAAAAAAAAAAGACAAGGAGCTGAAGGAGCTGTCCCCACCTTGTTCTGTCCTTGGCACTGTTTTAGAACTGTCTTTGGCATAGTTTCAAGCTCCCAGTTGTCTCAGTATCAGGACTATGGGTGACAGGGGCATGAGTGCTAATGGGTGGAGTTTCTTTGAGGGCATGAACATATCCTAAAATTGATTGTGGTGATGGTTACAGAACTCTACGAATACATTGAAAGTGATTGAATTATATACTTTAAATGAGAGGATTGTATGTTATGTGAATAATATCTTAAGGAAACGGTTTACAAAAGAGAAGAAGAAAATGTCACCCTGCTTCATAAAGTATAGGGGCCACCAAGTGTGGCTCTGAGCTCTTTCCCCCCACTAGAAGTTTTATCAGATGAAACAGCAAATTATAATAACAATGGAAACCTTTTTAAAAAATTAATTGTATTTGTGCATACAAGAACTGGAGTGTCAACCAGAGGTTTTGGGGCAGGGGGAGGATTCACCAGAGACAGAGTGGGGAGCAGAATAGGTGTATTGACTGAAATACATAGCTGAGGGGAAGAGTGGCTGAGACAGGAGAGGTCTGCTGCACCATGTGGGTCAGCTCCCTGGCCGGAGATCAAACTTGAGCCAGTTGTGGATAGTTTCACAGTGCTGAGACATAACCCCTTGTACCACCAGGGAGGCCTTAATAATGGCTACCTTTAAGCAGAGTTTTACCTTTGTTCTCCCAGTGAGGCTCCACATAAGCCAAGGGTGACTCAAGAATGTCCAGTGACATAATTGGAGACGACCATTCGGCATGACCCACTTGGGACAGGTCATTCATCTTGGTATTTTCACTTGGCAGTCTTGATGTGTCCCCTCCTCTCAAGAGGAATATTTTTGAGAAAAGAGGAGCACAGAGTCCAGGAGCCCCAGCTTGCTAGCCAGTGTTGCTTCTGCAGCTTTGCTCTGCCAAGACCTGCTGAAGGAAAAGCAGGAAGACTTGCACCCTATCCTGACTGCCATGTCTTCCTCACGTCCCTTCCCCTCTCCCCCTTTTTGGAATATCCGCTCGCCAATGCCTTCCCATCTTAGGGTCCTGCCTGTGCTGCCTCGAGACACCCCAAAAGTTGGAGCTGGTCTCCGACAAGGACCTGGCTGTCGCTGCTCATGCCAGGCAGGAGGGAGAAATGAGCAGGCACAGGGGTCACATGCTGCAGCCAAGTGAAATCCTTGGATCTCTTTTCAGAATTATATTTTGAATAAATATAAAGTTTAAAAGACACAAAAATACAGAGGGAACCAGTCATATTAAGATACAATTATAAAAATATCCAAAAAGGGGGCCCTCCCTGGTGGTACAATGGGTTGGGACACAGCACTGCAAGTTAGCCGCAGCCACTTCAGTGGGAGTTCGATCCCCAGCCCCGGATGTGATACACAGGGCTCATCAGATCTCTCCTGACCTGCCCGCTGCTCCCCGCAGCAGTGTACTTCATTGATCTGCTTACTCTGCTCCCTGTTCTGTCTCTGGTGAATTCTCTCACTACCCTTGCACCTCAGGCTTATACCCCAGTTCTGTCTGAATAAATAAATAAATGTTTAAAAAAAAAATCTAAAGGAAGCAAATATATAGTATGAAATTTGTTAAACATTGTAAAACACTACCTGAGAGATTTGCAGTAATTGAAATGAGTGCAAAGTACCTATTGTTTCAGGGCTGACAGTCTCCATAATGGAAAAATATGAGGAATTTCAGTAGAGATTAGTGAAAAAAAATATTTTTACCATTCAAATTCATGGAATCCCTTAACTAAAACCCACGGAGTTAGGAGAATACAGAAATAACTCAGCTAGTCAAATAGAAGTTTCTAGGACTACTTTGTGAAGGTATATTTATACCACTTTAGACTTTCCCTTTATTTTTTACATAATATTTCTTCTTGGTAGATTATATTTTTATTAAAAACACAATGCATATTTGAAAGGAATGCTTTGTCCTTGAAGATAGTCCTCATAAGGGAACCAAGAAATCCAAAAATGTTATTTGAAAAACGTCAAATATGCTTTGGCATCTGGCAAATATTTCCTGTGGGATAAGTTCAGGGCTTCACTGCACGCAGAACAAGAGGCTGAAAAGTGAAGCATGTGTAGAGAACATAGCGCATTAGGTAGAAAAATAAGGAAGAAGAGTTATATTTTTAGTGTCACTTCACAAAACTGTATTATAATATTTCCCTTAAGTGTATTATTGGAAGAAATTAAGCAATAAAAATATATATCTATCATAAAATACACAATCTGTTTTTGAAAATTAGAAAGCTAAACATTGTTTTAATGTAAAATGTGTATTTAATGAATCTTGTTTAAGAAAAAAACTATGTGTGCGTGTGTGTAAGTGGGTTGAAACACAACAAATAACTTCCTTTCCTCTGTATTTTCTGCATGTATCTACAAGCATATGTTTCATAACTGAAAGCTCAGTTCCTTATAAAAATAAATTTATTTTTAGGAATTGAGATCTAATGAATTCATAAGTAATTGATTAATTATATACAACTTTTAAAGTCTCATACAAATTAGAAGCTATTTTGAGTGTCTCTAAGTTCGGTGCTTTGGAAGCATCTGCTAATAGTATCTTGATTAGCTTCACGAGAGCTACTCTTTGAACTTAGAAAGGTTTGGCTTTCTGCTTCCTTGAACTCAGTGGATATTTCCCCAAACACAAATTTCACAAGCCCACAGATTTTTATCACCAAGATTCAACTGTACTGTGTAGTAGAGTTGTGTCCCAACTCAACCCCAATATAATTACTGATTTACTATTTATTTGCTAAATCTTGTGACCATTTGGTTGAGTTGCAAAGAACAAGACAAAAAAAAAAAACTATCAAAAAATGTCAGGTAGACGCAGATTATCTAAGGAACTTAATGTCCTAAACATGGAGGTTATCAAACTTTTTCTATATAGGGTGAGCTAGTAAATATTTCTGGCTTCACAATTATTTGGTTTCTATTGTAAATAAGAAATTGCCACTGTAGCATGAATAAGCTATACAACAAGTTATCTACTGCCAAGTAACAAATCTCCCCAAAATATAGTGATGGGAATAACCAGTATTTGAAACCTTCATATCTAATGAAGTCATTACTGCATAACCTGACAGCAACTCACAGATACTGGTGTAGATGAACAACTCCTTTTCACCAATATCTGACTCAACCAGAGTTGAGAATTATTCACTAGCTACTGACCTTTGGGTCTTGAGAACAGGCTTTCAGGATAGTGAACTGAGAACATGTGGAATTTCTGCAGTGGGCCCCCTGGAGACTCAAGACATCAGAGAGAGCAGCTGGAAGCAGGGGGCTTTACTCTGGCATCAGGGTTGCCTTTGACGTGTATTATGATGCATCTGAGTCCATCACTCAGAAATCCTCTTCCACCCACACAGGCCTGTGGATGGCTGGTGCTGCATCAAGTCCTGTGGGAAAGGAGTAGGGAATAAGCTGCTGCTGGGGACCTTCAAACCCCACACACCTGAGCCCAGAGCCAGCCTACTCACCACGGGGGCTCAGAGCTAGAAAGATGCTACAAGAGCCTCAAGTCCACACAGTCATCTAGAATACTTCTCATAGCAGAATTCTCAGGCCTCAGAGGAGCCCTGGCAAAGGCTCCTCTTTAAGGTTTGTTCTCTTTGAGAAGGAACTTCTGGAACATTTAGGAAGACACCACCAATATTCCATTGCGATCAGGAAAGCTGCTTGCTCCTTGGAAATGGTTGTTGCTTTTAGCCAGCTAGCCACTGAAGAATGCTGGAGCAACAGCTGCAAGTGATGATTCTGGCAGCACCATCCATGGCACATATTTAAAACTCCAGCTGGTTCTTCTAAAAGTGGGATACACACATGCAGCTGATAATAAGTAAATCCAGAAAGTGAAAAAGGCCATTTAACTTTCCATTTTCTCACACTGTACTCCCGCTGCTGATTTTCTGTGATCTTGAGCTTGGACATCATTTCCACACTCTATCTGGCAATTTAATGCTGTATTGAATTGAGCAGTCTCACAATCTGGGAAAAATAATGATCAAAAAGAAAATGTTGACTTCCTGTTTACCAGACAGTGTTTGCTGCCACTTCCATTTCTGGTCTGGCATCTTTCCAAAGAGATGAGACTGTCATTCAAATGAATCAGCCCCCAGGGGCTGAGTGGAAGTGACAACGATGTGACACCCTGCCCCAAAATGTTCATGCCTTGCTGCCTCTCGAGTAGAGGAGGAGGGAATCTGCCTACCAAATAGGGCCTTGCAGACTTGTCTTCAACATGCCCAGACCAGAAGCCTCACTGGAGCTTAAAGAAAAGGCCCTGTCCCTGGCCTCACCTGGCACTTCTGAGTCAGAATCTGCCTCTGACAAGATCCCTGAGGAGTTTGCTGCAAATGTTCCCCCACCCAGCATGATTGTGTGAGAAGGAGCAAGAGGGGGACCTAAAGGCCTCAATGGAACACTCCAAAGGGGAGAGGGCTTCCTCCCTAGCCCTCTGCTGGAGTTTCACTGACTCTCTCTACTGTGTGGAAAGGAGCTCACAAGCCCCTCAGCCTCAGTGTTACGTCATCAACCTGTGAACAACATTGTCCATGTTGGAGCTTGTCAGTAAAGCAGACAGACTTTCTGAATCAGGAACTCTAAAGTTTGGGCCTGGCCATGTGGGTTTGAGCAAGTCCTCCTGGAAATTCTGGCACATCAACCTGAAAACTGACTTCCTGTAGTGAGGCATGATGGAAGTGGCGTCCATACCCTGTCTCTCTCTCTCTGGGCCTTCCCTGGCTCTGCCAGCCCTGTCACAGTCCTGCAACCTCAGTTCCTGCCAGCAGGGGCACAGCTATCCACACCTTATCCTGACAAGGAACTAGAAAGAGACTTTTAATTAAGCTAAAATTCAGGGAGTTTTGCCACAAAGAAGATGTCGTCAGCATTGGTGCCTCCACAGATTGGATCTCTGCTAAATGCAGCCAGTTGCCCATCTAACAAGTATAACTGTGGATAAGTTAAAATATGGCCTCCTGGGTGGCTTTTTATTTTATCCAACTTTTTTTTTTTTTTTTTTTTACTTTAAGACCAGCCACCCATTTTGTGTCAAATATCATCATTAAGTAGTATCTTCTATATGCTTATTAGGCCACATTCCTTAAGCTAGAGATCAACAAAAGGGGAAGTAAATACTTCGGGCTTTGCATCCACCTCGGTCTCTTGTCACTAGAGCACAAAAGTAGCCATAAACAATAGGTAAATGGATGAAAGTGCTGTGTCTCAATAAAACTTTACTTGCGGACTTTGAGCTTTTAGTAATGTTTTCAAGTCATAAAATGTTTCCTTCTTCAATTTTCCAACTATTAAAAAAAATTAGCTGTATAAAAACAGACAGTGAGCTAGACTGGGCGTTTGGGTCACAGTTTGCTAACCTCTCCTTCAAACACACTAAAAAAAAAATTGCGAGAACACACAAACCTTGTTTATCAAAAATTTGTCTAATAAAACACAATATAGACATAGGAAGGAAAATACCCAATAAACAAGAAGAATTTTATTCAAGTATACCAGACAGTAAGAAGGGGCACCCACTTCTCATTTTGCCCCTTTGAGTGTATTTTATTATTGTACAACTCTGATGGGTAAAAAATGCTATAGAATAAGAGAGGGACAGGGTAAAGAAATGCACTGAGTATTTAGAAAGTTGTGGAGAGAAGACCATAGACTTTTTTCTATAGAAAGGTAGAATATTAGTGTATTCATTCAACTTAGGGGGAAAAAAGCTTCCACCACATTCTCAACAGAGCCAGGGATCTTAGAGTAGGGGTAGCTGGACAAATCCCCATTAGGATGTGAAATCCTCCACCATGTGACTTCATTAGATATGAGCTCATGCGGGAGGTCCTTTCACAACCTCTCAGCACCTCCCCTGTAGGAATAAACCCTTCAATCTTTGGTTGCTTCATCAGGTCAGTCTGTGTTGCTGCCAAAGGCATTTTTACACACTGTGATCATACAAGGTTGACTTGTTCACATATAAATTTTAATATGCTTTTTCTAATTGTTCTTCAGTGAGCATTGTATTACTACTATATTACAAAACCACATTATATATATGTATGTATTTAAAACTTGAAAATATTCTTTGTGGTGAGCAGCTCAGTGTTATTGGTTCCCTATTTTAACTGCAGCCAGTTACCACAGGTTAGTGATTTAAACAACACATATTTATTACCTTATAGTTTGGGAGATAAGAAATCCAGAATCAAGGTATCAGCAGAGCTGGATTCCTCCTGGAGAAACTCAGGAAGTGTTCATCCCTTCTTCCAAACTTTGACAGCCACCAGTTTCTAGTTATGGGCCATTCTCCACCTTAACACCAAAATTTAGCATCTATCAACGTTTCTTGCTTGCTTACCTCTGTTTACATCATCACATTGCTTTTTTTTCTGATTCTTCTACCTCTCGCTTTGCTTTTTAAAAACCCCTTGATGGCCCTCCCTGGTGGCGCAGCAGGTTAAAGCACTGCAGTAAGAAGCTTAAGTCACTTCTGCATGAGTTCGATTCCCGCCTGTCCCGGAGGAGATCCATATGGCTGGCAGACCTCTCCTGACCCGCCCGCTGCTCCCCTCAGCAGTGTACTTTGATCATCTGCCTGTTCTGCTCCTCACTCTGTCTCTGGTGAATCCTCTCACCCTCTGCATCTCTGGCCTGTACCCCAGTTCTATATCAATCAATCAATAAATCTTTAAAAAACAAAAACAAAAAAACCCTGTGATTACATTGGTCACAGCAGATGAGATAATAAAGGGGTAATAAGAAAACAGACAAAATAAATCCATAATAACCTTAACATTTCAGGTCAATTCACTATTTGGATTGTTTGTTACAAAATCATACATGGATTATAACTGACATGAGTACAAAATACCATCCATCAATGCTGACCTGAAACTTTTTTCCACTTAAAAATTACACCTCATTACTAACAAAGTTGGTGAAGGACCTATTCAAGGAAAACTATAAAACATTGTTAAAAGAAATAGAAGACACAAAGAAGTGGAAAGATATACCCTACCTATGGGTAGAAAGTATCATCATCATCAAAATGGCTATCCTACCAAAACAATATACACATTCAATGTGATCCCTTTAAAAATTCCAATGCAAGTCTTCAAAAAACATAGAATAATTACTGAAATTCATACAGAACCACAAAAGATCCAAGTAGTCAAAACTCTCCTTCCTAAAATGGAAAAATAAATGGTGTTATCACACTTTCTAGCTATACTTTAAGGCCATAGTAATTAAATCAGCATGGTATCAGAACAATAACACACACCAACCAGTGAAATAGAATTGAGAGCACAGAATTAAATAGAATTGAAACCACACATTTATGGAAAACTAATTTACAATAAAGGCAGGGAGTAGATTTCTGGATCAAGGAAAGCCTTTTCAATGAATGGTTTTGGGAACGTTGGAATGTCATATGCAAAAAGAATTAAATTAGACCAATATCTTATGCCACACATGAAAATCAACTCAAGTTAGATAAACAACTTTGACTTAGTCTTGAAACCATAAAGATATGTAGATGGCTAACAGGCATGTAGAAAGATGTTCATCAACACTTATCATCAGAGAAATGCAGATCAAAACCACAATGGAATACCACCTCACACCTGTGAAAATGGCCCCTATCAAACAAACAAAACCCAGAGGCACAAGTGGTGTGGATAAACTCCTACACTGATTATGGGGATGTAAACTGGTCCAGCATCTGTGAAGAAGTGTGGAAGTTCCTCAAAAAACTAAAAATTGTCTCAAGACCCAGCAATCTTCTAGGAATCTATCCCAAAGGACACCAAAGCATTAATTTGAAAGGAAACCTGCACTTCTATGTTTAGGTAAGATAAGGAAACGACCCAAATGCCCCCAAACACATAAGTGGTTCAAGATGAGGTGGATATCTACACAATGGAATACTACTTAGTGATCAAAAAAGATAAAATCATGCCATTTGAAGCAACATGGATGGAAATGGAAGGGTTTATCTTAAGTGAAACAAGCCAGAAAGAGAAAGATAAATACCAGATAGTTTCACTTATATATGGATATTGAGAAACCAAAAAGATTGTGCAAAGACAAACTTTAAAAATGACCCTTGAAAACTGACCAGAGGTTTCAGGCATTTAGGAGAGAAGGGGAAAGGGGGGGAGAAATAGAGGTAGAAAGAAAGAGTACTATGGTCTATGATGGAGGATTATGGGTACGTTGGTGATGTAATAACTATAGTGAACACACCTGAGAGTAGAAATCCTATATTATGAAAAAAAAATAGCAAATGAGTAAAATAATGGCAATCATGTATATATGAATTATATAAATATATATAAATAATTTATATATATAATTCTATTTTTTTTCATTTATTTCTTAAATCTCACACTTCAAACCACAGCCTTCTAACTACCTGTCATCCAATTCTTAGGGCAGCTGAAATGGTTGATATAATATAACCTCCTCATAAAAAGGATTTCTTGGCCAGTCACAATTCTGGTATTGCACTCACCATAGCAAAACAGCTGATCCATGTCCATGCATCTGTTCCCTGTCTTCTAAATCAGTCTTATGAGGAATTGGCAGCAAAACCTCTTATAGTTTCTTGAGTTGAGTGCCAGGGCTGCCAAACCTGAGACTGAAACAAGAAAACAGTTTATATAACCTTTCAACTCCTTTTACTTTTTTGAATGATGAGTAATTTGAGGTAACAGAATGGCAAATGGGAAAGAAATTCTCTATTTGCTGTTTCCTTCACAAATTTGGCTTATGTTGTGCCTTTTCCAGAAATCACAAAGCTGGATTCAAGACCTAGTGTTCAGACTTCTAATCCCCAAACACCACAGTATGGTAGGTCTGACCCTGGCCATCTGTGGTTTCCAGTTACCAGAGCATTCATTGATGGTTCTTTTCTTTTCTTTTCTTTTCTTTTCTTTTCTTTTCTTTTCTTTTCTTTTTAAGATATATTTATTTATGCATACTGGGGTAATACAGGTGAGAGGTGCAGGGTTGGTGAGAGAATTCATCAGAAACAGAGTGGGTAGCAGAACACAGATTGACAAAGTACACTGCTGAAGGGAGCAGCAGACGGGTCAGAAGAGGTCTGCTGCACCATGTGGATCACCTCCAGAGCCAAGGATCAAACTTGCACTGAAGCAGCTGTGGTTCATTTGCAGTGCTCACTTTTAATCCGTTGCTTCACCAGGGAGGACCCTGGTTATTTTCAGTTCATCCCATTAGCAATTAATTTTTCTTGTGTGAAAACCACCCTTTCTAGACAAACAGCTTTTGAAAAGATGGAAATGTCATGTTTCATGAAAGCACAAAACTAAGACGCCTTGAAAACCTGAAACAGAGACTATAAAAAGCTTCTGTCAGTTTTTCCTCCATGTTCAGAGTAGACACAGAGCAATATTGTCAAACTTCAACAATGTTTATGGTGAAACAAAGTGTTCAGACCCAGGAAAGCACCACAAAGAATAGCCATCCTTCATTTATGGAAATATTTTATTTGCCTGAGAAATCTTTTTTTTTTAAGATGTTTTTATTTATTCACATAGAACTGGGTTACAGGTCAGAGATGCCGAGGGTGAGAGGATTCACCAGAGACAGAGCAGGGAGCAGAACAGGCAGATCTACAAAGTACACTGCTGAGGGGAGCAGCGGGCGGGTCAGGAGAGGTCTGTCGTGCCATAAGAGTCACCTCCAGGGAAGGCGGGAATCGAACTCATGTGGAAGTGGCTCAAGCTCCTCAGCTGTGCTTCAACCCACTGCGCTACCAGGGAGGGCCTGCCTTAGAAATCTAATCAAAGGAAAAGAAAATTTCTGTTATCAGGAATGTCATCCAGCAGGGTGCCTTGTAAAAAAAAGTGTCAGCATCAATAGTGGTATTGAAAGGATCATGTATTTCCTAGGTCTCGCCACCCATATTTTGCATCCCTTCAAGAGAAAATGCAATACTGGCTGTGGTGCCTGTGAGTGAGGGGGCTATGCTATCTTAAAATCTCTCGCCACAGTCTGGCACCAAGACCTGAATTTTCTGATAAAGTGGAATGGTATATGGAGCTCACTGCCATGCAAACACCAATCACAGGCCCTACTGCAATCATCATTTGCACTGGGAATGAACAGAGTGAAGTCCCATATTGTTGAGAAGTCAGATGAATACAGAGTTATAGCTAATGACTTGTAACTTCTGATGGATGTGGAGATACAACTAGTGTACTCATCAGAGTCCTAAATGGAAACACCCTGGTTGTTCATTAAGAGCTACAGGGATACACAAATTGTGGTATATCCACACAAGGAATCTACTCAGCAACTAGGAGGCATGATCACACAATCACAAGAGTGAATCTCAGAAATGTTGTACCAAGCAGAAACAACTTTATGCAAAATGTAGCTTCTGTCTGACTATATGAGATCTGAAAACAGGTTAAGTGAATACACGGTAGGGAAAAAAGGATCAGAACAGCTCTAATGAGGGACTGAAGGTGACAATTATGTCTAAATTCACTGGGAAGGGGGAGAAGACTTTTGTTATCTTGTTAAGGCTTTCGATTACAAAGGTGTCTGTTTTTAACAAAACTCATGGAATGGTACACCTCAAATTTATATATTTGATTATATGTAAATTCCACCTCAAAAGAAAAGTACAGCCATAAATAAATATTGTGCTCTAGGTATTAGCATGTGCTGAAGTTTTTTTTGGGGGGGAATGATAGTGATGTCTGCAACTTACTTTAAAATGCATTAAGAGGGCCTCCCTGGTGCTCTAAGGGTTAAGTATCTGCCTGCTATGACATCACCAGGGAGGCTGAACTCCATGCCTAGCCAGCAAGCTGATCCTTATACAGGACTCAGCAGACCTCTCCTGTCTCACGGAAGCTGTGTGTGCTGTTATGGTGATTACAAATGCTGCTGCTTTTCACCCTTAAGCCACCTGAGTTCTTGTCCCTTGAAGCCATAAAAAAGGAGTTTTTAAGGGATTGGGGGGGGAGGGGAAAGTATATATTATATACTTTATTACAATTATAAAAAATAGTATATCTGGGCCCTCCCTGGTGGCGCAGCGGGTTAAAGCACAGCACTGAGAATCTAAAGCCGCTTCCACATGAGTTCGATCCCCGCCTGCCCTGGAGGTGCCCACATGGCGCGGCAGACCTCTCCTGACCCGCCCGCTGCTCCCCTCAGCAGTGTACTTCGTGGTTCTGCCTGTTCTGCTCCCCACTCTGTCTCTGGTGAATCCTCTCACCCTCCACATCTCTGACCTGTACCCCAGTACTGTACAAATAATAAATAAATCTTTAAAAAAAAATAGTATATCTATATAATTGTAATAAAGTAAAAAAGAACATCAAAACTATAAACCAGAGACATTCTATAGGGGAGGAAAGAGGAACTGGATGAAAATGGGGGTGGAAAGAGCAAACTGGACTATGGTGATGGCGCACGGGTGACAATGTGGTGGGAAGTCCATAGGGATTACAACCGAGAAAAAGTACAAATTGAAGAGTAATGTTAAATATATATATAATTTTAAAAAAGGAATTTGTAGACAAACCCTCAGATAAATAAGCACAAAGAAGCAAACTGTTCAAGAAAGTAAAGAAAGATTTATTTAGGGGAAAAGAACAAAAGCAGAGACTCCAAGTCAGCGATGCCAACGAGGGGCAAAAGTTGCAGTTGGGCTTGTGTCTAGGGGAGATTAAAACCTCTTTTACTCTACTCGAAAATGGCGTCCACCCCCCCCCCCCTTTGCGATTGGCTCTCCCTCCTAGTGGCTATCGTCCTCCAGGCAGATGTGCCCATTTCCCCAGCTCTTAGTTTCTCCTTTTACTTCCCCTGTCCAAGGCCTCTTAAACTTTACTGCCCCCAAAGTTAAGCCTTAAAAGTTACTGCCCCCTGGGCCCTCCCTGGTGGCACAATGGGTTAAATCACAGCACATGAAGCTAAAACCACTTCAGCATGAGTTCGATCCCGGCCAGGGAGGTGACCCACATGGCGCGGTAGACCTCTCCTGACCCACCGGCTGCTCCCTCAGCAGTGTACTTCGTCAATTGGCCTGTTCTGCTCCCCACTCTGTCTCTGGTGAAGCCTTTCACAGCCCCTGCACTCTGGCTGTACCCCAGTTCTATATGAATAAATAAATAAATCTTAAAAAAAAAAAACGTTACTGCCCACACTAGCCCTTCTGAGTTCCTGACCTCATCTCTGGAGTGTGTTTGGTTAGCACCTCATAGAATTTACTGTTCTTATCTCTGAAGTGTTTCACCTTAGCTCCTCTTTAATTCTCCCCAAGTTCCTGCCTGCACTGTCTCTGAAGCTGCCTAATGAACCCTAACTTACCCTGGGACTCATCACCCGCTACGCCCCTCAGCAATGTATTTCAGTCAATCCACCTGTTCTACTCCCCAATTTGTCTCTGATGAATTTTCTGACCTATACCCCAATTTTTCTACACACCCCCAAAAAATACATTGTGAAATGAGATGCAATGGGTGAGTGAATAGACATGTGATAAAGTTATATGTGTTATACATATGTGTATAAGTATAGTGTGATGATATATATATATATATGTAATATGATGATGATATAGATATCTCTATATATCTATATTTATATATAATGTGATGATATTAGTGAGCAAGCTGAGGAGCACCCCAGAACTCCCAAACCTGCCGGTTCTAAATAGGCACCGTCGTCTGTCACATAAATACAAAGTATACTCTAGTGTGTAAACCTTCAATAGAAAAGAACTTTACTGCAATTAGTGTAAAATACAGAGAACAGAAAGATGACAGTTTCCAAATCAAGTGCCCAAAATTACTCAAAGTTACTCATGGGCAAATGCCCAACCAAATAGGGTTGGCCCAAAGCAAGACATCTGAAGCCCAGAAGTTTGCCACAAGTTGAAGGCAGTTTTTTGCTGGGGACCCATAGGAAAGGGGCAGAGGGGAACAGGCAATTCTGGGAGGAAAAGAGCAACGGCAAAATTAAGATAAAGGCTGCCTTTGTTAACCTTCCCATGGCTCTCTCACCCACAGCTCTATCATTTTCCAGGGTCTCCGCCATGTCCCTGGTACAAGTCCAAGGCAGAGAATCAAGTGTGGCTTCTTCACATGTCTCTTTGCTCCCTGTTCTCCAAATCTTTTCTTAGCTTCCCTCCCTTTTGTTTTTCCCTAGTGTTTTCTCACTCTTTTGTAGCTTCTCCTGGCTGCTCAGATCTACTCCTCCTTGGATGGGACAGGAAATCCTGAACCTCCCCTTTCTATGGAAATAAGATTGTTACAATCACAGGGAAATACAGCTGTGTGTATGTAGGTGTTCGCTGAATGTTTGAAATTTTTCATAACAAAATACTAGAAACATGACATTCCTAGAGGGGCACATGGTCTTTTTATTATGCACACACACACCCTAATTTGTAGGATACACCTTGTTCTATTGAAGAGGAATGATGCTCTTGATCTGCAGTAGTAAGCATTTGCTTTAAGCACTGTGTGATTGTGCACGGGACAGTTGCAATAGCAAACAGCAGGTTTTCTATCCTTCCAGTTTTCATTCTTGTCCCAGTCAGAGAATAGTGCAAGGACAGCCACGGGAAGAGCCCGGGAGCACTAGGAGGGCCCCAGCAGGCTGACACTCAGTGCTGTCAAGCCCCTGTACCCCTTTGAGGAGTTACACCATCTCTGTGATTCCTTTCCTCGGTCTCCAGAGAACGCTTCAAAGACTGTAACTCTTTTCCTTTGTGAGCCCACCTTCCAGCTAACCAGCCTATGTATGTACGCTCTGCTGAGCACTCCTGAATGTCACCCACAGGTCGTACCCAGGCACCTCCTCATTGCCTTCCCATTGAGCTCTGTCCCCTTGGCCTGCTGTCCCAGCTGTTCCTCCCTACTGGAACCCTTTTATCTCAAACCCCGCATCTCACAGCTGCCCCTTCCCTCTACTCCTCCACTCTGTGGCCAAACCACCTGCCCACACCATCCTCTTTATTTCCACCACCCCTTCATTGCAACCATACCATGCATTTATGCTGTTATTTAGTTATTTGTTATCATATAATATATGCACACACATGTTTGTGTGTGCACATTTATACATTGATATATACAAATATATAATTATACATTGTATATTTATACATTTACATACATTTATATGTGTGTTGTTTACACATCTCCCCCTCTGCCTTTGCATAGTGGGCATCACACCTTTTTTGTTCTCATGTTTAGGCTTATAACACAATGAATAACACATGTTGGGCTCAGTAAATAGTATCATATAAATGAATAAATAGTTGTTTCTCTCCATATCAGCCTGTCCTGTCATTTCCTATACAATTACTTGAGCTTGAAAATACAGCTCAAGCTCAGTGTTTTTTCAAATATTAATTCTATCACCTGTTTTTCTCTACACATATTTGTCTTTTCAACAATATGTAAGCTCTACCAAGGATGTCATCAGGATGTACCCCATTGTAATATTTTATACATGGTAGGAAATATTAAGTAATGAAAGAAATAATTTCTCACTAGGAGAAAATTCTTCATGGTTTTGTCAGATACATTGTCCAACATGTCAAATTGCTTACTTGGCACCCAAAGCATAGTTGAAGGAGAAGTAGAGCATTGGAAACTGATGGACAGAGCTTCACAGGGACCCAAATGACAAGGAAAGGCCCTGCAGATGACAACAAAGTTAAAATATGGGATGTGGGAGGAAGAGTAGGCAGCTCTTGGGAAATCCCATTAATCTAGAGAACAGATGCCAGGTTGGCAGAAGCAAACCAGTTAAACTTCGTAAACTCTTAATAAGTGGGCCTCCCTAGTGGTTTAGGGGTTAAATCCCAATGCTTTCACTGCAAAGGCCTGAGTTCAATGCCAGGGCAGAGAGCTAAACCACAAGACATAGCAGACCTCTCCTGTCTCTTCACTACTCTCCTCAGCAGTGTATTTCAGTAGATTCACTTGTTCTGTTCCCCACTCTGTCTCTCGTGAATCCTCTCACTCTCTGTACTTCTGGCCAACACCCCAGCTCTTGTATGCATAAATAAATAAATCTTAAAAAAATAATAATTGCTTTGGACACAAAATTCCATTTCTCAGAAAATTATATAAATTTATAAATTCATTGATTGGTATATTTCAATCTGTAAGAACTTTACAGCTGTCATTATTCTGTTCCATGCATGCATACACACACATGCTTATAAGATCTGTACCCACCAGCCCTGATTTTCCCAAGCCCCTTTCCATCCATGCTGTGGCTCCTTCTCTGTCTTAAACGAGCTCTTAATACATCTCATTCAGAATAAAATGAAAAAACAAGACACTTAAAAGGTCAATCTCTCTGCCTTCCTTTCTTATGATTTGAGATTACGAAAGGTCGTCTCTTTCAATAATACAATTTATGTTTACCAAGTAAAATAAACAGGAAAAAAAAAAGTTTCTCCATATGGAATTCTTTTATCAGCATTTAGAGTGTGTTACGTTCTGAATGGAAGTAGGTTTAGGGGAGCAGAGCAGACTTCAGTTTAGATCTGTCTTGGTTATGACACTTACAGTGTGATATGGGACAAATTGCTTAAATGCTTGGCAGCAGCAAGCTGATATGTAAAGGAGCACTAGACATTATGCCTAGCACAGAATGAAGTAAGGCATTTAGCAAAAATGCCTTAAGATCAACTCAGGTAAGAATTACGACTTCCAGTTCTTTTTCTAGGAGAACTGAGAAGCTGCATCTCAGCTTCTTAAATCTTATATCTTATGCTTGGAGATAAGGATTAAATCTTATATCTTATGCTTGGAGATATGGCACAATCTGGCTCTCAGGGTTATTCTGAACCTCTATCTCTGGTTCATGATACCCAGGATGGGCAGTGGAATAAGGCAGGCATGCTAGCCAAGTGCTGTTTATACTGCTGTCAATATTATACTCTTGCTCACACTATGTCCATGCTTTGTTGGCTAAAATCATTATGAGGATCCAAGAACTTCAAAACTGCAAGCTTAAGAGGATATAGGATCATCTTTGAGAATCACAAGGGACAATGGTGATGGTGCACAGGTGAATTGGTGATGGGAATTTTATGGAGACTACACCTGAGAAGAGAAAGCATGTATTGTACAAACATACGGGCTGATGTAAATATATATATA
>NW_004567123.1:2138875-2171906 GCF_000260355.1 Condylura cristata | reverse complement strand
TATTATTTACATATATAATAAATACACTAAAAAATCTATCCACTAATAATCTATACAAATTAATGGGCTAATCACTAATCATCAATTTTAATTTGCAATTTCTACACTAAACTTCATTCATTTAGATGAGATATAGGAGTATGTGTTTGTCTTTCTAGAAGTGGAAGAGAGATGAGTCTGAAATGTGAAAAATCTGAAAACAGATGTTTTCAATGACTACACCAGACACTCTTAGTTGGCTGGTCCTGTCCCCATTCACAACTCCAGCTCTCCAATTCCCTTCCAAGCTAATAAGATACAAAAAAGTGCTTGTTGGACTACATGGAGAGACCTTCATAATGGAACAATTTTGTATCAATTTTGGTAAGACAAAAAAAATTAATTCTGGACAAAATATAAAAGCACAGGTTCACCTAATGGAAAAAGAGAGGTTAAAAAAACATGTAAATATTTGCTCACAGAAAAGTTCAGAAGTTTGCCTACAGAGTCCCAGAACTTCCACAGGGAGGGAAGGCAAACTAAGGTTGGTGACTGGCTGTGGGGAAGGAAAGGGAAAAAGCAAAGGGGAGCATTGCCAGGAGAGTAAATATACCAGTCAGCAGAACAGCCTGGGGTTTTGCTATGCACAGTGCTACGCACCCTGGGACGCTGTGAATTTCCCCAGAGAAAGTTTTCAGCTAGATATTGTGGCTACCTGTGGGTGTGGGCCATACCTAGCACACTGGGTACCATGACTAGAGCAGGCATAGAAAGCACTTTCCCCAAAATAAAATATCAGACTCATAAGGCCAAGCCATGCCAGATTCAGTCATGGGACTAATAACAGAGAACAGGACTGATGAGAAATAACTCATAAATCCCATGGAAAGTATCAAGTGGGCAAGCAGAACTCCCAGCCTCAATCCCTCAGAAATGGTACAAGAGTGGTGGAGGTTCTCATGGCAATTATTGTCTATGGCCATAGACTGTTTAGGTACCTCCTACCTTCCAGAGCCAGGTGAGTTCCAGATAGTGATCCTTGGGAACAGAGCCAGTACTCCTCACCAGGAGACTCAAGCTTCATAGATCACAATCCAAGGTAGGAAGGAGCAGAAGGGATGCAAGTTGGGCAGTTAACAGAAGCACCAAACATACACTTGTTATGAAGAGAAAGGAGAGGAGCAGAGGTGACCAACTTTATTTCTCAGCAAAACTGAGAGCCAGTATTTAACTCCCAGACTACTTTCCTGCCCCCACCTCATACTGATAAACTAAGAACAAACAAAACTGAGACAACAATGCACCAAACATAATAAAATAAATGAGGAACACCATGCCTAAGAAGCAAAGTATATCTGAACATAAAATAGAAAAGCAAAAAAGAAAAACAGAAGTTCTAGGACAAATATAAAGAATATAGAGATAGAGCACACATCACACAAAAACTTTAAAGCAACATATTAAAAATGTTAAGTGAGTTACTGGAAGGTTAGTCAAAGACAGGCAGGTACAAAATCTTAGAAAGGAAATCCAAGAACAAAGAAAGTTCTTCACTAAACTATTGAAAGAATGCAAAAAGAGATTCTGGGTGAAATGAAGACAAATATGGAAAGTGCTTAAAACAGAATTGAATTAGCAGAAGAATTTCTAAAATAAAAGACTCATTTGTATAAATCACCCAGTTATTTTAAAAGAAACAAGATGAAAGATAAATGAAGAAACTCTATGAGAGAGTATGCTTTTTCATGTCTGACCACAGGTAACTGTGACTTTCAAAGAGGTCACAGGCAAGCTGCGCTCCCCATTCCAAATGTGGGGCACAGTCAAGAGTACTGCTGAGGTAGTCTTGGGCCTGGGCATGGTGAAGGACCCCTCAAGACATTATCCCCATTTTGATTCTGTCTACTCCTAATCTTTGTGCCAACTCACCCCCCTTGGATTCCATAAAAGTATGGGAGCCTTTTCTTCAAGAGTCCCTTCTTGATGAGAAGACCCTCATGTCTCTACTGATCTACCCTTAGCCAGTGAGTTCTTCCTAGCTGGAAAATGGAACAAAAGGAGTCAGCACTTTTGCAGATCTTCATTTTTTTTTTTAAATTTATTCATTCGTACAGAACTGGGGTACAGGCCAGAGATGCGGAGGGTGAGATGATTCACCAGAGACAGAGTGGGTAGCAGAACAGGCAGATCGATAAAATACACTGCTGAGGGGAGCAGTGGGCGGGTCAGGAGAGGTCTGCCCAGCCATGTGGTCACCTCCAGGGCAGGCAGGGATTGAACTCATGCTGAAGTGGCTTAAGTTTCTTTGTGCTGTGCTTTAACCCGCTGCGCCACCAGGGAGGGCCTTCATTTTTTTTTTTAAACTTTTATTTATGCTTACAAGAACTGGGTTGCAGACCAGAGGTGTGTGTGTGATGTAGGTGAGGGGATGGAAGTATGAAAGGATTCACCAGAGACAGAGTGGGGGGTAGAACAGAAAGATCTACTGAAATACACTGCTAAAGGGAGCAGCAGCAGGTGAGACAGGAGAGGTCTTCTGTGTCATGTGGGTCACCTCCCTTGCCAGGGATCAAGATCATGCTACAGTGACTATGGATAGCTTCAGAGTGCTGTATTTTAACCCATTGTGCCACTAGGGAGGCCCCATTTCTGCAGACTCTATACCCTTTTTAATACTGTCTCAATAAGAGCTTAAAGGTATCTACCCAAATGAATTGATAACTTCAAGCCATAACATATAAGAAGACATGGAGAAACCTTAAAAGAATATTGTTAATTTGAAAAGGCTGCACACCGTGTGATTCCAACTACATGACATTTTGAAGAATAAGCCATGAAGGCCGTAAAATGATCGACAGTTGCCAAGGAACAGTGGGAAGAGGGGTGGGTAAGGTAAACAGGTGGTCATGTGCAATTCTTAAGGGAGTGACTCTATTTTGTGTCTGTTATGATGAACACACATCATTATATATTCATCAAAACTCATAGAATGAACCAATGAAAATGAACCTTAATGTAAGCTATTAATTAATAGCAATAAACTAGCATTGGCTCATTTTTATACCGAATGTATGACATCAATGCAAGATGCTAATAACAGTAGAAATTGTGTGGCAAGAGTCAAGAAGTTATATGGAAAGTTTTTATACTTTCAGCTCAGATCTCCTATAAATCTACAATTGCTTTCTTAAAAGTGATAACGTTTTCAATAATGCTTAATTAACCCAAAACAAAACAGAAAAAGAATCGGAAAAATTAAAAAAAAAAAAACAGTTGGGGAAGGCAGAAAGCAAGTGATAACAGACCAATCCTAAATTCAATAAACTATGAGTTTCAGGAACTAGTCTCCAGTGATGGAAAGCAGAATGGCTTTTGTGGGAATTGACCTGGACAGAGCACAGAAAAGTTGCCATGTGATGCAAAGTTCTGTGTTTTGACTGAAGTGATAATTGTGAAGGTGCATATTTTTATCAAAACTCATCAAACTGTATCATCAGGATTGATCCCTTTCTCTGAATGTAAATCTTACTTCAATTTTTTTTAAAAAGACAATGAAGTACAACATGTTGTATGCTGAGTGAAAGTCACATGCTATAGTTAAAAGACAGCCAAAGGAAGCCATAGCAATGTTATATGGGAAAAGTCAACCTTATACCAATCTGGCATTATGTAGCAGAGGTAAATTCACTGCTATATATTACAAGTTCATTTACTATCCCAGTAGAAACAGAATGAAATACCTAGAACAGATATCGATTCATTTGTATACATGTAAGAGTCATTTTATAAATCATATCTATTTCCATTCAAATAGATGTAAACATTGAGATAAACATTCCTGAGATTTATTTTTAGTAGACTAAACAGCTGAGACAAAAAGTTCTTAAGAACCTCATTTTCCTTTTCTTATTTATTTATTTTGGTTTGTTTTCTTGTTTGTTAAGCTAATGCTTGAGTTGATTCCAGACCACATGACTCCAAATTTTGAAATAAGCAAGCTCAAATGAATCATCTTTTCCTAGCTCAAAAAGGATAAAAACCTCCTGCTGAAGATCATTCAACATGTAACTAAAGTGAACAAATAGCATTTAACTGTAGCCACAAACCATTAAGCACCAAATCCAGTCTCTACTAGCATCAAAGGCATTCTGGTCATCTGGTCTCCCCTGTGTAATGGAAAAAGTCTCATAATAAGGCCATGATTTCATTGCTGACATTGGTTTCACTTCAAACTTGGCATCTGTGGTCCCTAAGAGCTTTTCTACGGTTGTTTTTACTTAGGAAATTTAATAACATGAAAGGTTGTTTCCATAGTAAAAGTTGCTGTCCCGAATGGTCAGGAAGTAAAGTAATAGGGGAGAGTTTGACTGTGACCATCTCTAAGAAGTTAGACGATATGATGGAAGGGAAAATAAAAGATTCGAACACTGTCAACTTAAAAGGACGTTCAGTATGTGCAAGAAGAAAATGGGAGAGCAGAGAAGGGAGAGCTTTTCTTCTTGATGTACTTGAATGTTTTGATGAAGGTCAATAAAGTGAAGGGAATTAAATGACCCCTGAGTCATTTAGGAGGGAGCTAGAGAGAGAATCACCCACAGAAAGTGTACCTCCCTAATCACTAATATTGAATGGAAAATACAGAGAAGCAACAAGCAATGGAGAAAGTTTGTTCAAGGTTAACTCCAGTCCACAGCACAGTCTTTCTTCATATTGCATATTAAATAATAAGTCCAAAGCTAACATAATTCCCTAATTCTACAAAAAATACAAAGCACAACTTGTAGACCTTTATTTTAGTAATAACATAGACTAGCAGGAGTTTAAAATTTATTTATACCAAAAAATCTACCTTTTTTCATGTACATTTTGATGTGTGTATCATTTTTCTTTGCCAAACAATTGCTTTTAAAATTCATCCATGTGTGGCCTTCCCTGGTGGTGCAATGGGTTAGGACACAGCACTGTAAGCTGGCCACAGCTGCTTCAGTGTGAGTTCGATCCTCCACTCTGGAGGTGACCCACATGGCATGGCAGACCTCTCCTGTCTCACCTGCTGCTCCCCTCAGCAGTGTGCTTAGTCAATCTGCCTGTTCTGCTCCCCACTCTGTCTCTGGTGAGTCCTTTCGCTGCCCCTGCACCTCTGGCCTATAACCCAGCTCTGTATGCATAAATAAATAAATCTTAAAAAATAAAGATCTAAAATACAACATCTAGTATTTAAAAAAAATTTCATCTATGTGTGTCTCAGAAGTTTGTTCTTTTTCTCGATGAGGAATATTCCACTGTCTGAATAAACCAGATTCATTTACCTGTTGATGAATATCTGAGTTGTTTCCAGGAAAAGTCTCTATAAATAAACTTCCTGTGATTATCTTTGGTTAGGACTTTGTGTAGTTCATGATTTCATTTCCCCTGAGTAAATATCTAAGAGCAGAATTGCTGGATTGTATGTGCATGTTTAATTTTTGAAGAAACTAGCCAACTGTCTTTTTGAAGAGGTTGCACCTGTAATATCCCCATTGAAGTGTATAAAGTCCCTATTGCAAAGAAGCCTTTGAAGGAAGAATATAGTTGTAGGTGACCAGACAATACATGCTTCAAACCCCCTCTTGTTATACCCAGGTATATGTGGCTTTGACAAAGGTAGAATGGGGATTGCCACTCGGAAAGTCTGAGAGAGAACACTTGTAGAATCTGCACTCTATACTTGCACTCAAGTTGAGCAATCTCTGTGGCAATGTGTGCAAGTGTTCATGTGCATGTGTGCAAGAGGAAGGATAACAAAGTACAAGGATATTCATTTGGACAGAAGATATGATTAAAAATACGCATAATGTCGGGCCCTCCCTGGTGGCACAGTGGGTTAAAGCACAGCACCAAGAAGCTAAAGCCACTTCAGCATGAGTTCAATCCTGGCCATGCCCTGGAGGTGATCCACATGGCACAGCAGACCTCTCCTGACACGCCCACTGCTCCCCTCAGCAGTGTACTTCGTAGATCTGCCTGTTCTGCTCCCCACTCTGTTTCTGTGAATCCTCTCACCACCCTGCACGTCTGGCTTGTACCCCAGATCTGTATGAATGAATAAATAAATAAATCTTTAAAAAAAAATACACATAATGTTCTATCTTTCCTAACTTGAGTAAGCTGAGTGGCCAACGTGTCTCGCAGGTTGTGGCTGGCTGATGCTTGTCAGTTGCAGCTTCCGTTCACATTGAATGGGGGCATCAAGATCCAGTGAACCAGAGTGATACTGTTCACACCCCAGCTTCTCAGCTGACAGCTGTATGATCACAGGAAAGCTTCTTAGCCTATCCACACCTCAACTTCCTTATCTATAAAACAGGAAGATTAATACCCCCTGTATTGCTTTAATAACATGCCCCATGAAATAATATAACTAGGTTGTCTTCGGTTTGAGAAGTATTTGAGACTTGACTGTGTGAGGCACAACTCTGCCCTCATATGTCTTATGTCTGGTAGAACACAGACATGAGACTACTAACCTATCATGGGACAACTCAAGTGACCAGGGCCAACAGAGAAATCCAGAAAGAGAATTCCCTTCCTCCCTTAGCATCCTGTTTCTTCCTGAGAAAACTGACCATGACTGGTGGAGGAAAAAGGGGTGTCAGCATCTGGGTGGAGGGGCAGGTAAAGGTGTTGTCAGCCCACAGCCTTCAGACTTGCTATTGTTTTGTGGTCAAATTCCATTGCTTTGTCTGAATCTTTGGACCTAAAGACTACCCGCTCCCAAAGGTGGGAAATCTCCTTTGCCCAAGTGGTTTTGGGAAAGGTTTGGCCTTCTGGAGGGGCAAGACTTAACCACCATACCACACTCCACAGAACACATCTCCCAATTATTAATGAGGGCTTGTTTGACCCGTAGTCCCTTGGCCCTCAGATAGAATGGGGTTTCCCAGAGGATTCAGGTCTATTGCTTCCCTATGAAGCTACTTCTATTCCTATACCTCCCAATAAACTGTTTGCACTGGAATAGGAGCTTATGTGGAAGGAGCCCAGAGACCACATGGACATGATGGAAACAAGGCAGGACAGTGGTTATACAGACCTGAGTGTGGACAGTGCCTTTGGCAGGAGTCAGGGGACATGAACGTAGATGCAGAGGTAGAAGTGATGGACCCTACAGGCTGATGGGGACCAAGAGGTCATGGACAACATCATGGGGTCAAACACAACCACCCCAGGGGGAGTGGAGGAGAAGGTGATTCACCCTGCCTGCTATACTGCTCCAATCCCCCCAGGTCAGCCATGCATCCAGTGAGTATGTATTAAGCACCACTGTGTACAAGGCCTTGGTCTAGAAGTCTGAGGTATATCAGAAAAAAAAATACAAATACCACTGACTTTTGTACAGAACCACAGCATTGTACCCCTTAAGTGAAATCTCAGATCACAGAAGAGGAAACTGAAAGTAATCAGAGGAGGGGGCCTAGGCAGGCAACAGAATCAAAAAAGAAATTGCTCCAGAGAAAATGGCATCACTCAACATCAGTCTCCTCCTCAGGGAAGATGGCCATGAGAAGTCAAGGGCTCCTGTGCCCAGGGTTCTGGAGACAAGAGACTCTGAGCAAAGAAGCCCACATTTGGGCCAGCTGTCTTTCAGTTTGAGAAGTGGGCCCTCTACCAAATATTTTCAAGTCGTGGAAATCTACCAGACATAATCCTCACAGAAATAAGCTAAAACAAGACACAACAACAAATACAGGCTTTAGCTCCACTCCCATGGAATCCAAAACACCAGGGATCAGGTGAGGATGAGAATAGCATTATATAAAACTCATGGCATCTTAAAAATGTACAAAGAGAAAGAAAACTCAGATGGAATCAAGGTGGGTGACAGTGGGATGTAGTTTGAGGAGAAGAGAAAATGTAGTCAAGATAGTTGTAGACTTGGTTTTGTTTTGTTTTTTTCAAGAAGAGGCTATAGTTATTAATTAATATGAATAGATATTAACAGGAAGGTATAGGTTTTAGTATGTGAGGTAAAAACTTTAACATTTGGAGAATACAAATAGCCTTTAAAACATCCAAACTTTTTTTTTTATTACAAAAGTTTATTTTTACATCATTTTGTACATTTTTTTTTTCCATCTCGATTGTAATCCCCGCGGGTTTCCCATCACCAAATCACCAGTGTGCCATCACCATAATCCCGTGCATTTCTCTCCCCCCGCCCCTGTTTTTGATCCCATTCCCCACTCCACCCCCACAAAATGTCTGTTCATTATTTTTGTTATTTTTTCGCCTGGTCCATTATACTCCTGCTAAAAAACATCCAAACTTTTAGAAGGGAAGAGTAAAGCAAAGAAACCTCAATCAAGTCAATAAATGATGAGAGAATAGAAACACCAAAAATACATATAAACAAGATAAACTGAAAAGCCATGATAGATTGACTGGTATTCTCAGTACATGTGAATAGGTTAAATGTCCCATTAATAAGAAAACACTTTGTTCGAGTAAAAAAAATAAATGAAATACCAGTTTATTGTTTATGAGTCAGCAAAAGACAACTGAATACATTTGTAAAATGTAAAACTCAAAAAGTTAGTGTTCATCAAAGGCAGTGGATTACTCACATGTATCACTTTTAATAGTTTGACAAACTAATATTTGAGGTGAAATGTTTTCAAAGTTGTGTTTCATATTGGTGGATGAAGTAATCACCAAGGACATATCACCTACCAAGAAGTTTCAAGTACAAGTGAAAACCCATAGAAAGACCAGGAAAATTCGCAGCACCTGAGAGGCAATGATATGGATGACCCTTTTCACGTATGGAAACTGCACCCACATCCTGTGATGTTGAGGACAGGACCCTGAGCTTAAGAGGGGAGAGGGTGGTTGTAGTGAGGAAGTAAAACAGCCAGTTTGGGGCCTAATGTTTTGAGGAAAGGAAGACCTTAAGAAGTTAAAGGGAACAGTTAGTTTCTTCGTCACAAACAATAGGGCAGAATTCATGGGCCCAGCCTCAGGCTTTCTGCTATAAATTCTGTGGACAGGCATAACACTAGAAGCGGAAGAGATAAACAGTGCTTTGGAGGAAAAGGTGACCGGAGCATGATAAGCAGGGCATGAGTCTCCAGTCACTGTCAGCAGAAATGCTGCGTGCTGTTATGCCAGTGAGGTCCAGGAATCTCCACCTGGTGCTCAACTATCCTTAACTACAAACGGAGATGCATGAAGGGTGACCCATTGAACTTCACCCCTCAGGGTCATCCCCTACACTTTCTCTCTCCCTCCTACTCTGTTTTTCTTCTATTCTTTCTTCTCTTCCTCCCTACCTCAACTGTCAATTTCAGAAACCCTACATACAGAATTTCTGGCAGGGTAAGTGCTTGGGGAGACTCTGGCAATGGTGCCTGGAGAGAGGTGGGGGTGGGGGAGGGGGAGTTGCTTTTCTGGGAGTGTCTGTCAACCTTCTGGATCATCCTGCCCTTTGACACCCTGTCTGCTCTTCACTTTCTCACCATTTTCTGGTCATACTTTCCTCTGAAAAACATGAGGAGGAAAGGATGGTAATAAAGATGTTTAAGTTGTTTTCTTCATAAGCAGCTATAATGTCAAAATTCATTCAGGGAGAGACTGAACTGAGACTTGTTGGCCTTCCAATTTATTACCTCTGCCTCTCTCTCTGTCTGCTCACTGAATATACTTGTGTCTGTTAAAAACTTCATGTTCTCTTGGGCCCTCTCTGTTGGCCCAGCGGTTTGAAAGACAGCACTAAGAAGCTAGGGCCACATCAGCATGAGTTCGATCCCCAGCCCTGGAAGTGACCCACATGGTCCCCCAGACATCTCCTGGCCTGCACGTTGCTCCCCTGAGCAGTGTACTTCCTCAATCTGTCTGTTCTGTTCCCCGCTCTGTCTCTGATGAATCCTCTCACCACCCCTTCACCTCTGGCTTGTACCCCAGTTCTGTATGCATAAATAAATAAATGTTTAAAAAAAAACTTCATGTTCTCATTCAACTCATGGTAAACACCATGGAATGTACATAATATATGTGAAACATGAATTTTAATCTCTGTGCCTCATACAAATATACTTTACATTGGGCCAAGATACAATTCTGTATAAATGGATTTTTTTGAGGGGTAAATGATTCACATTTGAAAGATTTACCTAGCATTTAAGTCAATTTAGTTAGCAGATAGCAAAAGACACCAAAAGTCACCTTAATCTCTTTATTGCACACTAATCAAATTAAAGTTCCTTTCCGTTAAGTCTTACGCACCAAGAAAAAGCAAGAGTCACCACCAGCCTCAAGTTTTTCACTATGAAACAAATAAATGTTAAAATTGTGTTTTTGTGTGTGTGTTGTGTATGTCTATGTGGGTGCATTTGTGTGTCGTACATGTCTTCATGTGTATAATGTGTCTATATGTGTGTACTGTATATCTTTGTGCATCTATGTTTATGCGTATGGTGTGTATGTGGTATATGTCTTAGGTATCTTTGTGTGTCTGTGAATTATAGGTCTGTGTGTATATTTGTGCATGTATTGCATGCCCGTATATATTTGTGTATGTTTCTGTGTTGTATATGCCTCTGTGTGTGGTACATGACTGTGTGTATAGTGCATGTCTATGTATATAGTGTATGTCTATGTGCATCTCTGAGTGATGTCTGTGTGTGGTGCATGTGTGTGTATTTGTGTGCTCCACATCTGTGGGTGTATGCATGGTGATTGTCTCTGGCTGTTTCTAATGGGCTACATTGTTACTTCTTTCCTCCTCTTTCTTCTCCCCCTTAAAGTATAATTTAAGTGTCTTTTGCTTCATATTCACTGTTCATTCATAAATAACCCTTTTAGGGTTCCTTTTATATATGCCTTGGTGTTGATAAATTATTTTAGTTTTTGCTTTCCAGTGAGGCTCCATACTCTTCCTTATGTCTTGATTATTGCAGGCTAGAGCATTCTGGACTGGAAATCTTTTTATGTAATTTAATATCTGTGCTAAAAAGTCTGCTGACTCTCTGAACTGGTGTTCCCTATGGTTAAACTTTTTACTCTTGATATTTTTAATATTTTGTCTTTGTCATTGGTTCTGAACAACTTTATTACTATGCATCTTGATGTTGTCTATCTGATATTATTTGATCTGGAACTCTTTGGGTTTCTTGGATACCAACTTTTGTTTCATTTCCCAAAGTGAAATGATTTTCAGTGATTTAAAAAAAGATTTATTTTTATTTATTTATGCCTGCAAGAATTGGGGTGTAGGGCCATGATGCAGGGAGTGAGAGGATTCACCAGAGACAGAGTGGAGAGCAGAACAGGCGGATCAATTGAAATACACTGCTGAGGGGAACAGCAGGTGAGAGAGGAGCTCCCTAGCCTGGGATCAAACTCATGCTACAGTGGCTGGAAAGAATTTGATTAGTGCTGAGATTTTAACCCTTGTACCACCAGAGAGGTCCACAACGATTATTTCTTAAAATAGGTTTTCTGTGCCTTTAAATTTTACTTCTACTTCTTGAATCCCATGATAATGGAATTATTTCTCTTTAAGTCCCAGAGAACTCTTACATTGTTTTCAGTTTTTAAATTCTTTTTTCTCTACTTTGTTCTATCCTTGTGTCTCCTGATATTGTTTTCAAGCTCATTGATTCTGATGTTTCTGTTTGTCTTCTACTAAGGTTTTTCAATTATATTTCTTAAAGCAAAAAGAGTGTTTCTTAACTCCATAATTTTTTAGTATAGCTGCCTCATATTTTCATCCCTATTTTGTTGTAGTTTTGAGGTTGTTTTTGGAGTTGTTGGGTTCTGAGAATGGCATCCTTGGGCTCACTTGGGGAAAATTTTCACCAGAGCTTCCCTTGAGCAATACAAACTAGTTTCTAAAAGGACAGGTTTGTTATAAAAGGAAAATAGGCATAAAGGATGCTTGCATTGGCACAAGCAGGCAGAAAGAACTGCCCCCCAAAGGAGTAGGTTTTCTGAGAGGTCTATATGGTCGCAGGTGGGAGGCCTTGAGGAGCACTGCCTCGGCTGAGGGACCTTAGTGAGGAGAAGCCCAAGGTACAGGTCATGGGCAAGAAGGAGAGCACCCTTGCAGAAGGAGAGAGTTGGGAGAAGGCCACATGCATCAGCACAGGTGGGCAGAAGGCCTGCTGCCCTGGGCCAGAGCAGGGAGTACACGGATATAGTCTTCTTCTCTTCTTCTCTTCAGGAGGTTCTAAAGAGAAGGTGGTGTGACCTGTTTGCTATTGATTTTGGATAACTGATACAGAATTTGAAAGAGACCAGAGATTCTACAACATCCCTCAACCTTCTCCAGTCTGCTCCTGTGACACTTTCTAACAGAAGTCTGATACTTTGCTTGGTCTGTATCTTGGTGCCTAAGGATTTTTAGTTTCTATAACTGGTTTATCAATCTATGTCAATCATTTCTCCCTCCACCTCCAGCTCCTGGCATTGTGTGAGCCAGATTTTTGGCCAGGGGTACCTCCTTTCCCACTTTTCCATGCTTACCCTCCATCTGTTTCATACACTCTATTGCATTTTTAAGTTCCATCAGTTGCCGGACTATTGTCCTGAATTCCCTTTCTGTAATGTTCTATCACCCCACTGAGTTGGGGCTCCTTTCAGGGTTTTTTGTTTCTGGATTATGTACTGTGTTCTTTTGTCTCCTCATTTGCAAGTTTGTATGGATTTTGGTAAGGATAGGTATTCAATTGTTGTTTTTGCACCTGTTGGTGCAGTAGGGTAGCGGTGCCAAAGATGGGTGGTAAACAAAAAACAGGACTGGGCAATAAGCATCAAAGAGTCACCTTCGGTAGAGTCAAGAATTTGAAGTATTCCTTTGTTGGGGATGGCAAGTGTTTTATATATCTCATCTGGGGCAGCAGGTGACAGGTGTTCTGGATAGCTCAGCCCAACGTCAGCAGTAGTCTCTCCTATAATGGGATCCAGGTGCCCTGACTCAATTCAGGCTACAACTCCTCTATTATAAGCCTCAGATTCAAACCAGTAGTCTTGTTCTGTGCTTTCACAACTATAAATCTGTACACTCATAGCTCCACAATGCAGGCTCCATCCTGGGTGCCTGCTCATGCACCCCCTTATGCAGTGAGTCTTAGGAGTCTTGAAGTTGGTGAGTGACCACATCAATAGCTGCAGGGGCTCTGTACCACAGCCTCTCCTCCCTCCTGGAGGCTGTATGACTCATTATTACTTCGAATGAAGTTCACTTAGAGATTTTCCTACCTTTAGTTTTTGGTGGGGGGTGGCTGCTGATGCTCCTATTGTGTATACTGATGACCAGTTTTCAGGGATGCTGGCTTTGTTTTGCAACATTTTTTTCTGTATTTTTTTTAATGAATAACATAATAGTTTATTTTTACATCATTTTGTGCATTTTTCTATCTCTGTTGTAATCCCCTTGGGTTTCCCATCACCAAATCGCCCTGTGCCATCACCACAGTCCAGTGCATTTCCCTCCCCCCACTGTTTTTGATCCCATTCCCTACTCCACCCCCATAAAATATCTCTGGTATATAGCTGTTCATTATTAATATTTTCTCGCCTGGCCCATTATATTCCTGTTTTGAGTGAAACCATCCGATATTTTTCCTTTTCTTTCTGGCTTTCACTAAGCATGAGCCTTTCCAGCTCCATCCGTGTTGTTTTGCAACATTTTTATTGTGTCTAGAGGTGGCAAGCTGGGACTCTTCACTCTGCTGCTATTTTGCTGGATTCCCATGGTGCATGTTTATGACTGTTTTGGTGCAAGGCTGTGTGTGTAGTATTTGTCTGTGTTTGTGTGTGTGGTCGGTGTGTGTGTGTCCATGTACATTTATGTGTTTATGGTGCATGTCTGTATGTATCTATGTGTCTGTGGGGGGAGGCAATCGCATTTATTCATATCGCACTATGATTTCCAAATGTATTTTGTTAGTGACTGCTGAAAGGATCAGCTTTATTTAACTCTAAGTAGTGGGTGTTTATGATGAGTATTCTGTCCATTAATTCAACAGAATAGATCTCTTTATCCTCCCTAAGCCCGTTCCTAACAAGCACACAATCTGAAAAGCAGGTGGACTGGAATCAGCCACCACCTGCTACCCCAACTTCCTGTCACAGTGAGATTTGTGCAGCCAACCCATGAAGAATTGGCCTGCTTGTCCAATTAGATAAATAAACTGTAAAAGTCTGCAGACAAAGTTCCTATGATATTTCTATCAATATAATGGTGTTTTCACATCTCACTGTGGTTGGACATATGGAGCCAGGCCTGGTTCTCAGGAGGCAGGACACTGTTCCTGGGTCAGGCTGCTAAGAGGCGCAGGCAGGGGGGCTCTGTTCTGAAAAGTCTGGGTGCTGTGGGGTACATGTCATTTCCAGCAGCTGAAGATACAGAAATTGGGCAATAATGTATTTTCTTTTTTATATCTATTTATTTATGCCTAGAGAACTGGGGTACAGGCCAGAGGTGCAGGGACAGTGAGAGGATCCACCAGAGACAGAATGGGGAGCAGAACAGGCAGGTTGATGAAGTACACTGCTGAGAGGAGCAGCGTGTGGGTCAGGAGAGGTCTGCCACGCCATGTGGATCACCTCTGGACCGGGAATTGAACTCATACTCAAGCGGCTTTAGCTTCTTAGTGCTGTGCTTTAACCTTCTGTGCCACCAGGGAGGGTCCAGTAATGTATTTTCTCTTAGCAACTCTTTAAAGAGGGAAGCGAGTGGATATATTTAATGACCACAAATACCAGTTCTGCCATGTTTTTTGAGCTGTCATAAAATAAATTAAAAAGAAGCTGACTCAAATGTGTTTCAGAGTTTATTAGATAGATGTATAACACAAAGAACAAAGGATGACAAACCATTACTACTTTACAGTGACTGAAATGTCACTTGGTTTCTCAGAGTCCAACCTCCTACCACCACCCCCCACCCCCCACCCTGGGAAACACTCACACTTGGAAGAAAATAAACATGGAAAACCCACGATTCCAAAATGCATGGAACGAATTTCAAATGCACATATTTAGAAATACTTTTATTTTTGTTCGTGTTCATGAAGTGATCACTGATATTTGCAGTTGCATCTAACAGAGGGAGGCCTGTGGGAGATCTAATTCAAGCTTAAGCCAACTGTGCAAAAAGAATTGCAACCCCAGAAACAGCAAGAGAAATCTGCTGAAAGGAAATGCTTGCCACCTTGCAGATAAGAGAAACAATGCAAGAAAGGAATTCCAGAGCTTCTTCCTAAAATAAATGTACATTATCACCAAAAAAGAGCAAAACACATTGCATTTTTTAAAAAGTACTTCAGTGAATGTTTTGGGAACCTGGAATGCAGTAAGTTACTTGGTTATTGAATACATGAAGAATTTTGATGATTATCCTCTTTTTTGATTGACAAACAAGACAAATTTAAGTAGCGAGTTTTGCAGCTAAAGAAGGGACAGATGTTTTCAGAGATCATATTTCAGATTCCCATGCTAAAGCTATTGTTTAAGGTGATGGAAATATCCACGAGACATTACAACACTTTGCAGCTGCTAGAAAGCAATGCTTTCCTGTTTTGCTAATTTGGACAATGGAGCAGCTAAGAAGAAAAAATAATAGGAAAAGGTTTTCCTACATTTCCTTTAAAAAACTGTTATTTTGAGTTTTAGTAAATTATTTTTGGTCAAATCTCATTCCTGTTCTTAGTTTTCACAGGAATATTTATGGGAAATAGGATTGTAACAAAGTACCTAGTGACCAAGTCCATATTTTTTCTTGTTTGGTGATAAAAATCTAGGACAAATAATTTCAAACTAAGCTTAATGATAAAGATAAAAAGAGAACAGCAACATGCACCTATGTATTCAAGAGAATTGTCTTCAATCCCATTCCTCCTACAAAGTGTCCATATACATGCACACACATACGCTTCATTTTTATTCCACTTTTTGGCCTAACATGTTGAAGAAGATGCTATAATGAGCCTTTCCAAAAGGTTGCAAGTCTATCATTGAATAACACTTAGGGCTATAGTCGGCCTTGCCAAGCTTAGCAATCACTGCAATCTGCTGCAGGTCAGAACCCAGTAAGTTTAACCCCTTCAAGCTGCCAGGGGAAGAAGGTGGAATGTCAAGTTATCATGTCAGTAAAATCAAGTTCAGTTTATGGGTGGCCACAAGAGGTGGTGCCAGATGGTTACAGGTGGGCAGGGCGTTCATCCCACAGAGAATGCTCACTGAGACTACCTCTACCAAGCATTTTCAGATCATAGCCCATCCTTGGTTTTTGACACCCCAGAGACTCCCTGGGGGAACAACCTGCACAGGCTTCTCCAAATAGTAAATAACAAAAAATGGTCAGCAATTGTCCCAAAAGTCCAGGAATAGGCATAGTGGGCTAAGTGCCTCCCTTTTAAATGAACTGCCTTGGGAGTTCAGAGGGTGTGATTGTGTCCCTAATACAGTTTTTACAAACGACTCCCAGAATTACTGAACTATGGGAAATTGTATTTGGACAGAAGTCTCCATTGTTTTTGAGCCTATTGCTCAGTGGAAACTTCTCTATCTCCTTCTCGCCCCAGCTTGTTCTGTTGTTAGACAGGACAGGACAGAACAGAATCACCTGCCACCCCCACCTCCCCAGGTCAGGGCATAGTCGGAGGAGTCTGTGGTGCAAGCAGAGTGCTCCCTTCCCCACTCTCTACCCTCCATTTCCCTTGCTAAGTCACAGTCTGGGGTCCCTCTGAATAAACAGTGGATTGCACTTCTATGGCCTCCAAGCTTCCTCAAACAAACAGTTGCAGACCACAGACAAAATGACAGTGGCATTAAAATGGAAGAATAGAGCATCCTTTGAAGACACAAGACTTCATCAGGTTCCCTAATAGAGGCTATTCAATTCCTTGACCTTGGCCTCTAGAGAGAGCTCCCTGCATTTGGAAAGAGCTGATTACCTGAGGGGATCTTGAGAAACTTTGCTGTTAATCTCCTTCTCCACGAGGATCCACTGCAGGGATCCAAGATCTCCTGGGTGTGTAGAACAAAGCTTCATATTCCCAACCACAGAGGAATTGGAACAGAAATCACAAAACGAGACTGGGTTGTGTAGGAAATCCAAACACTGAGATGAAAGGTCTCACTGGTGATCTCAGCCAGTTTACGACTCGCAGGACCACGGAGAGGTTGATGGGAAGTACAGTAGGAAAGCCTCCTTCCCGGGAATGATAAGGATAAGAATTGTAAAATTGTTGAATTTGCATTTATTTCCTGTATATACAGACACTGGTCACATTTGACCAAGTCTGTAAAATCATTTACATGGCTGGATGATCGGTTCCCATACAAGAGAATGCCATGGGCCACATGGCTTATTTCTCCTAGAAAGGAATCTGTGTTCCATCTGAAAACTGAAGAAGACCAGCTGACTTTAGAAACACAAGTTCCAGACACCCCACTGCGCCCCACTTAGCCTCATCTTTCCTCTTCAGCTTTCCATTGTCTTTCTAAAAAAAAAAAATTAAAACTACTGCATATATTTTCAAACTTGGCAAAAGGATATTTGCTTAACTTTGAAGGCCATGCACCTGGTGGAAATTCCTGCCCAGGGCACAGATCTACGGGCCAAAGGCATTTTTGGGGTGAAGCCAAAACTATGGGGTACTCTCATTCTAAGCAAAGGAGGACACCCTGGTGGAAAACTCCCCTCTGCTGCTGTACACAGTGGCAGCAGAAAACCCTCCAAGACACCTCACCTCCCAGCTGCAAACAGCTCTAACCATCAGGAACCTCTTGCTACTGCACAGAGGGGTCACTTAATGATGAGCATATACATTAAAATTGCTTAATGTAGTTTTGATGTTCAAAAACCTCCGTTATGTTCTCTTCCTCTTTTCCTTCCCTCCCTACCCCCATTTTCAGGAAAAGAGAGAAACCACAGGTCCTTAGCAGCTGGCTGCTTAGAACTGGGCTGTGTCTGCAGCTACAAACCAGGAACAGGCTGTCAGGAGGCAAGGTGAAAGGTGAACTACTAAGACGTTCTACTATGACAGTTTTCAAAACTCAGAAGCTCCTCCCTCTCCCTCACAAATGCCTCAGTAACCAGCAGAATGAGAAACTCTCTAGCACATCTTTTATGTACTAGCAAAGAAAGGCCACCCAGTCAGAGCAGCGCGCAGAGAAGGTGAGCAGGTTGGAGGCTGCACGCGCTAGTGCAGTTGTCCTGGACTTCCTTCCGTATGAGTTTTTCTCCAGCAAGAGTCGAATATGTGTCAACATTAATATGTTTGGATGAATACATTCAAGTACTTACGAAACAATCCCCTGGTCTCTCTCTCTAGCCTGAGACCACATGTTTTCAAAACCACTTCTAACTCACTTCATACGTTCCCCACATTATTCAGACCTCACTTGGGAATAAACCCAAGACAAATCTTGAGAACTAGATTTCTGAAATCCCAGGCTCTTCGCTACCTAAGTCGTTCCTTGTACTTCTACTTGCTCACTTGGGGGATGTCACCAACGACCACTCAGCGGGACTCATGATGGGAAAATGTGGAAATGAAATGTAAAGAAAAGTTTCCAGTCCTGAATTTGCTCACTTGACTCTCCCCACCCCAAAAAGCTTCTTATATAATAAAATAGTACACTTGATTTGCTCTTACCCTAAGAGGAACAAATGATTTCAGCCCCAGATAACATGAGCAGAGGGTCTTTTCCCCATTACTCAAGTAAGCAGAGAGGCTGTTCAAAAGTAGTCCTATTAGCACCTGATCTGTAGCACCCCACCCAAAATCAGCATCCAAGAAACAAACAAATCACATTAAAATTTGAAAAAGGCGAGTGAGAATCATTGATATTTACAAAATCTCCACAATGACACCCCAACCTGTAGTTTCCGCTTCAGGAACACCTGACTCAAGTAGAAAATACCTGCACATTTCAAGCCAGACTTTCAAGGAGAGGTTGAGAATGGTTTGACAAGATTCCAATTCAGTCTTTTGGAAGGATGAAAGTCCCCCTTCTCACGGAGCATGTAAAATTCTGAGGTTGGTGGCAGCCAACTGTCCACGCTCAATGGGACCACCTCACCTTCAGCAATCCGTCCCAGGTGTCGGACTACGGAAAACAAGATGACAGTGTTGGAAGTATGCACCCCTCTACCCGGGGAACCCACACCTCTACCTAGGGTATGAGCCCCAGCCAGCATCTCTGAGGCAGGGGTCTCATAACCAGAGCCCACTGCAGCCCTCTGCCTGCCATGTGCCATGGCCATAGCCCTCCTCCTTTCATGCCTGCTGCCCTCCTCCCACTGGGCACCCTCAGGCCTCTCTTACCTGTACTGATTCTCCATGGCTCTGCCCTCAGCTCGCTCTGGAACCCAGGAGTAGCTGTCTGCTGCGCTCTGGGGCTTCTTCTCCTTTATCTCCTCTCTCCTCGCTCTCCTCTTGCGATAGATCAGTAGCCCCTGAGCCAGAGCCAGCAAGAGTAAGATGGCCACCACAGTGCCCAGGATGTAGAACAAAAGCAGTTTTTGCCCATCCGTGCCCTCACTTTGTTTGGCCATGAAGTCCCGACCTGTGGACTCCTCCAGGCTGGTGATGACCATGGGGTTGTGGGTGCTGAGCTCCATCTGGATGTCAGGAGGCCTACTGGGGGTCAGCATCTCAGGTGGGACTGGCGTGATGAGTATGCTGTGGCGTTGGAAAGGTCTCCTCACGGTAGGGGCCACCTTAGATGTGCCCTCGGGGTTCATGATGAGGCTGGACATGGTGGTAAAAGATGCATGTTTGAGCTCTCTATCTGCTTTGTCCTCGCTCTGGGAAGCCCCAGTTGATGACCCTGCGGACACAGAACCCATGATGCAGGAGACATTGTCGGGGGCCAGCTCCCAGCCTGGCTCACAGGTGCAATGGAAAGACCCCTCAGTATTTAAGCAGTTGCCTTGACAGAGATTCTTCTTTGGGTCTGCACACTCATTCACATCCTCACACTGGGTTCTGTTCTCCCCCATCAGATGGTAGCCCTTCTGGCAGGAACAGACAAACGAGCCCTTGGTGTTGGTGCAGATCTGAGCACAGGGTGAGATGTCCGCAGCACACTCATTCACGTCCTGACAACTCTCCTCTCCAAGGCCACCCTTGGGCTCATAGCCCACCCAGCACTCACAGTGGAAGCCCCCGGGGGTGTTGACACACTCCTGGAGGCAGGGGCTGCCCTGGCACTCATCCACATCAACGCAGTCCCGCTGGCTAGAATCCAGCTGATAACCTGGGGGGCAGTGGCACGTGTAGTCTTTTCCTTGGGACCCAGCGACACATGTGGCGGTGCCTCTGCAGGGGTTGGAGCTGCAAGGGTTCCGAGAGGCACAGGTGACCAGGTCATCCAGAAGCCGGAACCCTGGCCGACAGCCACAGCGGAAGGAGCCGTCGCCCCCCTCAAAGCAGTCCTGCTGGCAGCCGCCATTGTTGAAGTTGCAGCCATACTTGGGGCTGACACAGAGGGGTCCCGAGCTGCCCCAGTCGAACACGTCGGGCTCCTTCTCTCGGCACATTAAGTAATGCTGCCCGCTCTCGCCCTCTTCCCCGCAGGCCACATTGGCCATGGTGGCAAAGGGCACCGCCTCCAGAGAGGAGCTGGTGGCATGGAAGGGAGTGGTGTAGTTCACCTGGCCTGGGCCCCCCAGGGCCAGCGGCCGGCACATGCCTTTGAAGCTGAACTTGCACACAAAGCCCTCGATGTTGCTTCCGGGAGAGCCCGGGGACCCACATGGGCTCTCGGACCACTTGGGGAGGCGGCCGGCCTGGGGTGTCAACGAAGGATCCAGCAGCAAAGACACACAGCGCTTGGAGATGCAGGAGTTCTTGACCTCCTTGTGCCAGTTGGTGTACAGCGTGTCCTCCCCGCCGCTCACCCAGCTGAAGCCCTTCAGCTGCAGGCTGGGATCCAAGCACTTGCCCTTCTCCCGCTGGAGCCCAATCCAGAACTTACTTATCCGAGCGCCCAAGGGCGCCTTCAGAAGCTTCAGGAGCTGGGCCAGGGCTTGCTGCGTGTGCTGGGCCTCCTCCTCGCTCTTCACCGTGGCCAGGTTGCCCCCGTTATTCCTGCAGTGGAGCTGGGCCTCGGCCGCACTCAGCTTGCCCCAGTGGGCTGTGTAGCAGGCAGTGTCTGCGCAGACCACAGCCTCCGGGTCGGCACTGGCCCCCGCCCAGCACTGGCCCAGGAGCAGCAGCAGGAGCAGGTCGGCAGAGGTGCCCATCGTGCCTTCAGTGTCCACTCCCGGGGAGGCGGGAGGCCTGGCTAGGGCAGCGGCGACCCCAGCTGAGCTCTAAGGGGAGCTGCGAGCCGGGCGACGGACGCTCTGGCTCAGAGGAGGACACAAAGGCTGAGGGCTTTTCACGTCCCCTGACCCAAGGCGCATCCTGTGCTGTTGTACTTCTTATTTCTCACCGGATACTGGGGCTTCCTGCAATGAATAGCTTTCTGACTCCTGTTGCCTTCATCACGGTTCTGTTGATCATAAAAGGGGCTGGGCAGCTTTGCTGGTCCCTGTGGCTGGGGGAGGCGGGGAAGAGGGGGGTGCGGGAATGCAGTGAGTGGTGCTGGGGGAAGAGGTTTACGGCTCTGGGACACAGTCTGCTTTATTTTGGCTCCATGCTCTTTCCCATCCACATGAGGAAACTAAGTGGACTGCTATGGAGCGAACAGAGATTTTCAGGGGCTAGGAAGCTGAAAAAAGTTGCTTAGTAACCCATAATAAAATTCCACTTGCGTTTGCAAACAACCAGAAGAGTGAAAAAAAAGTCCTCAGACTTGAGACAAGAGAGCATGGATGGTCCTAATTTTCAACCTTTTTTAGAAGCATACTGGATTTTTCTTTTGCCTATCTCATGCTCCTTTTGGCTTTGGGAGTCTTTTTTCTTTTATTCCCCCCACAGTGAACTTTAAATAGTTAGGCAGTTTTTAAATAGGAACTGGGTCATGGGAATGTCTGTATTTTTAACAAAACAAAACACCAAGCTCCTCAAGCACGTTCACCCAAATTGGGTGAAATTTGGCAGTTTTCAGAATTTCATAGAGCATATGTTTGGATTGTGAAGTGATGGTGTCACAGAAAGCTTCAGAGTCAGGGCTGACCTTTGTCTGGGAGAAGTTGCATTTCTAAAGGTTTGGTTATAGGAAAGTGACTTCTTGACTGACTAAAATTAACCTTACAATGTAGGCCTTGCGTTGCAATGTATCTTGGCCAGCTTCTGTGGCAGAAACTGGTTCTCCTGTCTTACACAGCTGTCTGTGCAGCCCAGGCTTAGATTCTGCACCTAATTTTGTAATTCCACAGGATACACCCAGCATGCCATGTGGTTGGTACTGCAACACAGTTGTTAAGCCACCCTGACACTGAGATCTCTGTCAACTTATATTTTACTGACAATTCTTCATCTTCCATGTGGGAACTTTCAAGTCAACTGCTCTCACTTAACCAAGTACTCAAACGATGCTTTATTAATGTAGGAAGTATGTGTAAGACCACACTGTTGAGTCTTCCTAGGTTAACTTACCTAGGACCATCAGCTATGCTCTCCCTCTGCCTCCCTCCCTTCCCCACCCCCATGGAGGGCTCCACAGCCTAGGAGCATAGAGGCAGCCATGAGCATAGAGGAAGGAGAGTCTGCTCTTACTGGGTGGTGGCTGAGAAGTATTTAGGATACTTGGATGCCAACTTAGAGGAAATTCTGAACTTCATATACTGAATTTCCCGTAGATGGTGATTCATCATGTTTTATTTAGAGTACAGATTATATCAAACTTCTTGGAGGACTGACAGTTAAAAACAGGAATCAGTAACCAAGAGACCAACAGCTTTCCTTAGCAGATCTCTGGGTAGAAGCCATTTTAGTTCTAAAACAATCAGAGACTTGGTATGAGCCTTGAGTTGTGGCCCCAAAGCACCTACTTTTGATCTGGGGTTTCAGTGAGTGTGCCATAGCATTCTTTCTAAATTTTCTTAAAAACTGATTTTAGGCCCTCCCTGGTGGCGCAGTGGGTTAAAGCACAGCACTGAGAATCTAAAGCCACTTCCACATGAGTTCGATTCCCGCCTGCCCCGGAGGTGACCACATGGCATGGCAGACCTCTCCTGACCCGCCCGCTGCTCCCCTCAGCAGTGTACTTCGTTGATCTGCCTGTTCTGCTCCCCGCTCTGTCTCTGGTGAAGCCTCTCACCGCCCCCTGGGCCTCTGGCCTGTACCCCAGTTCTGTATACACAAATAAATAAATCTTTAAAAAAAAAAACTGATTTTACACCATGCTGGCAATGGTCTCTAATACGAGGATACTTTAATCTCCACATTATTCTGGAGACAAGCCATTGGTTTGTAGGTCATTCAGGCATCTTATTTCTCCTTTTCTTTATTTTCTGAAGTAAAGACTGAATGAAAGAGGGTATATAAACCATCCTGCTCTTTTCTTGGCACACAGCAGATACCCACTGTATGTCAGAGATGTCTCCCTCAATAAATGCAAGCTTCTCTCATGCAGTAAATGTATATAAGCACTTCTTAAACACCAAACTCTGTCTTCTACATGTGGAGGAGGAAGGGGCCTTGATTTCAGTATTTCATGAGATTTGTTGAGTATAGATGGGGGGAGGAATGAAAAGACAGCCCCAATGGTGAGGGGCCAGTGCTGGGAGGAGTTATGCATTCCACAGGGCTCATGGAGAGTTTAAAATAGTAATAAAATCAGTTTAAAAAATGGAACTTCTTTCATATTTTTAGCCCATAAATTCCAACAATTCTTGACAATATCAGTGATAAAACTCTACCCCCCCAAATTTTTGTTGGTCTAAGTTCTAATCAATTGTGATCACAATTGTTCTAATTGTACATCTACCTCTATACATTTGTGTACATATATATTTAAGCTTCAAAGGAGCACGTGTCTTACTTATTTAATAAACATGAAGTTCATTTGGGGACTTTCCAGTTGCAAAGTAAGTTCCCATACAACAGAGACTATGCCATCCACAGAGATTTGAGGGCAAGTTCTCAGTGAGACTTGCTCAGCTACTGGGTCTCTGTGTCCTGCGATATCACAGGCTTCTGTATTTACACAGTAGATTTGTGATAAACAATGATGGCACAGAGGAAGAGAAGGAAACATCCCGATAACGTCGATTCTGTCATTCACTAGGGCCACTTGGTACTTTTATGTTGAAAGTTTAAACCAGGGGAACAGAGTAGGACCAGTATGTGATGTTTTTGTCTGATACATATATTTTAGTTAGTATACCAGGAATTTAGTTGAACGATAGGATATTTTTAAGTTTCAACTTTTTGTAGTGTTTAAAAATTTAAGAATAAATACAGGAAAATTATTACTATTGATTGTGACATGATTAATTTTGAAAGTAATTTCTTAGTAGAAAGATGTGAGGTGCTGAACTGACCCTTCTGGATGCCAGATGTGCAAAAACACATGAGGATGCACTTCTCACAGGAGTCATCTAGTCGATCTTCCAACTATTCTTCACTAAAAGGATGCGATCTAGGTTCAAATCCCATTCTGTCACTTGCAAGCTGTGTGATCCTAGGTGAATTGCTAAGCCACTCTGTTGTTTAACACAACAAACGTTGACCCCTTGCTATAACAGGGGACACTGCACCTTTGAATCTTAGGCTTTCTGAGGATCAAGGAACTTTATACCTGCAGGGCACTCTGAACAGGAACAATGCCTGGCAGGAGGCATGAGCCTCCATCAAACTAGACTCCACTGTGGGACCACCCAGACGGTAGAATCAGAGCCTCAACTTGGCTATTAACTGATTTGGGGGCTGAATCCAGCCTCCTCACTTCCACAGCTCTCAGTTTCCTCATCTGTCAAACAGAGAAGACAGCCATGACTCCCTGGTGCTGTGCTGAGGATTAAATTCGAGGGGACAAGAGCACTGGGTACCTTGAACAGACACTCAATAGACAACAGTCCCTGCTACTAAGAGTGCCAGGAAATAAAAGAAAAACAGACTCCACACCTCCAGCCCTGCCCCCAAAATGGCAAAAATAGAAAAGAGGGGAAAAACCCTCTTCCATCTGCTGGGGACTTGGAGATTTTCTTTTTCGAAAACGTTCCCATCTTCTGAGTCTGTTTGGCTCTTTGGTTGGGTAAACATTCTTGAGCGCATTTTTATTTTCCCACATTTTGTAAATAGTCTCCTAATGTAATTTATCTTGTGCAATATTTATAGAAAAGTTGACTGAACAGAACATTGTTTTTAAGGTTAATTCAAGCTCACCTCCTGGCATCAGCCTTTGATAAGCAGAAGCCTCTCATCAGCATTTGGAAAGTGATAAATCGCTAAAAGAAACAGTACTTTAGACAGGATCATTTTACATTTTTCACCACCAGCAACAGCTCTTTGCATGCAATACATACTTGTAAATCACACTTCCACGGCAGGGTCCATTTGGTATTTACAACATTCTCAGTAGTTCCAGTAAGTTGTTATAAAAAGCTAGCCCTGTAGAATCAATGCAAAATTTATAGATTTTTTTTAATCCATTTTGGCCTCAAATTATTGCAGTTATCCCTGAAATAAAAACAAGAACACAACAGTTGTTGGAAAGGGGGCGAATAGGGTAATATAAAACAGTGCCAAAGGACAGTGCCAGGTTGGGGGGCAGGTCACCATCTGTGGATTCTCACCCATGTGCTAACAACTGGAAGGTCACTCAGGCTCAGGATGCAACAACATTTGGCTTTACTTAACAAAGGCGATTGAGGAAAACAAGAGTCTCGAAGACAACTATAGTCAGCTAGCTCACTCTAAACACTATGGTGTTCAACAGTCCCAAATAAAAGCCACTTGCCAAGATGGTACTGTCACATCAACAAAGACCTAGAGCCTGTGGCACCCTGGACAAAAGCAGGCCAGGATCCAACTCATGGTGGGAGCTAGAGGTACTCCCTGGTGGGTCACTGAGGTGCCACTGTAGCAGCAGCCCACAGTAACGGTCTGACAGCCAGGCTGAACAGCACTGGATGTGTTACCAGAGGAGGCAACAGCACCAAAGTGCAGTGCCAGATGATCAGAATCACAGACAGTTCTCAAAAGTGACAGGACAGAGTTCTACTTACCGGCCAATAGTGCTGGCTAGCACTGGTCAGTGGTGCTGGTCACCATCAGTCATCAGGAAGCAGTTCTGAGATACCAGTGTTATGGTTCTTTGCAGTATACAAACCAATATCCAATAGCTCTTTGAGAGGCCAGGCTGAGCTCAACAGTATTGCTTCCGGAAGGATTTACAGTGTCCATGTCTCTGCAAAGGTCTATGGGATGTGGGGGTCTGAAGGCCTATGAAGCTCTCAGGATCTGCAAAGTCTGCAAAGTTCTGATTAATCCCATGGAGGACCTCTGCTTGAAGCTTCTTCTTTGGAGGATGCTTGCTGAATATTTCTTCTCCCTTCAGAAGTCAGATTGTGAGTGAATCCCAAGCTGGCTCCTGCCCTGCTGATCTCCTCTTCAGGGTTCCCTACCCCACAAGCCTGGCTGGACATTTTCACTCCTAACTGTGTGATTGGTGCTGCACCAATCAGCGTGCTCCAGTTTGCAATCTAATAAGATGACCTGGAAGGCATTTGGTACAGTCTCAGGCTATGTGAATAGTCTCACATTCCATATATCACAGTTCCAGTGACTGTGATTATCATGTCATCCCTGGCTGACATTCAGGGAGCCACCAACAATATCCCAGATGGAAGAAGTGTTCAGTATGCCCCAAACCAGTGTTATGGCAGCCTCTCAAGGATCCAGAAGTGAAACAGTGCCGGGTGATGGCACTGATCTGTGGCTAAGCATAGTCAGAGTTGTCCCTAATCCAGGAATTCAGACAGGAGTGTGTGGGGGTCAGTGTGAGAGTTCTCAAAGTTGTCACTGGGGCCTGGGATCCGAATGTATGCCCGGCAAGCTGTCCTGGGCTGCCTGAGTCAGCGGTATCCAGATAAACCAGAAAATTTGGCACCATGTGGTCCATAGGTGGTGTACATTTTAACAGTCATCACCCTTGCCTCCAGGATCACAAATTGTTATGGGCATCTGGAATATGCCAACTCCATGGGCGCCTGCTTCTCTGCTGGAGCACTTACGGCCTTGGGGCACTTACTCCTCTAAGGCCATGCCCACAGCCTGTGATGCGGGGCAGTGGAGGCCAGCAGGTAGGCGTCACTGGTACCCAAACAGCAGCATCCGGGGGCTCATGTATCCCTAGCTTTTAGAGCACATTTGTTCCAGTTGGACCCAGGAGTGCACGTCCTGACACAGAGCTGGGTCTGTTTCCCTCTGACGTGAGCCAGGAGATGACTGTGAACTGAGATGCTTTTAGAAGCATCTGTTGGTTGGTTTCCACTCACAAAGGAGCTTTGTGGAGCTCCTGGGTGCCCTGGGGAGCCTTAGAATCTGGTTTTCCTGATTTACATCTGTTGCTTCACAGATGGACACTGGGAGTCCTCCTGAAGTCCTGAAGTGAGGAGCTAGAGTTAAGAACTCCAGGTTCCAAAAGAAGCTGCACTGTGCACACTCCTCCCACGCCTGGTCTCCCCTGTGTCCTTGACTTCCCACCGCGAAAGGTCAGTATAAAACTCTGAACCCAGTCCTCTCAGGGCAGGATGTGAGAGCCAGGGAAGGCAGACAATGAAGGAGCAACACCATGGCGATTGACAGAATCCACCCTTCTCCCCACCATGCTGGTTCCTGGGCAAGTGAACAAAGAGTACTCCCCCTTCATAGCACTAAGAACACATGCTGACTGAATTTAATTCAATTAAGTTATTTTAAAATCAACAACCGGTCCTCCTTGATGGCGCAGTGGGTTAAAGCGCAGCGCTAAGAAGCTAAAGCACTTCAGCATGAGTTCGATCCACGCCCTGGAGGTGACACACATGGTGCCACAGACCTCTCCTGTCTCTCCCGCTGCTCCCCTCAGCAGTGTATTTCATCAGTCGGCCTGTTCTGCTTCCCTCTCTGTCTCTGGTGAATCCTCTCACTGCCCCTGCACCTCTGACCTGTACCCCAGTTCTTGTATACGTAAGTAAATCTTTTTAAAAAAATCAACAACCATGCTTTTAAAAAAATTAAAAATTAACATGTGACTTTTTTCTATCCCTTTTCTTGATAACAACAAATAGCTTGCCATTTTACAAGTAGATTTGCTTCTCTGTCTCCATCTCACATAGCACAAACAGAACAGGGCAGGGACAAAGCTGGCGACACAGGCAGATGATGTCAGGGCTGTGCATGAGAAGGGGAAAGGAGGGAGGCTCAATGAGTGAGGTTTTATTAGTGAGGCATTTCAACCATGACTGGATTCTCCTGGAATGACCCACCAATATCAATGCTGAACCTGAGTGTTACAACCAGTGGAAGTCCCACTGAAGATGGCTCATTGTATGTAGTGACCCCAAGTCACTACTCCAAGTCACTGGTAGCATCTGCCAAGATGTCTGCCCTTCACATAAACTTATCTGCCTGTGTTTGGGCTTACTTGTTAATTTCATGTCACTGTTTGCTTGGTTTTCATCACCATGTTTCACCTCCCATGAAAGTCTCGAGTTACACTTAGTTTCCCTCTGAAACTGTGAATCACACTGTCCACACCCTACCTTTTCCCACCACTGCAGGAGACACTATATTCCTCATTGGGAGAGCATTCCTGTCTGTTTCTTCTGAGTCTTCTGTAGCTCATCTCCCTCTTCCAGGTTTTTCTAAAATATAAAACTTGGAAAGTGACCTGATTACCAATTCTTTTACATGGGCCATTACATGGGACCAAAAATATTCCTTCCAGACTTCTGAGTCCTTCAGACATTACTGTTTGAGGCAAGAATTGACCTGAGGTCACTGAAGTCCTTCTTGTATCTGCAAAGCTTTGGTCTGTTTGCCAAATTAAATTTCCACATAACAGTTCCAGGGGCCAATTCTACTCCCCCACCCATGTTGGATGAAGGAAAGTGAGGAACAGCTCAAATGTACTCCCAGGTGCTCACAATGAAGGCAGTTAATTGCTAATATCTGCAGACATTTCAAATGGTAGCTTGGAAAGGTGATAGCGACACATTTCGGAAGACTGCCTTTTGTCTGCTAGTACCCCAATAGCCTGTACACGCCTCAGGGTCCAGGAACGGCAGGGAGTAGTAGATAGTGAAGTGGGCAGTGGGCAGACTACCTAAGTTGGCCAAGCCCTGGGGCCACACCCATATGCCTTCCATCACCTTCCTCTTTCCCATGGGAATGAAGTGGGCGGTGGAAGGAGGTGAGACAGAGGGCTGCTTCAGGTTCCAACAGGCAGGAGACTTTCAGGCCTGCCATGATAGGCTGCATCCCTTTGCTCAAGATAAATGTGATGACGTCATGCACGCCACACAGAGCAAGGCAGTTCCACACTACTTCCTGACAGAGGCCAAGCCTGTGTGCCTAGGGATTGCCATTGTTCACTAGAGTAACTCAGCAAGCTTGTGTCGTTTCTTTTGTCTCCTATATTTTAACAGCAGAAATGATTTTGATTTGTTAAGAATTCATTTATGAGCCCCAAAACAGAAATTCTGATTTCAAATGGTGATCAATTTGCAGGAGTTATCTTGTCACTTAGCAAAACCAGTTGGCTCCACAGAATTCAACAAAATATTCGATTCAACTCAGTCTCAAGTTATGGACAGTATGGAATGAGGGATTCAGAATCCACTAGATCCCTGTACTAGGAAATTGTGTAACTCAACACATAGCCTCATTACATGGAAGCACACTCAGTATATGAGCATGTGCTCATATTGAAATTCACTGCTGGTTTCTTCCTGCAATGCTAAAACCTAACCCCCTTCTTCCTTCCACTACCCTGTCACTCCTCCTACTCCTGCCCCTTACCCTCTGTAGCCACCATGTTGCTGTCACAGACTATTCATTTGTTTTGATTTTGTTCAATTATTTGCTTTGCTTGTATTCAACATGAGTAAAATCATCCAATATTCATCTTTCTCTATTTTTATATAATATAATAGTTTATTTTTATATCATTTTGTACTTTTTTTTTTTCATCTCAATTGTAATCCCCGCGGGTTTCCCATCACCAAATCACCCGTGTGCCATCACCATAGTCCACTGCATTTCCCTCCCCCCACTGATTTTGATCTATTTCCCACTCCACCCCCATAAAATGTCTCTGGTATATGGCTGTTCATTATTATTATTATTATTTTCTCTCCTGGTCCATTATACTCCTGCTATGAGCAAAACCATTCAGTATTTTTCTTTTTCTTTCTGGCTTATCTCACTAAGTATGATCCTTTCCAGCTTCATCCATGTTGCTGCAAAAGACATGTGTTTCTTTCTTTTTTTTTTTTTTTTGGTTGCTGAGTAATATTCCAGTGTGTATATGTACCACATCTTTTTAATCCAGTCATCTACTTTCAGGCTGCTTCCATGTCTTTCCAATTGTAAATAAAGCAGCAATAAACATGGGGGTGCAAATATCTTTTGAATCAGTGTTTTTGTGTCATTTGAGTAGATACCTAGGAGTGAGATTGCTGGGTCGTAGGGAAGCTCCATGTTTAGCAGTTTGAGGAACCTCCAAACAGTTTTCCATAGTGGTTGTACTAGTTTGCATTCCCACCAATAGTGCAGGAGAGTTCCTTTTTCTCCACATCTTCGCCAACAATTGTTGTTGCTAGTTGTTTGAAGATGTTCCATTCTCACTGGGGTGAGGTGGTATCTCATTGTGGTTTTAATTTGCATCTCCCTTATCACAAGTGATGTTAAACATTGTTTAATATGCTTGTCGGCCATTTTCATTTTCTCTTTGGAGAAGTGTCTTTTCAGCTCTCCTGCCCATTTTTTGATGGGGTTATTTACTTTATTTTTTTATTTTTATATTTTTGAACTTTTATTTATTTATGCATACAGAACTGGGGTACAGACATGCAGGGGCCGTGAGAGGATTCACCAGGGACAGAGTGGGGAGCAGAACAGGCAGATCATGGAAGTACACTGCTAAGGGGAGCAGCAAGTGGGCCAGGAGCGGTCTGCCACACCATGTCACCTCTGGGGCAGGCGAGGATCGAACTCATGCTGAAGTGGCTTTAGCTTCTTCCTGCTGTGCTTTAACCCACTGCACCACCAGGGAGGGCCCTGTTTACTTTATTTTTGTTGAATTTCATCAGTTCTCAGTATATCTTTGTGATCAATCCTTTATCGCTAGTTTTGTGTGAGAAAAACTTTTCCCAATCAGTGGGATGTCCGTTTGTCTTTTGTACTGTCTCTTTTGCTGTACAGAAGCTCTTTAACTTGATGTAGCCCCATCTATTTATCCTTGCCTTCAATATCATTTCATTGGTTGCTCTATCTTTAAAGATGTAGCTGAAGTATATATCACATAGTTTATGGTTTCCGTTCTTATGTCTAGGTCTTTAATCCACTTCGAGTTGATTTTTGAGTATGGTGTGAGGAAGTGACCTAGTTTCACTTTTTTGCATGTAGCTTCCCAGTTTTACCAGCACCATTTGTTAAACAAACTTTCTTTGTTCCATTGTATCTTCTTTGCTCCTTTTTCAAAAATAAGCTGTCCATACACCTGTGGGTTTATATCTGGGATTTCTATTCAAATTCACTGGTCTGTATGTCTATTCTTGTTCCAGTGCCATGCAGTTTTGATTATTATGGCTTTGTAGTATAGCTTGAAGTTTGGGCTTGTAATGCCTCCATTCTGTTTTTTCTTAGTCATGAGAGTTTTGGCTATTCAAGGTCTTTTGTTGTTCCATATGAATCTCATCAATATTTTTTCTATTTCTTTGAAGAATGCCATTGAGATTTTTACTGGGATGGCATTAAATCTGTATATTGCTTTTGGCAGGATGGCATTTGATGATGTTATTTCTCCCAATCCATGAGCAAGGGATGTCTTTCCATTTCATGGTGTCTTCTTGTATTTCTTTTAACAGTGTTTTGTAATTTTCTCTGTAGAGGTCTTTTACCTCTTTTGTTAGGTTGACTCCCAGTGTTTGATTCTTTTTGTTTTAATTGAAAAGGAGATTTTTTTTTTTATTTCTGCTTCTTCTGATTGGTTGTTTGTTTATAGGAAGACCTCTGACTTTTCTGTGTTGATTTTATGTCCTGCTACCTTGCTAAACTGGTTGATGGTTTTGATTAGTTTCTCTGTGATGTTTTTGGGGTTTTCCATGTAAATTAACATATCATCTGCAAATAATGGTAGTTTTACTTCTTCTTTCCCTATTTGGATTCCTTGTATGTTTTTTTTCAAAGATTTATTTATTTATTCATACAGAACTGGGGTACAGGCCAGAGATGCAGAGGGTGAAAGAATTCACCAGAGACAAAGTAGGGAGCAGAACAGGCAGATAGAGGAAGTACACGCTGAGGGGAGCAGAGGGCGGGTCAGGAGATTTCTGCCACACCATGTGGATCTCCTCCAGGGCAGGCAGGGATCGAACTCACGAGGAAGTGGCTTAAGATTCTTTCTGCAGTGCTTTAACCTGCTGCGCCACCAGGAAGGGCCACCCTTGTCTGTCTTTTTCCTGTCCTTTTGCTCTGGCTAAAACTTCCAATGTTATGTTGAAGAGCAGTGGCGTTAGTGGACACCTTTGTCTTGTTTCTGATCTCAAAAGAAAAGTGTTCAGCTTTTCTCCATTGAGGATAATATTGGCTGTGGGTTTATCGTATATAGCTTTTTATCATGTTGAGGTATGTTCCTTCTATTCCGAGGATTTCAAGGGCCTTAAACATAAATGAGTGTTGAACTTTGTCGAAAGCCTTCTCCGCATCTATTGATATGATTATGTGGTTTCTATTCTTCTGTCGTTTGATGTGATGGATTACATTGATTGATTTTCGGATGTTGAACCATTCTTGTACTCCTGAGATAAAGCCCACTTGGTCATGGTGTATTATTCTTTTAATGCATTGTTGGATTCTGTTAGCTAAAATTTTGTTGAGGATTTTTGCATTGGTGTTCATTAGGGAGATTGGTCTGAAGTTTTCTTTTTTTGTGTTTTCTTTGTTAGGTTTTGGTATTA
>NW_004567123.1:2091031-2138000 GCF_000260355.1 Condylura cristata | reverse complement strand
CAATCCTAAAGAATGATCCATGTGGATTTGAGAAAAATGTGTACTCAGATTTTCTGGGGTGCAGTATTCTATAGATGTCTGTTAGACCCATGTTGTCCAGGTTCTTGTTCAGAGCTTTACTGTCTTTGCTCATTTTTGTCTTGTTGATCTGTCCATTGTGGAGAGTGGTGTATTGATGTCTCCTATTATGTATGTATTCTCTCTGATATACATTTTCATGGATGACAGTAGTTTCCTGATATATTTTGGTGCCCCTTCATTTGGTGCATATATGTTGATGATTGTTATTTCTTTTCACTGTATTGTCCCCTTAATCATAATGTAGTGACCTTTTGTGTCTCTTTTAACCTCTTATAGTTTGAAGTCTATTTGATCTAAGTATAGCTGTTCCTGCCTTCTTTTTTTGGTCCATTTGCTTGTAGGATTATTTTCCATCCCTTTATTTTCAGTCTGTTTTTATCTTTTGTAGTTAGATGTGTTTCCTACTGACAGTAGAACATTGGGTTCTGTTTTTTAATCCATCCTGAAACTCTTTGTCTTTTTACTGATGAGTTTAAGCCATTTACATTTAGAGATAATATTGATATACTGGTACCCATATTTGCCATTTTGGTCCTTTTGCATTTTTATTCCTTATTTTAAACTGTTCTTGTTCATTCTTCTGTTGGATTTTGTTTGAGGGCTTCTTGTAGTATTTTTTGGAGTGGGGGTTTAGTCATGACGAAATTGTGGAGTTTCTGGTTTGTCTGAAAATATCCTTATTCTTTCTTTGCAGAGGAAGGAGAGCTTCACAGGATAGAGTATTCTTGGCTGGCATTTAATGCTTTGGAGTTTATTTAGTATGTCCCTCCACTTTTTTCTTGCTTGTAGTGTTTTTTCAGAGAAGTCTGATATCATCCGGATCAGTTTCCCTTTGTAGGTTATTTGATTCTCCTTGTCTTGTATTCTTGGAATTTTTTTTTAAAGATTTATTTATTTGTGCATACAGAACTGGGGTGCAGGCCAGAGGCACAGGGGCGGTGAAAGGCTTCACCAGAGACAGTGGGGAAAAGAACAGGCAGATCGACAAAGTACACTGCTGAGGGGAGCAGCGGGCAGGTCAGGCGAAGTCTGCCACAGCATGTGGTCACCTCTGGGGCAGGTGGGAATCGAACTCATGCGGAAGCAGCTTTAGATTCTCAGTGCTGTGCTTTAACCGGCTGCACCACCAGGGAGGGCCATATTCTTAGAATTTTTATTATAATGTGTCTTGCTGTTTTTCTCCTCTCATCATGGAAGTTTGGTGTTCTTCTTGCTTCTTGGATGTATACTTTAATATCCTTCATATTAGGGATGTTCTCTTCTATTATCTTTGTGAATATTTTTTTGGCTCCTTGGCCTTTCACTTCACCTTCTGGGATACCTACAATCTGATATTTCCTTTCCTTTCCTATGGTGTCAGTTAGCTCTTGAAGTGTTTCTTCATTCCTTTTCCTTTTTACTTCTCTTTCTTTTTCTTCTTTAATTCTCTTTGTTTCTGTGTCTTCAAGGGAGCTGTTTCATTCTTCCATTTCATCTATTCTGTTCTCATTACTTTTCCCAGCATTTTTTATCTCCTCTAGTGGCCTTTTCATCCCCTGCATTTCTTCTATTTCTTTTTTTAAAGTCTCATTTTCTTTCTTCAGTTCGTTGACTGCTTGTCTCATGTCTTTTTTTTTCTTTTTCATTTCTTTCATTCATTTCCTTGTTTGCATTCTTCAATTCCTTGATGGCTTGCCTCATATCATTTTTTTCCCTTCTCATCTTCTTTTTGTTTGTTTACCATGATGATTCTGAATTCTCTATCTGGTAAGCTAAGTAGTTCTTCTATTTCTTTGGTGCTTTCTGGTGACTGATCTTTTTGTGGTGAATTTTTCCCCTGTGGACTTGCTTGGGTGTTTGTTTGTCTTCTTTTCCTTGTTGTGTATTTTCTAATATTTTCTATTTGCTGAGACATGGTGCTGCTATTAAAGACTTTCATTTTTTCTGGATGTTCTTTCTGGGATGGCTGAGGGACTTCCAGTCACTTCGGTGTGGAGGGTATTCTGAGTTGTGCTATTTTTCCAGGTCCCACTGTCTGTAATTGTGTCTGTTGTCTCAGCCAGTAATAGTCAGGGGTCTCTTGTGGTGTTCAGCCTCTTCCAGTAACATGTTGAGTCCTTGTTTCTGGAAGGTGCCTGTTGATCTTTGTAGCCTTTGGATATCCCGGATTCCCTCTTTGTTTGGGTGTGCCCGTGGGGAGTATGATGTATTAGAAGTGTTGTAGGTCTCCCTGGAACTGGGCCTGTGGTTGAGTTGGTGGCTGACTTTGTTTACTTTCTAAATACTGTGAGCCTTTCTGGCTCACAAGGCTTCAGGCTTCTGCTGTGGGGGCGGGATCTCTCCTTCACACACAGGAGTGCAGGGGAATGCCAGAGGGCTGCAATCCTCCCAGCTGAGCAGGCTGCCAGTCCTCCCTTTGAGCTCCAAGGCTCTTTGTGTCTACTCCAAATAGTATCTCCCTGAACAGTGCCTCCCCACTGCCTGAGGTCCTCTCACAGAGCCCTGCCATATCTCTTTAACTCCAGGGTTTTACTACAGTTTTTGTGGGTAGATGCGGCAAGCAGGTAGACCCCTTAGCAAGTCTCCCTGTTTGAGTTACTTCCTAGGACCTCTCTATGTCGAATATGCCCATGGAAGATTGTTAAAGTTGCTTCATTTTCCCAGGTTTGGGACCGTCGTTGAGTAATGTCTAACCATTTTTTTTTTTCCTCTTTTACCTCAGGGGCTTTGTGAGTCTTGCTCACCGTGCTTTAAAAATGGCACCAAGACCTGACCATGCCCTAATGTCACCTAGTCTCAGTTCTCTGTTGTGGGGGGCAGGAGATGTGGGTAGGACTAGAGGTGCCCCAATTGCCAGTTCCTCTTCTCCACCTCCCAGGCTCTAAGTCGAGCAGTTTTATCTTCCCTCACTCCCTCTCTCCCCAGCTTGGGATCCACTCACCAAGCTACGTTGTCTCAGTTTATATCCAGGGCTTTATTGGGGCTGCTGGGGCAAAGAATGGCAACATATCTGTGGGGTATCCTAGCATCTGGGCACTCTCAGATCCGAGCTGCAGTCTTTTCCCATAATTTGGTTTCCTCTCCCAAGCTGAGTTGTCTCAGTTTATCTCCAGGGCTGTAGCAGGGCTGGGGCAAAGAGCCACAGCCAAAAGTCTCCTTATGCAGTGCTTCCTGGAGTCTGGGTGCTCAGGGTGCTCTGTGATCAGAGCTCCCAAATCGGGGCTCCCCAATTGTTGAGTTTCCCTCAGTTATCTTCCTTCTAGTAAGTCCAGGGAGTTCTCATTTGGGTTGAGACTTGTAGTATGTGATTCTACTGTCCATTTTTAATCTTAAAATCCTATCAGTGCTTGGAGGCAATGATTTTTGCAGCTTCGCTCTGTCGCCATCCTTTGTGCTGGCTTTCTCTTTTTTAAAGATTTATTTGTGCATATAGTACTGAGGTACAGGCCAGGGGTGCAAGGGCAGTGAGAGGATTCATGAGAGGCAGAGTGGGGAGCGGAACAGTCATATTGAGAAGTACACCGCTGAGAGGAGCAATTGGTGAGTCAGGAGAGGTCTGCCATACTAGTGTGTCACCTCCCTGGTTAGGGATTGAACTCGTGTTAAAACAGCTACAACTAGCTTTGTAGTGCTGTGCTTTAATCCTTTGCACCACCAGGGAGGGCCCTCCTAGTACACCCCATCAAGGTCCATTCATTTTGTCACGAGTGGCAGGATTTCATCTTCAAATAACTGAATAGAATTCTATCTTCTTTCTCAAGCCACCTGCCAATGGACACCTAAGCCATTTCCATGTCTTGACTATTGTAAATTGTGCTGCTATGAAGGTTGGGGTGCATATATCTTTTCAAAGTAGTGTTTTCATATTCTTAACTATACAGCTAGGACTGTGACTCCTGGATCACATGGTAGCTCTGCTGTTTTGTTTCTGAATTTTCCATTGTGGCTGCACCAATTTCTGTTTCCACCAACAATGTACAAGGAGTCTTTTTTCTCCACACCATCACCAACACTTGTTGGCTGTTCTCACAGATATGAAATAATGTCTTATTGTGGTTTTGATTTGCATCTCTCTAAAATAAAATTATTTTTTTATTACAAAAGTTTATTTTTACATCATTTTGTACATTTTTTTTTTCCATCTCAATTGTAATCCCCACGGGTTTCCCATGGCTAAAATAAAATTATTTTTAAATAATGTTATATATATATAATGTTATATATATTTATATATATATATATATTTTACATCATTTTCTGCCTTTTCCCATCTCAGTTGTAATCCTGTGGGCTTCCCATCACCAAATCACCTGTGTGCCATCACCAGTCCAGTGCACTTTCCCCCACCTTTTTTTTTATCCCATTTCCCACTCCACCTCCATAAAATGTCTCTGATATACAGTTGTTCATCATTATTATTATTTTCTCCTCTGGCCCTTTATACTCCTGCTATGGGTGAAATTATCCAGTATTTTTCATTTCTTTTCTGGCTTATTTCACTAAGCATGATCCCTTCCAGCTCCATCCATGTAAAGAACCTGACTTTAAACAACTCAGCTGGGTAGTGGTAGACCTTTAACTGAAGATAACACCCGCTTTGTTTGGGAAGCTGAATCAGCAAGTGGCAAGTGAGTCCAGCTTTGCCAGGTCCTTGCACACCTCTGGAAGATGCTGAAGCTGTTTGTCCCCAGGACCTTGCATCCCCAGGCCAGCCTTCACCCTTCCCTTTTCCTGTCTCTGTTCTGCCTCTGACATCTGGAAGCTGTTCCATGGTCCCCTCTGTTTCCCATCGGCAGCTCTCTGACCGCCCTCTGACATTAATTACTCCCTGCTAAGGCATTCCTTCTAGAGCTCACACACAGCAGATAAACCCACATCTCTGTTGACCTGGTGGTGGTGGTGGGGGGGGGTTGTTCCTGGACCCCTCCCAGACACAGGATAAGGATTTCCATGTTAGACCTCTGCCTCCAGCTCAAAATCCCAACATCCAGCTGTCTACTTCTCACGTTACAGCTCAAAGTCACAAAACAAAAGCCACACTCACTTTCTGCCCTAGTCCACCATTCACCCAGTTATACAGGAAGTAAGTATCTCCCCACACTCTTAGCTGTCATCTGCCAGTGAGCCCTGGCAAGCCTCTTTCTATCTGTCAGGCCAGGCGAGGTATGGGGTCAAACTAGCTTCTTAATTGGACATTTGCTTCAGCTTTCTTTCTGGTGCTTTTGCTATATTTCCAGATTAAAAAAAAAAACTTGGTTAGTTCCCAACAAATGCACACAGTGAAGATGCACACTGTTCTTGAGATCAAAATAAAATTCTAACACAGCCTATCTGGGTTTGGTGATTTTCTGCTTTCTATCTTCATCTCCACATTCCCCAGCCAGAGTCCCATGTGCTGCCAGGTCCCTATCACAGTATGACTTGCACACACATGTGTGTGCACAAACCTATAGGTGTATAATCACACTGACATCAGTTAGCTAGTGAACCCTCCTTGCTCTCAGATCTTGGTGTAGTTTTCCCCATCCTCCCACAGTAGACCCAACTTCTCTGTCATCTGCTGCCACAGCTTCCTCTCCATTTGGCATTTGTCTTCCTGGTACTTAGCATTTTTGCAACACATTTTAGAGAAAGAGGATGTAACAGGGAGGTAGAACTGCTCAGTTAAGAATATCAGTTGAGGTTTGCAATGTACATTATTGATTTGCTAAAGCATTTGTATTTTGCAAAGGGTGATGTTCAAGTTTAGAAACTATCTATGGAAACAGAATAAAGATTTCTAAAAATATGAAAAATAGAGCAATAGACCACATGATCCAGCAATTCTACTCCTAGGTATCAACCTAAAGAATGAGAAAATTCTAATTCGAAGGGATATATACACTTCTATCTTCATCACAGCTAGTCACAATAGGCAAGTTATGGACATAACAATGTGCTCAAGAACAGATGAGTGAGTAAAGAAGATGTGATAGATACACACAATGAAATACTATGCAGCTATAAAAAGGTCAAATTCTTGCCACTTGGAGATTATGCTAAATTAAATAAGTTAGAAGAAGGAAGACAAAAACTGGGTGATTTCACTTTTATGTGGAATATAGAGGAAGAAAAGAGAAGGGTCAGGCTAAACTAACCCAATAACAAACACTGAAAAATCTGGAGAATTGAGGCTACCAGAGAGGGAAGGAGAAAGGTGGTAAGCAAAGTGGAAGGGCACAATACTACTGGAGGACTATGGGTGCCTCGGGGGAGTGGGTGTGGAGTGGTAACAGACATCTGAAGAGATGTGATCCTATACCTCTGAAGGTGATATTGTAAACCAGTGTCACCTAAATAAAAAAAAAAAAAAAGCCATGGAGGAAGGTCTGCTGCCGATTCCTGGATCCCAGAACCAAGTTTTCTCCTTGCAAGTCCTCCCTTAATGAACTAGTGGATGAAAGAGAATTTGTGGCTGCTGAGCAGGCCCCGCCCCTGTGTCAGATCTCCATCACCATCATCCGGGCAAGAGCTTAATAGTGTGCTTCCCCAGGACATCAAGGATTCCCCCTGCCCACAGCCCCATTTCCTTCTTTTGTTAACACCTGGGTTCTTAGATTTTTTAAGTAGTGCTGAGATTTTAATTCAAGGCCCATAATCAGTTCCTTCCTGACTTTCCTCCTCTTCATGTGTCTTTTTAAAAATCGTTAAAGCTTACTTTGCCAACATACTAGGAAGTTCTTCCAAAGGAATAATAGAAACACAAAGGTGGTGACTAGGATAAGCACAGAGGGGCAATTAGAAGGCAACCTGACCACACTCAGGCTTCAATGTCCATTGAGAGATCCCTGTTTAGAGCAACATCTTTCAGATATGAAGAATTCTGTGTGGGTATTCTTACCTCTAAAAGCAGAAAGTTTAGTAAAAAATGAAATATATACCAAAGGATGCGGAGGAGGGTCTGGAGCTAGAAACACTACTTTTCCCTGCTTCTTTTGTAAGGCTGGGCACAATACAGGAAAATAAACCTAGGACAATGACAAATCACAGTGCCACCTCCCAAGCTGGACCAACTAAACCAGATTCAATGTGCTGAAGTATAGGCTGGTGTTCTCTTGCATCTCTCTCTCTCTCTCTCTTTCTCTCTCTCTCTCTCTCTCTCTCTCACACACACACACACACACACACACATTCTTGAGACACTCAGAGCCTGGAAGATTCTGAACACTCAGCACACACTCCCTGAGCAGAACTGTGGGTGACCCCTCAGAAAATAACTGCACTTCCCACAAACATTCCTTTCCTATCAGGTGCATTTGCCTGGATTGTGTGCTGCTCCATGGAGGGCCCCACCCAGGGTTGAGCCAAGAACATCCTGAGCAAAGAGTGCACATCAAGGATAACTAGGATTTCAAAGTGCTTTTTCACAGTTTGTCTCACAAATCCTCTTTTTTAAAATAATAATATAGTATATTTTTACATCACTTTCACAAGTCCTTATTTTAACCTAAAAGGTAGGTCCTTCCATGAGTCCATGTTGAGATGAGTGACAGCAATCTCTTTGAGCAGGACTGCCATGCCCAGGGCATGATGAAGGAACCATGGTGATGAAGGGGTAGAAGTAATGATGGGGACAGGAGTGAGGGAGGAGGCAGGAGTTCAAGTTTTACCTAAGGGTGGGGTGAGTGTGGATACATGAATGTGCATCTCCCTGGGGTATTTTACTTCCCATTTTGACATGATGAGTGGAGGGTCCATGGAGACTCTCCAGAGAGGGCATTCACAGCCAGAGTCCATGGCTTCGCTGACTCAGAATCCTCTGAGACTCCACTTGTGTAGTTCTGCATGCAAATGTCTCTAATAGAACTAGTAGCCTCAAACTGGCAACAACCCAAACACCCTTTTACCAAGTGAACTTCAGTATGTCATCACCGTGAACCCTATTCAGTAGGAAACTGCTTACATAGCCTCCAGAGAACAACTATGCAGCATGAAAATGCCCATCCCATGGCATGCTGCCTGGCTCCCCATATAGACAATCTAGAATGTGAATGTAGAGCAGTGAGGAACAGATTGTTTGCTAGTGAAAGGCAAATATGGGGGTAGGAGGCACGTGGGGTGGTTCTGAAGGGCAGCGGAGGTACCCTGTGGCAGTGGAGATGCCCTTTGTGACTGGCCAGTGTCCTTGTGCTGGGTGTGCTGTGGAGAACAGATCTGCATGATGCTGCATTGAGGAAACTGTGTCAAGGATCCTTGGGAGCTCTCTGTTATATCGATCTACAACCATTTCAAATTTAAGACTTAAATTGAAGACAAAAAAGAGAGGATCCTGGGCACAATTTTATTCAGATATTGCACAAAGATGGTAGCTCGTCCACCACCTGTTAGTTACATGGTAGTCAAACTTAGCCACATGGGCCCTCCAGGGTCTGCCCTGGTTTTGGAACCAAGGCCAGTGTCAGTCCCATGACTTCCCAATGCCTTGGTCTTTGGTAGGAACAGAAGCAGTGAGGGTGAGGGTGGTGCCCAATCTTGTGCTTAGGAAGAGCAGGAAGCCATCAAGTTGGTGAATTGTGAGGGTCTCTGAGCAATATGGCCTAGACCATATGGCCGCCACTCCTCTGAGAAGACACCCCAACTTCTAGTACAATGGTCACTCTGCTGCGGCATGGTTTCCAGAAGTTTCTGTTAATTGTTAACATCCAATGGAGACAAAATAACTGAACTATCACAAAATCAGGGGTCGGGGCATTTCTCAGAAAGGACCAGATAGTAAATATTTTCAACTTTGTATTTACACAGACATAGTTGTGACTACCTAACTCTGTAATTGAAAATCAGCCAGAGACATTATGTAAAAAAGAAAAAAAATGTAGTGACAGTGTTCCCCTGAAACTTCATTGACAAAAACAACAGCAGACACCCAGAGCCTGGAAGATTCTGAGCACTCAGTTTATACTCCCTGAGCAGAACTGTGGGCGACCCCTTAGAGGTGAAGCATGTTGGCATGTTGGACCCAAGCATGTTAGACCCTGAAGTTTCACTTCTGCTCACATCTGTACATTTGTTTGTAACTTGCCTCAGTACTTTTACCTCAGCCACTATCAGTGACATAGAAGACTGGCAGTAAGCTCAGGAGCAACTTTGTAGCAGAAGGAAAATGTTTGGAAATGAGACCAGACCTGGACCTGAGACCTGGAAAAGTAATTGAAATTCCCACTCGCTGGGGACTCTTAGAGACAGAATGTGGTGTGGTATTTTACCCCCGGCAGTGAAGGTGGCCTGTCTCTTTCTCTTCCATCAAGCCAATCAGTTTACTCCTACTAATTCTGACCAGGCTTTTCCTCAGGATCATGGACCAAGGAGAAAAACACTTCACCTGGCGAGAAACCAGGTTTCCCCCCAGCTCCTGCGGCCTAAGGTGCTGAGGAGCTCAGAGTGTTCACTTCCCTCGTGGTGTCACTGACAGAGGCGGGGTGGACTGAAAATTTATGCTGGCCAGTGAGCTTTCATCTTACATGGTGCACTTCTTCTCCTGCCTGGGCATCTCTGTACAGAGTTGTTGCCCAACTCTGTACAGAGTCGGGTCACAGTGTAAACTCCTGTGATTGTTTTTACACCTGATTTCCTCCAGAAATCTCCTGCCCAGCTTGTGCCTACATCTGGGTGGAAGGGCCCTGGAGAAACAAAGAAGAGAACTTGCAAATCATCTTGGCTACTAAGATCCTTAGCTAAAGCAGACAAAGACCTTGGGAAGTGACTCAAATGTCAGGAAGGAAGTTTAAAAAAAAAAAGAAAGAAGCAAATTTAAAACAAGAACAAAAAATAATGAAAGGCAGGCAAGCTAAAATAACAAGGAACGCTTATGACATCACCACAGCTTTTTTCTTATCATGGCCGCCATCCCCCACTCAGAGGAGTAGGGAATTTTGCAGTGGGAGTTAGGAACATGGTGAAGGCACGACTCATGTCTATTTTCGGGGAAGGTAGAATAGGTTTATGCATACCTGTGTGCACTGCTGTCTCTAGCTTGGAAATGGGACCTTATCTGTAGAACACATGGGCTAACATGAAAGACTCATGAGTTTTACAAGCTGAACTCACCAAACCAACTCCAGATCAAGAAACATGTATGCCCCCATGCCCTGACAAACCTGAAAACCTGGGCACCCCCTTTGGGTCTGTTCTCCCCAAAGGTGACCTCTTCATGACCCTAGAAGCACAGAAGACAAGTTGGTGGGGGGGGGGGGCAGGTTCAGTCAATGAATCACTCTTGTATCTGGATTTTCTCTCCCAGAACCAGGTTTGTGGGGGTCAACCATGTTGTGTAGCTCCAGGTGTAGATGTAGGAGGCTTGACCGCATCTCCTTGCTGAAGTCCCCCTGTGTGAACAGCCTGTTGTGGATACTTGGGTAGTGTCCGGTTGTTCATGATTTACGGAGAAGGTTCCACCTCACTGTGGGCTCCACCTGTGTCTTCTGGTGCATCCTGGGGAGATGTGGCGCTTCGTGCATCCTCCTCACCGTGCCCTGCTTGATCAGGGCAAGTTCCTCTCAAGACCTGCAGCTACTGGGAAAAACTGATGCCTGAAGCTTCAGGGGCTTTTCCTTTGAGTCAGAGGTAGGTGGGAGGGAGGAAGAGGTGGTGCACATTCCATTCCTTCCTCCTGTACCGGGCCAGCACTGCAGCCATGTCTAAGCCATGGTGTCTTAAAACTCCCCAGAGGTGTCCCTTCCCCCTTGACTCTCGTCCACTCACTGCTTTCCGAACACCCCATGGAATCAGGAGACTTTGCCAGAAAATAGATAGTGTTGCCTCAAGCACCCACAGGTAGGTTAAGAAAATCAAATCAGTTTTGCAAAAGGTAGTAAGAAAAGATGTGACAGAATGTGTGAGAGATCTAGAGGGAGCCATGGGAAGCCTCAGGGCCTAAGAAGGGTAACTGGGTAGACTCAGTAATGTTCCACTCATTCAAATGCGAACCCACCAAGATGCCTGAGCAAGGCACTTCAAGCATGCACAGTGGGGAGCAGAGCCAGAACCCAGGAATGTAGACCATGCACCCAAGTCCCAAGAGGTAGGCTCGAGTGGGCCACGTCTTGACTTCCTGAGCCCAGGACACAGCTCACCTGTTGTTCTCACATCCATCCCAAACCCTTCACCTGCTTGCTGTCTATACTTGTCATCTTCTCTCCTCTCTAGAGCTGTTCACTCACCCATTAACCCAAGAAGAGTGTCTTCTCACTAACAGGCATGCTGATGCAGATGGCAGGACTTTCTGAAAGGGTCCTCACGCCCAGGTCTGTGGGGAAGACCCACCCATGGTTTCCTGCGATCTCGCTTTGACATAGCTCAGAGGATAAAGGAATCTGGAGGCCATTCCCAGAAGGCCAGTCACTGGGGGCTGCTCTTTGGTCTGTGTGTCCCCTACTTCCCCCGGGCTCCCTCGGGGACCATCTTCCACTGACAGTGTAGAGTCCCATTGGTAACTGGCTGTGGTAAGTGCTATGACTGTGCTTCCCACAAACTTACTGAAAAATACCAGGTTTTTAAAATTGGATATGTGATTTAGTGTTTCAGCAGTACTTAGAAGCATGTGATGAAATGAGCTCCCCTCCTCCCCCAGAGAGCCAGGCTGCCCCTCAGAGACCCTGACAGAGTTCCCAGTACACCTGTCCACATTTTTCTCTTCAAATATAAACATATCCATATATGGGCAGTCCTGTCATGCCACACTTTGTCACTTAGAAATATGTCCTGCAGATTGTCCCTTATCATTCCCTGACGTTCAGGCACTTTTTTCCAAGTCTTCATTATTTGATGACCTAGTAGTTACACATTCCTCTAGTCAGACCCTGTGAACTGCTTTTTTTTGGGGGGGGGGGCAGGGTAGAGGGAGGGAGAAAGAGTATTTTTCTATTGAGATTTGAGATTTTAGTATTTTCCTCACTGGCACATCATACATATCAATAAAATCAGTACTTGGTATATGCTTGCCTTTTTTTTTCTTTCATTTACCTTTAGACTTTGGTATTCTCAGAAATTTCTAATTTTTATCTAATTTATTACCCATGTCTTTAACAGGTTTATACTTGTGTTTTGCTGAAACAAGATTTTTCTTACTCCATGACCATTAAAGAATGCTTCTACATTTTCAGTAACCTTATTTACATTTTTATATCATACCTGTCATATATTTTTTAGGAGTGAGTTAGATCTTGAACTTTGTGGTTTTCCAGATAGTTATCAGGCAACTGCCTGACCTTGTTTAATGAACAAGTCTTCCTGCTGTATTGATTTGAAATGTCATCTTCGTTTTCAATTAAGTTCTGGTTTTATTAAGGGATGCTCTCCACTGAGTGCCTCCCCTGGCCTGTGTACTCACTCACAGCACAGAATACACCATGCTGATTACACCTCTGCAAGTCAGAGTCTCAATACACCTCAAGTTCACTTACCTGAATCTCCTCTTAGCCTGATTTTCCTGGCTATCCATTGACCTATTTGTTTCGTGGTAGAACTTCCCATAGATGAAAATCAGCTTATCTAGTTGAAACCAAGCTATCTTTCTATTTTTACTTAAACAACAACAACACAGATTAATTAGCACAGCATTTCACTGTGTAAGTGTGGGAAATTTCAGTCCCAGGACAGAAAATATCTTTCTGTGTGGAAGAATATTTTGCCCCCTCTGGTGTTTTAAGTTTTTATCACACAGAATATGTTCTTATTTATTCTTTGGCATTTTGGAAATCTTCCCCTAGTGTTGTCATAGAATTTTTTCCATTTTGCTTTCTGACGATCTTCAGTTTTAATAAATTCATTGACTTCTGCAAATTAAACTTTAACCAAGCACCTGACTGAACAGCTCATTGTTTCTAGTAACTGTTCAGCTAATTCTCTTTGTCTTTCATAGCTAAACATTTCATCAGCAATACATGTCACTACATTCCCCTTCTTACATGTTTCAGTTAGATGGTTCTCCTCTGGCTAATTGCACTACATAGCATTTCAAAAACATGCTATATGATGTAACATTAGTCGGCATCCTGGTTCAAGAAATTTTTTTTTAAGATTTATTTATTTATTCATACAGAGCTGGGGTAGAGGCCAGAGTTTCAGGGGGTGAGAGTATTCAACAGAGTCAGAGTGGGGAGCACAACAGGCAGATTAATGAAGTACACTGCTGAGGGGAGCAGCGGGCGGGTCAGGAGAGGTCGGCCATAACATGTGGATCACCTCTGGGGCAGGGATCTAACTCATGCTGAAACAGTTGCTGCTCGCTTGCAGTGCTGAATCCTAACCCGTTGCACCATCAAGGAGAGCCCTGGTTCAAGATTTTTATGGGAATGTTCTTTTGCAGAAATGTTTCCCCATTAAACAGATATTTGTATCATGTTTTGCCATATTGTAGAAGCTAAAATCTATTGCTGTTCAACTGATTTTTAAATCAGAACTATGTTGAGTTATACTGAATACCTTATTTTTCTCTATGGGAATGATTGTACGAATGTTCCCCTCCAAGGTAAGTGGACATGTTGGTGGAAACTCCTGTCCTGAACCCCCATTCAGACTGGTGAACCACAGTCTGCTGCTAATGAGCTGGAGAGGCCCCTCTCCACAGATTGTCCTCAGCAGCAGCGTCTTTCTCCACAGAGCCTGGGAGATGGCCAGCCCAGTCATTGGGCTGTAACAGTCACTTGACCTCCAGGTGGAACAGTCTGAGAAAATTCACAGTCCAGTTTCCTGGGTGACTAGGACAAAGCTGGAATCCAAGGGAACATCCTATCCACCCAGCAACTCCCTGTCTACTCCTTTCCCCCCCTACTTCTGAGAGCTCCCACGGCAAAGCATCCATGTGAGAATACCTTTCTCAGGCTCTGCTTCGAAGGAAACTGATTGAAGTCAAACTTAAAATGATGTGAGCAGTCACTGATTTCCTGAGGTGACACAGGCTTGCATTCTGAGGATGAACTCTCCTTGGAGAAGTTTATGCTTGTTAAATGTGTTCCTGGGTTATATTTGTTAGTATCTTACTTTCGATATTTCCTTCAATAATTACAAGGAGATTCACTTACTCTTTTCATCTCATGGTTTCTCAGGTATAATATCATATGTGCTAATAAAAATAATTATGAGACTGTCTTTTATTGGCATGGAATATTTAAAATGGCTCTGGAATTACTCAAATATGTTATGAAGTTTAGTATTATTTTTAGTATGCAAGAAATGTAAAAATAGTGGAAAAAAAGCACCCCAGATCCCATTGCTACTAATGATCCAATGACATTCCTTTCATAATCTGCTTTAGTAGCTATAGGTATTTATATACATATATGCAGCCAAAATAAGTTGTAACGCCACATAATTTTTTTTTTTTTTTAAAGATTTATTTATTGTGCATACAGAACTGGGGTACAGGCCAGAGGCTCAGGGGCAGTGAGAGGCTTCACCAGAGACAGAGTGGGGAACAGAACAGGCAGATCGATGAAGTACACTGCTGAGGGGAGCAGCGGGCGGGTCAGGAGAGGTCTGCCACGCCATGTGGTCACCTCCGGGACAGGCGGGAATCGAACTCATGCGGAAGCGGCTTTAGATTCTCAGTGCTGTGCTTTAACCCGCTGCGCCACCAGGGAGGGCCCGTAACGCCACATAATTTTAATAGCAGCCACCATCCTCTATATGCATATAAATTTTTTTGTTTGCATCTTCCCTCACAACCATTGCCCCCACCCCCACCCCCCACACACACAAGGCTTGCTTTTGACCAAAGTAGTAAATTTAGCACTGAGATGATGAGCTGGTTTCCATGGGAGCCTTGCAGAAGGTCATTTCTTTTCTAGTGGTCTGACCTGAAGAGATTACCTTCTTCTCCTAACAGTACCTTTTCCCATTTACCTCTCTCTCTCTTTCTCTCTCTCTCTCTCTCTCTCTCTCTCACACACACACACACACACACACATACACACACACACGCACGCACACACACACACACTACCATGTTTTCCACTGAATTCTATAGCTAGTGATTTAGAATATAAATAACATTGTGGTTTGGTGTTTTGTGTGCTTTAATTTCTTCAAAGATGTGTTTTCTGATATTCATTTTCCTTGGTTTTGGCAGACTATAAGGAAGGTAGGTGGACATGGCTGCTGTCATTCTGATATCTTTAAAAATAAAGCACTTGTATTAGTTTCCTATAGACTGACAAATTAATACCAATCCGATGGCTTAAAACTACATCTATACATTTTCTTACAGTTTCAGAGGTCAGAAGTATCATGGAGATAAAGTTAACAAGTCAGCAGGGCTGTTTCTCCTTGAGTTTCCAGGGAGCACCACATGTTTGCCATTCCCAACTTCTAGAGGCTTCCTGCATTCCTTGGCTGGTGGTCCCTTCCATGATCAGAGCTAACAATGGAGGTTGAACATGGAGGTTGAACATCTTTCACACTCATTTTCTGACTCTGACCAACCCACTACTTCTCCGACCTTTGTGATTACTGGGGCCTCCAAGTTCACCCTTGTTATTCTCTTGCCAGATCAGTGATCAGCAACCTAATCTCACTTGCAATCTTAGCCTTCTCTTGTCATATACCATAAGACAGTCACAGATTTTGGACTGGGATGTAGATTTCTCTAGGAGATAAGTGCCATTTTATCCACCACATCTGCCAAACATTCTGTACCAACACCCCTCCCCCAACCTGGATGCAGACCCCCATCATTTCCTGAGTTGCCTTTGGTAACAGGTGTAGTCAGAGGGATATTAAAAGAAGTGGGTTGGGAGAGGCACACAGTAAAGAGGGAACACCTTCCTGGATCTGAGCTTTGTAGAAAGGAAGCAATAAATTCCCTACCATGAATGCACTCAAGAACTTAAATGTCCTTGAACTCCTTCAATAATCACATTAAGTGATTTCCTGACACCAAGAGAAATTTGGAGCCACAGAAATCAAGGTAATACTAGCATCTGGACTCACAACTCATGTGCCTTATATCCCTCAACACACACACACACACACACTGGAAATACCCCCAGAAACTTAAGACAGAAGAACCTTCCAGGAAACTCCCTTATCAAACCTCTCAGCCAATCTCTAAATATTGCAGAAGAGCAGGAAAGTTATTTCACTTGCATTTTCTGAGAATTAAGGTTACTTTCAGTGACCAGAGGGAAGTTCCTTCTCAAACTGCTGGAATTCTGTTAGACTACAATGGAGAAGCAGGTGCAATATTCCCTTTCATTCACCATCCTGACATCCTACATCTTTGTTCTCAAGACAAGCTGAAGTGTCAAGTCTTTAACCAATATAACCCTCAACTCATTCAGCTGCAGACAGGAACATCCTAAAGTGTGAACACCACTCACCTCCAGCAGGACAGGGCTTCTATTGCCCTGGGTGTGATAACTGGGATAATGTGCAGGCACCATTCATCCTGTTAGTGAAATCCTTTCTGTTTCCTGTTTGCCTTAGCAGACAAAGGCTCAGAGGATCTCTCAGGAATGGGACCTGTTCACGTAGCCCATGCTGGTAAAAGAGAAGCATAGGGAGATGTCTGAAACTCCAGGTCTTCCCTCCTCACTTTCCAAAACAAAATTTACCAGGGCCAAATTTTTTCTAGGATAAGCACTGCTGCCATCTGCCATGAAAACTCCCTCCATTTTAAGCTACCAGTTTTTGGTCGTGGTAAGTCTGACATAGTATTGAACTCTTGTAGTCTAAGTAAGTATATGAAATTATTGGCTCAGTGTAGAGATGTGGAATGTCCTGAACATCAGGTATTGTAGACTATTCCAACATCATTAGAGGGCTGGTGGCCAGATGTCTGCCTGCAAAGTTTCACTCTTATCACAAGGTCAACATCTTTGGTAAAGTTTAGCAATGACCATTCTGGCAGTAATCTGCTCCCAATTTATTTCTGAGAATCAAGACTGGTAAGTTCCACCCTTTGACTCTGCCTGGGGCCCTCAAAGCAGAGGACCCCCTTTGGTTGTTTCCCCAAAGAGTAAAACATTTAAGGAAAGGATCTGTGCCCTGGATACCCAGCATGCCTGGGAACAGATGGTCCCTTCCCTGAATGGCCTGTCCTCTGTGGGGAAAGCAGCCCCGGCATGTACACTTAACCAAAAGGGTGGCCACAGCTATTGGGGGGGGGGGCATTTGGGGACAGGGTCTGCAAATGAAGGCAGGCTGGTGTCACCTGCATGTACACAAGACCCTTCAAGTTTCAGGACAGCTGTGAGGAGGCACAGCCCAGGTCAGAAACAGTGCTGTTCTCACTGCCACCTTCCACCTGGACAAGGGGCAAGCTGAGTGCTCTCTGCTTTCTGCATCAGCAGGAAGGTACAGTTATCAAAATAGCCAGATAAACCATGTTTTATTTAGCAGTTTGTTAACTCAGCTATCCATATTTTTATAGGCCAGAGGTGTGATGTATGAAGGGATTCACCAAAGTGGGGAACAGAGCAGGCAGATTTACTGAAATATACTGCTAAAGGAGCAGCAGGAGAAACAGGAAAGGTCTGCTATGTCATATGCGGGCCAGCTCCCTGGCCAGGGACTGAAGTCAGGCCAGAGCTACAGCAGCACTGAGACTATCCCCTATGCCACAAGAGAGGTCCAGTTAGGAATTTTAAATATCTGAACTGGCAGTAAATGGACCTTTCTTTGTACTGTTGCTTAAAGACCCAAACACATGAAAAAGGGTCTGTGTGGGCATCAACAGTAAGTTGAAAAAGTGCAGAAGGAAGTCCCTGGGTTTCAAGGTCCCAATGACTCCAGGTTGACTTGCCTCTGGAGCATCGTGATCCAGTGGCTCAGGACCTCAGCTCGGAAGTCGCCTTGACTTGGGGCAGGGACTCAGTGACTTAAGGCTTTCTGAGACAGAGTTGACGCATTTGAAAAGACCAGCCCCAGCCCCAGGAGAATGGTGGAAAATTGTCCTATGAGAATCAGCTTGAGCTGCTTCTCACTGCCTAGTGTTCATCATCACACAGTCACGCTGCTGGGACTAAAATGATGAATTTCACAGGCTGCTTTTAATGAAGAACTAGATCAAGTTCATATCTGCAAACTCTCTACCCAAACAGAGTGCTCAGAACTAATCAGTCTTTATTCTGGCCATCTGTAGTGCGTTGCGGTTTCTTTGGATGGCTCATTCTACTTTGTCATATCCCTTTTTTGAAAATGACCATAGTTCACTGGCAGGTTTCCTCTGGTCATGGCCTCAGTCCAACAGTCTCACAGCTTTCTTCTGCTTATGGCAAGTCTTTTCTTACACAAGAGAGACGCAGGAGCAATGACTGACATGTCTCTCCCCAAAATGCTTCATTGTAAATGAGTTTTACCTCATACTAGTTAACTCCCTGTGGGAAATTGATTTCATAATGATTCTAATCAGTCTAGCCAAACTCATATCTTCTTGGTGAACTAAAGTTATAAAAATCCAGAAAACAATCATATTGACTTCACCCACTCATATTTTAGGAATGTTCCTGCTGGAGGAACATGGAGGATATTCCATGGTGTCAGGGGTTCTCCATGGTCACTGGGTATAAGAAAGACCAGGTGGTTCCTTCCGTGACAAGGGCCTGAGTGCTACCCAGACCCAGAGGGGCTAAATTGCAGGGAGTGAACCCAGGGCCACTGCCCATCTATTAATGTCACTGGTGATTCTCTTGAGAGCCATGAACTGTGCTGAGATGCAGGTACATGTGGCATCCAGAGAGGAGAAGGAGAGGCCAGTGTAAAGAACTAAACTCTGTGTTTTTTAATTAAGGTGGAAAGAAGAAGGACTCTTTAGTCAAAAGAAATAGAGGTAGAATGAAAGACATCAAAAGTATTTAGTTCCATCTAATAAATGGGAAAATAACAATAGAATTAAAATAGCCCAATTCTGTTATGTTCATAATGATATTAAAACAAACTGGAAAAAAACTGGAATTATTAGAAAATAGCGGACACACCCTAAGGTGGCTGCACAGCCCCCACTTCCTGAATCCAGACTTCCCCCGAGCCCAGGTTTGCAACCACCAGAAATCAGTTGTGGCAAATACCAGAGTGAGTTTTGAAGCAAATTCTTGCCACTTGGGCCTTATGATGACACTTCATCACAACGAATACCTATGGCAGCCTGGTAAGACCTGAGAGGTCCCACTATGCCATGTTCGTTCTCCTAGCACTTGGTGCTGTGAGAGAATAAATGCATGTGATGTCAGCTACTAGTTGCAGTTGTTACTAGCAATAATAACTGATACTTCTATATTTGGTGAATTCCAGAGGAAAAAAATGCAAGGACCTCCCTGGTGGCACAGCAGGTTGGAGCTCTGCACTGCAAAGCTAAACCAAGCTGTGGTGGCTTCTTCAAGTTCTATCCCCACCCCGGTAGTGACCCACATGGCACAGCAGACCTCTCCTGTCTTGCCTACTGTTCCCTCAGCAGTATACTCTGTTGATCTGCCTGTTCTGCTCCTCACTCTGTCTCTGGTGAATCCTCTCACTGCCCCTGCACCTCTGGCTATACTCCATTTCTGTATGCAGGAAATAAATAAATCTTTAAAAAATGAAAAAAAAAAGCAAGTAGATAACAGGACAAAATAGAATATTTATCCTGCTTTTCCTAGAGGAACTATACCTTAAGGCACCAGAATTATGATAAAGCCATTTTTTTCTCCATGTAATATTCCATCTAATAAATGAGAAAATAACAATAAAATTAAAACATCACAATTCTGTTATCCTTTACTAGGAGTCAATTATCACCAATATCTGCTAACAAAAAAGAGAGATAAGTGAACATCCCAGGTCTTCTGAGAAAAGTAGCCCATGCTGCCCATGAAGTGGTAAGTAAACAAACAAACCTATGCTAAAGCTAATCAAACTTTCAGCCCTAACTACCAATTTGTGAACAAAACAAAGGAAAATAGAATGTGGGAGGAAAATCATGAAGAAAACTTCAAACAAAAATAATGAACTTAGACCCTCCCTGGTGGTGCAGGGGGTTAAAGCACACAGCACTAAGAAGCTAAAGCCACCTCTGCATGAGTTTGATCCCCACCTGCCCCGGAGGAGATCCACATGGTGTGGCAGACCTCTCCTGACCCGCCTCCCCTCAGCAGTGTACTTCATCGATCTGCCTGTTCTGCTCCCCACTCTGTCCCTGGTGAATCCTCTCACCCTCTGCATCTCTGGCCGCATCATCTGTACCCCAGTTCTGTGTGAATAAATAAATAATTCTTTAAAAAAATAATGAACTTAAAAACTATATAAGTGGACTGAAAATACAACACAAGTCTCAACAGCAGACAGGAAGAGGCAGCTGATTTAATCATTGAGTTTCAGTACATGGTAACAGAAGACACATGAATAGAGCTGCAAAAAGAATAGAAAACTAAAAAAAGTTAAAATAATGTATTGGACAATAGCAAGGAAACAAAATGAATCATAAGAGTCCCAAGGGAAAAGAGAGAAAAGGCTAGGAATTTTATCTAAAGAGATAATAGCCAAGAGTCTTCCTAGTTGGGAAAAGAAACAAACATCCTGACCCAAAAAGTCCTAAGAGTGCCAAGTGAAAAAGTATAAACAGACACACCAAAGGACATATTATAATCAATCTGCTTTTAAAAATGTATGAAAAGAATACTAAAAGTGGGGAAAACTGACAGGTATGGGCACTTTTATAAGACTACCTGATGATTTCTCAGTGGAAATCTTGCAAGCCAGAAAGAAATGGCATAATATCCTTCAAGTCCTGGAAATAAAGGATTTCCAACTGAGATGACTTTATCCGCTACATTATCATTCAAAATTGAAGGGATAAAGAGCTTTACAGACAAAAACTAAAAGAATTCATCACCAGTTAACGAACCTTTCAAGAAAGTCAGAAGGGGCTGTTATAAAATGAAAAGAAACTCCATTCAGATCAGCAAGATACGAATGTAATGATACAATGTGAGGGGAAGGGGTGAAAAATATGGATCATCACAGAGAATTTGGTGACAATCCATTCAATGTGTCACAAGTATAGAACCTATACATAAATCTTAGGGTAAACTCAAAACAAAAAAAATTCATAGAAGAAACATGTAAGAATTTGGAAAGGGAACCCAAATATAACATAAAAGGAAGATGTTGATGCACAAGAGAAAAGACTAGAGCAAAAATCAAAGACCAAAAATGACACAATCATAAATCAGGCAATAAATATCTGGGGCTCCTACCTCAGAGACTGATTCAAGAGAAAGCCATAAATACACAGTGTTTTCCTTGATAATAATAAAGTGGCAGCAGCCTAGAAGTACAAAACAGAAGTGGGCACAAAAGTTGATCTCTCTGAACTTAGGAAGCCTAGCACTGAATAGAGGGGCTCTGAGAAAAATAAAGGAAAGGGGAAATTATGACAGATGCTCTAGCAGGGTGGTCCCCAGGAAAAGAAGTGGTTCTAGGTTCCCTGTCCCACCCAGGAGGAGGGTGGAACTGAGCCAGGAGGAGAGGAATCTGGAGACAGAGAGGATGGAAGCAGGACAGGGAGCCAGAAGGAGAACTGAGGGAGGCACATGTTACAGAAGCTTAGTCTTGTGTCTTGGCCCTGGGCTGGTTGAAACCCAGATGTGGGTGAGAGACCTGTGGGGAGGTTCATGAGAAGTGTTTACCTTGATTTTGATGTTGCTCTTTTCCTCCCAGACTTGTCTGGCCATTTCTGACCCTTTTCCATGGATCCCTGCCAGAAGGTCCGTTGGATTTATGGAGGGCTTTCAGCCCTTGCTTTGGACCAATCCCTTTTTGGGGAGACTTTTACCCATGAGGGGATGGGTAACTTGGGTGTTTCATTTAGAAACTATATTCTTTGTCTTTTCTGTATTGCACACTAATAGTATTAAATTTCCTTTCCATTAAAAATCTTATATGTTTTGTCTTGATGTGGCAGATGGCACAACCTATTTAGAGTGGGCAGGTTTGGGGGTCAGCTATGTCCCTCTCCCTTCCCTGTAACAATACCATAAAAGTACAAAGGATAATAAGAAGCTACTATGAGTAACTATAAATTTAATAATATTGAAGAACATTATTTTATAATATTTAGAATAACACAGTTTATCAAGACTTAACCAAGAAACAGAAAATTTCAATAGAATAATCATAATGATAGAAATTGAAACAGTTACAAAAATACTTTTTTCAAAGCCTAGGACCCATTAGCTTTACAAGTGAATTCTGCAAAGCCTATTTTACTCAAATTTTCCAAAAAGTTTAAGAATAGGGAATACTCTCAAACATACTCTATGAGATCATCATTATCTTAATATTAAAATCAAACACACAGAATTAAAACCCAATTGTCTCTTACTAACATAGGTGTGAAAAATTCTCAACAAAATACTAATTAAACTGAATTAAATAATATGCTTAAAGTATCATATCTTATGATGACCAAGGGATGCAATCCTTGATACGAGGGATGCAAGGATAATTTAACATATGCAAATTAATTGAACTAATTTACTATATAAACTAAAGGGGAATGATTTATGGATATGTCAATAGATACAGAGGAAGCATACTTATTATGAAAGCTCTTACAAAACAGGTAACATACCCGGGCTCTCCCTGGTGGCTCAATGGATTGGAGAGCTGCACTACAAATCCGCTTCAGTGCAAGTTTGATACCTGGTGGTTGAGTTAATCCATGTGGTACAGCAGGCCTCTCCTGTCTCACCTGCTGCTCCCCCTCAGCAGTGTACTTTGTCGATCTGCCTGTCCTGCTCCCCACTCTGTCTCTGGTGAATCCTCTCACTACTCCTGTACCTCTGACCTATATCCAAGTTCTGTGTGCATAAATAAATAAATATTTTTAAAAAGAGAAAGAAACATACCCCAATATAATAAAAGTTGTATGCTATAAACTCATAGTTGATATCATAATGGTGAAAAACTGAAAGTTTTTCCTTTAAGAGAGGAATTAGGAAAGAGCACCCACTTTTATCTTAGCAACAATAATTAGACATCAAGAAGAAATAAAAGGTATCCAGTTTGTTTAAAAAAAAAAGTTAGAATATTATTTGCAGATGTGATAATACATATAGAAAACCCTAAAAATCTACAAATAAATGTATTAGAGACAATAAATGAGTTAAGAAACAGACTACAATGTTAACAAAATCTGTCTGTCATACTGGTATATACAGATTACTAACAAAAAAAATTTAAATAATTTCATTTATATGCATACTGATAATAAATTTAACAAAAGAGGTGAAAGTTGTATAGAATGGAAACTGTAAGTAAGACACTTTTAAAAGCTATACTAAGGTAACAAAGATAAACATATGATGATAATTTATATAACTGAAATAAACATCCTATCAATAGCAATATATACATTCAGTGCAATTCTTTCCAAAATTCCAATGTTTTTCAAGGAAATAGCACAAAAATACTAAAACTTACATGAAATCACGAAAGATCCCAAATAGCTAATGCAATTCTACCTAATTTAAAACATGTTACCTAATTTAAAACTATATTATACGGCCCTCCCTGTTGGCACAACAGGCTAAAGTGCAGCACTATGAAGCTAGTTGAAGCTAGTCAAAGCTAGCTCTCACCCCTCAGCATGAGTTTGATCCCCTGCCAGGGAGGTGACCCACATGGTGAGGCAGACCTCTCCCAGCCCACCTGCTGCTCGCCTCAGCAGTGTACTTTGTCAGTCAGCCTGTTCTGTTCCCCACTCTGTCCCTGGTGAATCCTCTCACTGCCTCTGCACATCTGGCCTGTACCCCAGTTCTGTATACAGAAACAAATAAATCTTTTTAAAAAACTATATTATAAAGCAATAGTAATTAAAACAGTGTGATATTAGAATAAAAGTAGACACAGAGATCAATAGAACAAAACTGAATGACCCAAAATAAATCCACACATTTAGTGACATGGAACTTATGGGAAAAGATTTAGGTCCATACAATATAGAAAAGAAAATCTCTTCAATAAATGGAAAAACTGACAGCCACATATTAAAAAAAAAAAAAAAATGGTGATATGTTCCATGACATGAGTGCTCCCAATGGTAATGGAAATGAAAACAAAAACATACAATTGGGGCCCTCCCTGGTGGCATAGCGGGTTAAAGCACAGCACTGAGAATCTAAAGCTGCTTCCGCATGAGTTGGATTCCCACCTGCCCCAGAGGTGACCACATGGCGCAGCAGACCTCTCCTGACCCGCCCGCTGCTCCCCTCAGCAGTGTACTTCATTAATCTGCCTGTTCTGCTCCCCACTCTGTCTCTGGTGAAGCCTCTCGGTGCCCCTGAGCCTCTGGCCTGTACCCCAGTTCTGTATACACAAATAAATCTTAAAAAAAAAAAAAAAGAGAAAACAGCCCTCCCTGGGGGCGCAGTTGGTTAAAACATAGCACTGGGAAGCTAAAGCCATTCCACATGAGTTCAACTCCCGCCTGCCCCGGAGGTGACCACATGGCGCGGCAGACCTCTCCTGACCCGCCCGCTGCTCCCCTCAGCAGTGTACTTCATCGATCTGCCTGTTCTGCTCCCCACTCTGTCCCGGTGAATCCTCTCCCCCTCCGCATCTCTGGCCTGTGCCCCGTTCTGTATGCACAAATAAATAAATCTTTAAAAAAAAAAAAAAAGAAAACATACAATTGGGAGCACATCAAATTCAAAAGTTTTTGCACAATAAATGAAGATGTCAGTAAGCTAGAAAGATAGCCTATTGCTGGGAGAAGATAGTTGCACATCATACAACCATCCAATAAGTAGTTAATATTCAAGTATATTAAAAGGGAAATTATGGTTTAAAAGAGGCTTTTAAGAGCTGTGTCAGGCATTTGCCAAATGTTATGCTTTTATTTGGATTCTGATTCAAATAAGGTATAAAAACTGGTCACAGAAAAATTAGGGTAACAGGAACCCTACTTGGATATTTGATGTTGATTATAATTTTTAGGTATATGTAATCTATTGCACTTTAAAAGATTCTTAATCTCTTAGAGATATATTCTGAAATATTTTCAACTGAATGATTATTCCACCTTGGATTTGATTCCAAATAACCTTCTGGAGGATTCAGGAGGCATGACAAGCAGGGCTGGAGTGCAGTGACCTTCAGAGCGATGGGTGGACACATGAGATCATTATGTCATTGATTATCGCTTTCTTCCTTGACTCCAGTAGTTGATTGACATCTATAATAAAAAGATAAAATTGCAAGAAAAATAAATTGGCAAAGGCAATGTCCTGTAGGACTAGAGTTTACAGGACTAATTGTTTCTTCCCAGGAATGCTTTTTCCTGTGTATAAACATAGGAATGAGTAGAGAACTCAAAGCTGCTCCTGAAGAAGCAATTTTACGTGGCCAACTGCACTTACATGCATTAAACACATGAAATTAGGAGTGAAGAATGGTTTCACTAACTGTGGTTTCAGTGTATAATGAAATAATGGTTGAAAGGAAAGTCTCCCTTCCAAGACTGTTGGTGCCTCTTCAGTTTTCGCTTTATTTAATGGTTCTGACTTTCATAACTGCCTGTCAGACAACAGCATGTCTCTGTAATATCTAGTTTCAGGGCACAGGGAGCATTTGTTGAAATAAAAAGGTGCTTGGGAAAAGTTGTGTTTGTTTTGGGTTAGAAACTGAGTGCTGGTTCAAAAGCCCACAGACAAGACAGATCCCTGCAGAAACAGAGCCAGGGATGTGCCACAGAGAGCACTGAGGAGGACGGGCCCTGGGCCAGAAGGTGGGACAGAGGAAGGCTGCAGAATGAGGGTCTCCAGGCTGATTTGGTTCCAGGGCCCAGAGGGGTGCAGGCTGGCCCAGCAGGACTATGACTGACATCAGAGTCTACATGAGACTATTTGATTGATGCTTGGTCCCTCTGATTTTCTGATCAATCAATAACTTTACCCTTCTGTGATCTATACCTGCTGAGGTCCATAGTTTAATCAAGCTCCACCAGCATGGTCCACTGTACTTAGCTGGAGCTCATACCCTTGCAATGTCTCTCACACTCTGGGGAGCCAAATAAGGCCCACTTAGACAGGGGAGCCAGGCCATGAGTTCAGGGCCACAGTGAGACCAGTCATGATCGATTGGATGAACCACTTTCCATGTCTCTTTATTACAACAATTCTGGGGAGGGAGTGCTGTGCTCACCCCATTTGTGCATAAGACTAGGACGCATGGAAAGCAAGTTCCGTGGTTTTTGAACTACAGGGCCATTGTCTGGTCTCCTCTGCCTGGCCCATGATTCCTGGAGTGGAGTTCTGACAGTGTGGGATGTGCAAACTGGGCCGGGACCAGCTGTGGCAGTCACCACCCTGGTGGAGAGGGTCTTCAAGTCTCAGTCTGGTGCCGCCCTCAGAGGGACCAGGCAAGTTCGTCCATGGTAACTGATTACAGAGAAAGCTCAGAGGAATGTCTCTGGAAGAAACTGCTTTAAGAATGCCTGCCTCCAATTGCCCAGCTCTGTGCTGGATGGACAGTGACAGGCATGGTGATGACCATGAGTATCAGGAAGTTGGTAAATGACTAGCTACCCCTCCCCAGGAGAACTCCCACTTGTAGCACCTGCCTCTCTACCAGGTCACGTGCCACTACGTTGGGCCTATTTCAATCAGCTAAGTGATGTCACTGAGCACAGCACAGAGAGGAGTGGCTAATCACACCACACTACTTAGCATTCCACAGTACATGTGAAGTAGGAATGAATAATAACCTCAAGAGCACAAGCTGGAAAAATTATCAGGAAGTCACAAGTTTTGAATATTTCTTGCCTTTGTTTTAGTATCATTGATTCCATTATTTTTCCATGGCACATTCTTCATAATAATGAGTTGAGGTGAGGAACCTGTTTGTGTGTGTCCCCAAAATTTTGTGATCAACCCTCATAGGCAAGGGGCGGCCAGGGCAGGCTCTGTCACAGCACAGTGAATGTGGCACACGACACAAAGTTTAGCTGGGCCTTGCATAGCATGTGAAGCAGTGAACCATGGTTAGACTGATGTGGTGCTGTGTTCCAATGGGGTGGACTTAATTAAGAGTAGATTGATTGACACTTAAAAATCAATGCCAGGAGACCTTGACAATCTTTCAGTCCAGTCCTGCAGACTATGGGGAGAAACACTGCAGCTCAGTCTCTGGGCTACAGTTCAAGCCTAATATGGAAGTCCAGGCTTCTGGGTGCATAAAGTATTGCAGGAAGCTTGTCACATTGCTCATTCAATTAGAATCAAGGGCCCGGAAACCGTCTCGGCCTTGGCTGTCAGCTGTTGTTTATAGCACACATTATACCTGCCTCTCAGCTTGGCCTCCTGGGTACCCTGGGGTTCCCCTGCCTATGGTCAGCTGTTAACCATTACATGAGCATAAGAGAGGCTGTGGTGGGAAGTAGTATCAAGACCTCCTGGCACCAGAAACTGTGACCCCAGAGCCAGCGTGGCTCAGTGTGAGTGCTTGGCCCAAGCCAGACTCTGGGCCTTGCGCAGCCCTAACTTGGGGCAGTATTCTCTGTGCATAATTATTGCCCTTGCACTGAACATCACTTGTTAAAACTCTATGTTGAAAAAGACAGCTAGATTTGGAAACAGGAATGTTATCACAGTGTTGGTGATGACTTCAAAACTTTATGGGGGCTTTTTCCCTCCCAGCCTCAGCTTTCAAAGATACCCTATTTAAACATTCCTAGGATCCAATTCCATGATGCTTAGAGTAAAACTAGCAAGGTGTGAATTTTTAAACTCAGATGTGCTTAGACTTTCTAGCTATTCTGAGCCTCCTGACTATCCACACCTATATCACCTGGAGCAAGTTTATTGAATCTGCCGGAACCTCAGATTTGGGACCTGACCTGGAAGCACCCCATCACTAAGAAAAGTTCCCAGTGTCCCTGCAATGATAAGGAGCAAGGCCACCTGGGGAGGCCAACTGTGTGGGGCTGTAGAACTCCCAGGCCCTAGCTGACAGGGTGGGCTGCAGGCGGGCAGCTGTGGAAAGTGGCTCCCAGATTGCAGACCTGGTGTGGGTGGCTGGAGTCCAGGGCTGAGAGAGGGAGATGGAAAAAACACCCTCTCCGGATGTGGGCTCCCAGCCCTGCAGCTGGACAGGGAGACTCCCAAGATTAAAACTCACAGACCCACAGCCACACACATGTACTAATACTCCGTAGCGCCTCTGCTTTATTCAGGATTGAAACTATTAGTTTCTCTTCCAGGTTTAATGTGAGGCACCTGGGGAATTTTGGGTCTGGCCCATAATTTGGGGCCTCACTGAAAAAGCTGGATCAAAAGAGAATGAAGAGGTTATAGGCTTAATCAAAACAATCTTCATTATTTCCTGCCAGACCTGCCTGTAGAACATCTATTTGAAACCTGCCTCACCAGATGGGATTCTAAGTGGGACTAGCAAACAATCTGTGAGGAGGGAAACTTTAAAAAGCTCAGACCTGGCCTCAGCGGCTCCTCTCCTCCAGGGAGCATGTGATAGCACTGACACTGTCACTCGCATACACTTCCATTGTGACTGAAAAGCCATTCGCCCTTCCTGTACCTGTAGTCCTCCATATTCAGCTGGAAGATTGCCAGGCACTGCTTTGGAAAACCTGGCAGACATCTGCAAACTGAGGTCACACTGCAGGGAGATCACGAGAGTACTGCACTATTTTCCAAGTAAAAAAGAAAAAGAAAAACTAACCTTTACTAATTTTTAATATATAGACTGGCAGAAGTCATTGGTGTGATGTATACAGAAATATACATCCACTGGAGCAACAGATGGAAAAATGTTTTAGACAGAGGCATTTAGCCTGGAATTTTCGGAGCAAGTCAGCACAGACATCGGTTTACATGCATTATTCAAGTCTGTCTTGAAAAGAACCATGTGAAGCCTTTAGTGAACAATCATTTCCATACTCCAGCTGTAGGAAACCTGGAGGTCACTTGTCCTGACCTCCATTTCACAACTGCAAAGAATCAGTTCCAGAAAAATTTGGTGATGTGACCATACTGAACTGCCCAGTTAGCAGCAGAAACCAAATTAGAATCCAAGACTGTGTGAGGTCACATGTCCATGTGTGCATGGGTATACATGTGCTGATATGTGTGCATGCTCAAAATCATTTCAGATTTTCTCCAGATAATTGCTCTTAAAAGAATCTCTCCTAAGGGAATAATCTGAATCACAAAACCAGTGTTTTGCATTAATGTCATAAAACTATTGTTGAAACAAAAAAATAGGGTATTATACTACTAAATCAGTAGTAGCCTGGCCTCTAACCACATGATGATGTATTATGTGTAAATTAAATTATAGTCACAAAGAGTTAATGCACACACAGGAAATGTTTACCGTTAACATTCAAGACTTAAACCTCTGCACTGAGAAAAATCATGTTTAAAACTGCATAAAAAATCCACTCATGTGCCAGCAGTGACCCTCACTGGTGACAGAGTACGGATGGCAGTCTTGCCCCAAACACTTCATTCTTTCCAACTTTCCAGAAAATGTATAGATAGTACACTTTTTTTTTTAAAGGACTTTTTAAAAATATATATATTTATTTATGCATACAGAACTGGGGTACAGGCCAGAGGTACAGGGGAGGTGAGAGGATTCACCAGAGACAGAGTGGGAAGCAGAACAGGCTGACTGATGAAGTGCACTGCTGAGGGGAGCAGCGGGTGGGCCAGGAGAGGTCTGCCTCGCCACGTGGGTCACCTACAAGGCAGGGATTGAACTCACGCTGAAGTGGCTTTAGCTTCTTAGTGCTGCGCTTTAACTCCCTGCACCACCAGGGAGGGCCAGATAGTATACTTTTTTAGCTGGAAAGAAAATGCAAATTTGTAATTGGAGATTTGAATCACAGCTCCCTGTTATGGAGCAGTTTTGGGGTGACAGTGCTTGCATCCCAACTTCTTGTCAGTTTCTTGTCTCCTAGAGTCACCAAGGCTGTCTGGCCAGTGTCTCTTAACAGCTTTGTTCTTTATTAACATGTTCCTAAGTTTCACATGCAAGGATGATTGTGGCCTTAAATGGCCTCTTTTTCTGTGGTGGAAGGCTGCATTTTCTGGCATGCTTTCCTGCCACACCTCAGTGCCCACACAGGGTCTCAGGCAAACCCATGCCCCCAGAACAAATAAGCTCTCTGGGATATCAAATTTAGAACTCCTTTTTGTCAATTTCCCTCATGCATCTTATGAATCCACAGCCTTATACTCCCCCTGGGACCTCCATTGTGCTTAGAAAATCAATCCATGGGGAAAGGAAGCTGAGGCAAGGGTGACATTAGTCCCCCACCCCGCATTCAGGGGAAACTGGTTTTCTCCCCACCCCAACTTCTTCCTTTTACATATACAAATTTGGCTTATGGTAGAAAGGCCCTGTGGCTACCTGCTGAGAGAAAACTGAGCCTTTTCTGAGATCCAGGACAACCATGGGAAAGTTGAGTTTTGTTCCCTAAACAATTGTAATCTCTGTTCTTAATTTTCATAACTTGGAGGAGCTTGCTCCGTGCGGGCGATGGGCCCAAGCCACTTATTAGTCACCAATGTAAGTTCCATGGTGGGCTCGCCTGATTGCTAGAAGTCCAGCTGAAACCTCTTCTCCACTGACCCCACAACCCTGGGATACAAGAAGTCTAGAATAACAGACTAGCCAGCTGAAACCTCTTCTCCATTGACCCCAAACCGTGGGATACAAGAAGTCTAGAATAATAGACTAGCCACAGATGGGCAACATGGAATCAAGCAAAAAGGGAACAAACATCAGTGCCAGGGAACTGTTTGAAATAACCTTGAAATAACCCAAATTGCTATAAAATATCCTACGAAAAAAGTATCTATTGTGTATTACAGAAAACATAATCCAGGTAGCAGCAAACAGCTGGCAACGCTGGAAACAAAGGTCTTAGCTGCTTTCCTAGAGCTTCCAGAAACACTGATGAGTCTGCCTGAACACTAGTAAATGGAATCAGTGAGAATGCAGGTGGGAGTGGACAGGGGTGCGTGGAAGGAGTGCCTGGACTATGCTCAGGGGCCATGGATGTGAACTGCAGGGCGATGGGTGTGGCCACACTGTGCTAGTGAGTGAGGACAGTGTGGAATTTGAACGTTAAGTTGGAACAAGCCCAAGATTTATAGGCAGAGAGAGTCTGTGAAAACCCATGGAAGGAGAGTGGGCACCAGGGTCCTTTGTGTCCCCTGAGGGCGAATGGGAGGGAAGGCCAACTGGAGCCCAAGCTGGGGAGGCAGTCAGCTGTGGCTGTGGACCTTTCACACCTACTGTCTTCTGAAAGCCTCACACCAGTCGCTCAGACCAAGGGTGTTGGGCATGGAGGAAAATGGTAACACCGCTCTAGGACCAGTTTCCCTATGTAGAAAATAAAATCCAGATGATCCTCTGACTCTAAACCCTGCAGAACCCCACCTTTTCATTGCTTTTTTTTTTTTTTTTTGTTAAATCTATTTATTTATGCTTACAGAATAGGGTACAGGCCAGAGGTGTGGTGGGTGACAGGCTTCACCAGAGACAGAGTGGGGAGAAAAACAGGCAGATTGACTGAAATACACTGCTGAGGGGAGCAGAGGGCAGGTCAGGAAAAGTCTGCTGCGCCACGTGGGTCAGCTCCCTGGCTGGGGATCAAGCTCATGCTACTGTGGCTTCGGAGAGCTTCATAATGTGGTGCTTTAACCCATTGCGCCATCAGAGAGAACCCACATTCTCGTGCTTTTAAAGCTCCTCTCTCCTGCAGCGAGGGTCATAGCTGATCTTCAGAGCTGAGCACGTAGCACGTGTCAGTGGATGGACACACACTCTGTGTTCACGTTACCCTCCAGCCAGTGGTGGCCGCGAACCCCAGGAAACGTCGGGCCTGAGGGTATGCATAATTGAGGTTAGCAGGCACAGACTGCAGGCGTGTGTGCTTTCTGTTCTCAGTCATTTCACGCCATTTTTCCTTTCAAGTTGCATGTCAGTGTCCCCCAGCAGTGAGGGAGCCATAACTGCGCTATGTGCTGGCATTTGAAGGGAGCAAGCTTTGTTTTAGTGATGGTCCTGGGGCTGGAACCTCAAGTGATGACCCATACCCGGATGTCCCCGATGTCTTGCTGGAGTAAAGTGAAACACCCTCACTACTGTGCTGGGTCAGCATGTGCTGTGGGAGTCCAGGAGAGCTTCCACTGAAGAACCTGGTAGTCTTCTTTTTTGTAATTTCATATATTTTTATGTAACTCTTCATTTTTGTACGATGTATGCTTTTTCATCTCAGTTGTCTCCCTGTGGAATTCTCACCACTAATGCACCCTGGAAGGTTTCAGTTTTAGGAAGAATGTATGTAAGGGGTCAGGAAAGAACCTGGTATTCTCAGTGAATGCAGTCTTGCTGATATCCTGGGCATGGATGAAAACACCTGGCATCTATCAAGAAGAGCACCAACCCTTAAAGCTAAAGTTGCAGTTGGGAGGGTCTGAGCCCTGACCAGGCTATATAGAGAGCCCTGAGGGGAAAGGGGCACTCAGGAACCTGGCACAGCAGCTGCCTGCCCACCAGCATGGTGGCACTGCTGACTGCCAAGGGCACATCAGCCTTGCTTTTAGCACAGGCCATAGTTCATGTCTTTGAATGGAATATTCTAGCCATTCTTGGATCTATGTCAGGGGGCATATGTCATTTGGGTACAATGTATGCTTTTTCATCTCAGTTGTCTCCCCATGGAATTCCTAGCACCAATGCAACCCAGATGGTTTCACTTTTGCAAAACATTTGCTAGTGGGCCTCCCTGGTGGTGCATGGGTTAATTCTCAGCATTATGAAGCTCTCCACAGCCACTGCAGCAATAGCTCCATCCCTGACCTGGGAGGTGACCCACATGGCACCACAGACATCTCCTGACTCACCCGCTACTCCCCTCAGCAGTTTATCTCAGTAGATCCACCTGTTCTGTTCCCCACTCTGTCTCTGGTTAGTTCTCTCACCTCTCTGCACCTTTGGCCTACACTCCAACTCTTTTATGAACAAATAAATAAAGTAAATCTATTTTTTTTTAAATAAGTATTTACTGACAGTGGTTACAGTCTGTTGTGTGGTGTCTTAATGCCATCAACATAGTGGAAGGTAAGCAGGTTTTTCTCTGGCAGGGGCCCTGATGCCGTAAGCACTTATCTACTTGTGAGGTCATAGCCCAGAAGGCAGAGCAAGTTATGGTCAGGCCAGGAGAGTCTGGTCTGGTCCCAGCTTTCCACATGCTAGACCAGCTCACAGGTAGAATGATATGCCCAGGTCTCCACTGGTGAGTGCCCACTGTAGAGAAGCACTGAGCCAGTCCAACTCTTCATTCATCATCCCAGTTCTCCACAATCCTGAAAGCAGTTGTCACTGTGCCCACATATGAACACATTGAGAACTGGTTGAAGGTCCACAGTAGTGGAGACCTTCCTTTTGGAGTGGGGGACACCAAACGTCTTGTTTTATGGATTATAATCACCCTTACTTTGTTATACATGAGACAAAGGGCAGGGGGAGAGATGTGGGGTGGCACATGAGACTGAGCATGCACTGAGAGACCCCATGGACTCTTTGTCAAAAGGCCAATTCAACAAGAACAGGGAAAGTCACTATTAACATCTCCCACTTTCCTGAAAGGGACACAGGTCCTCAGAGTAGTGAACTGATCTCCTACTTCACCAGTGAGTTGTGGTAAAGGTGGGGGGCTCTCCACCCCATGTTTTCAATCCTTTCTTCAAACCATTCAGTGAGCCGAGTTGTCTCTCTCCTGTTGAGTGTTGGTTTTGCGGCCTGGTACAGGTAAGGTCCTTTATCACCAGGACAGCACCATCAGGTTATCCCTTCTGAAGTCAGTTAATCATCCCCATCCTAGGAAAGCCCTCCTGAAGAAGAGTGAATCTCGAGACTTTCAGTGGGCCCAATTGGCAGCTGCCTCTCCTGGATTTACACACAATAAAACTGTCTCTGGAAAGACTAATTAGCTATCATTAAGGAGATAACAGGCCAATATTCTCAAAAACAGCATTTTTGGTCTCTTCCAGAACCTGTCTCCTAGTCCAAGTATGAACTTGAATATCCTCTTTCCCTCAAACAAGGGGAAAAGGACAGCAGACCTCGGTGGCCTGCGTTAAGAGTCCAAGACTCAAATGTCAAATCACAAGACACTTGGTTAAGGAACTGCAGAGACTGGGGGTGGGAAAGATGGATAGTTACCTCCTGCTGTTTCTTGCAGCAGTCCTCCAATTCCATCTTAATAGACTTGCCAAGTTTATCTTCCTAAAGTTCCAAATTCTTCATGTTTATGCTGTATGAATTGGAGAGTAAGCTACCCTAAGGAGAACTTCCACAATGCAGTGACTCTTCCAAGATGGAAGTTCACTGCTTTCTTCTGTCACAGGGTGGAGAGTGTAGCTACTCAGTGGTATCCACCGCGACGCCAGTCTCGAGGACCCCAGATATTCAGCAGGCCCCAGCACACCTGGATGTCTAACCACATACAATGGGGCTGCCAGAATAACAGAGAACCCAAACAAGGGGGCAGAGGAGTTAGGCAAGCAGGTGCGGCCGACTGAGAAGTCAGCCTGGCTAGAGTTGAGGTGAGGGTGGGGAAGATGTAGATACATCAGGAAGGGGAGCAGGTGAGACTGTGGCCCCTTGAAGACCATGTTGAGGAGCTGGGGCTATATTCCCACAGAGTGGGCAATCAGAGGTGAGCAGGCGGACACGGCCTGGGCTGCCTCCTGTGACATGATAGCACAGGCCACCTGCCTGTGTGGCAGCAGGCAGCTCAGGACTCCCACCGAGGGCTTCTGAATGAGAATGACAGGCCTACTGGCCACTCAGCTGCTGTCCTCTGGGCCCACTCCAGGCTTGATTCTCAGGTAACTGGTCACAGCCAAAGGCTGGATGATAAAGTGACCTTCATCACTTGATTGTGTGTTACAGGACTCCACCGATGAGGGCCCCTGGCCCCTACCATCCCCTCCAATCTAAGACCCTCCTTTGCCACTTCCTGTCCTCACCTTCATAAGGGTCTGGCCCTGCCCCTGGACACTCTCCCAGGGTTCTGCCTCCTCCTGTGCTATTTCTTCCTAAGTGTTGGCCCCAGTAAACTTCTGGCACATCTGTACTATTTGACTGTGGGTAAGACAGCTTGCAGGTGGTAATCTTTTTGTATCTCAGATGGCCCCCAAAATGTGTTCTACCCCTATGTGCATATCTCCCTTTTTTATAACAACACCAGCAATATCGGATTAGAGGCCACCCTAATGACATCATTTTAATTTAATTTCTTTCAAAACCCTATACCATCATACAGTCGCACTCTGAGGTTCTAGAGGCAGGACTGCAACATGTGAATTGTGGGCATACACAACTTAACCTATAATCTTATCTGTCCCATCTTGAAGTCTGTTTCAAAGTGGACTTAGAAAGATTTCAGAGAAACAGACCTGACCCAGATGCCATATGCTAAATTCAAAATGAAGGCTCCCCCTTCAGAGTCTGCTAAGTTGCATGGCCCTAAAAGCAGAGCAAAGCATCTGATCCTATGAATCTTTGGGGGCCACTGCGAGGCGTGACAGATAAATCCAGGTTGGGGAACAAGTGTACAGGGCCAAAATCAATTATCCAGTGAAGCCCGGGGGAGGCAGCCTGGGGTGAGACCTGGAAAACAGGACAAAAGGTTGAGAAGGGCTAGCGCATCTGAGGGGCAAGAGGTAGGGTGTCTTGACAGTACTGCAGGCAGCCCAGGGGCACACGGTGCCTGAAGTACCAATAGCAGACAAGGCAGGCCATCTGGGGGCAGAGGCCAGCCTGCCAGACCCCACAGGGAGGCACGGAATTGGAGGGCCCATTTTCTCAATTGTAAATAAGGTGTCACTTTCATGGCTTTAGAGCCCCATGTGAAATGGACATAAGGTCATGGGGTCAAGGCAAGCAAGACCTATGGGTGGTCACACAGAGGGAGAGCCCTGCAGCTGAGAAGAGGGGGCCCTGCCTGGATGGTGCGGCTGAACCAGGCCTCCTCATTCAGTCCATCAATGCCCTTGATGACTCATTCAGTGCTGGATCCTTAGGCCCTGGGGATCCTCAGAAAGGAGACACACACAGGTCCCACTTGCCAGCTCCCCCACCTCCCACTAGCCTTGGGGGTCAGTCTCTCCACCTTAAAAGGAGAGCAGTATTCAAAACAGGAAGGTGGCTAGTCAGTCACACCCAGCGTCAAAGTGAGGCAGTAGAAGACAAAGTGGGCAGACGCTAGCAGGCGGCTCCTCGCTAAAATAACACTTCTTCCTTCCTGTGCCTGGAACAATAAAGCCGTCTCCACTCTGAGTACACAATCCCAGATGGTCCATTTGTCAATGCAAGAGTTACGCAAACTCTGAAACTATGAACTTGTCGAGAGAGAGATCTGCCACCCAGTGTGATGGCCCGATAAGGTCCGCCTGGAGTCCTCTGGCCCTGGCGGTCACTGCCACACCCACCCCAGGCCCCAGCCCCACCCCCACCCCACCCCCGCTGGGCTGTCCACCAGGCTCACCCAACACCACCTCCTGGGCACTCCATACGGGACAAGGCAGGATTCAGGCTGCTCTGTGGCCAGCCTGCATCAGGTTTGCACTTCCAGGCACTTTTGTCGCTGGTGGCCAAACTCCTGCTTTGCTGCCCCAGGTCTATGCCCCCCTACCCAGGTCTATTCACCTTGTTTTCTGTCCCACATCTGCCCCATCAGCAAACCCTGCATTCACTTCTCATCACCCATGTTACTTCCCCCCTGCCTGGGCGGCCTCTAATCCAGACATGGAGTGGACACCCATGTCTGCCAGTCCCATGGTTTATTTTCCCAGCAGCATCTGCAGAGTGGCCACTCCGAAGGACATCTCAGGTAATGACTGGTCTCTTCCTGTTTCTTCACTCTGGCCACAAATTTGGTATCCTCTGCCTTACTGCAATTCCTTGGACCCACAAGGCCTTGCCCACGTGAGCAATTCTTCCAGACATAGCAGCTCTGCAGCCAGGAAACGTTCAGATTATTTTCTGTTTTCTATCTGTCCTGCTCCTAAGAGCGAAGATGGCTAGAAGACAGGGCCCATGCATGCTGTGATACTTCCAGCACCCAGAGTGGTCACCACTGAGGACCCAGCACCAAGGGCAGGTACTCAGTTCTGTCAGATAAGAGAGCTCGAAAATTAACTATTTGGACCAAAAGAGCACAGCAGTGTGTATCCCAGCCTGGAAAGGGGCTGCACAGTGGTGACTCAGCTCTGCACTAGCCTCCCTTTCTGGGGCTTCTGTCAGTTTATGAAGAGCTGGGGCATCGACCCACCTTACAAGCTTGATGCACATGTGTCCTCAGGGCCCCGCCCTGAGACCATCCAGCATCTATCGATAGCCCTGTGGGCGCATATAGTAGCCAATCTCCTCAGGCCCTCAAATTCATTTCCCCCCAGAGGTCTTGCTCAGCCTCTGACAGGGAAGGCAGAAAGCCAAGTCTTAGTACTCTAGGGCAATGCTCACACGAAGGCCTAATGTTGGTGCAGACTTCCCCATTGCTGAGACATGTACCTCACAGTCCTTCACCCAGCCCAGGGACCCAGGAGTAAGCTGCTCTTTAACTCACCTATCCACTTCTTCTCTGCTTATGAGTCCTGGGACCACCTCCCAACTGCTTCCATGAGAGTTCTTATGAGAGGGTCTCCTCTCAGGGCCATGGGTTGGGGGCAGGGAAGAGGAGTGTGCAAATTAAGAGGGGCTTCAAGCACTAGACTGTGCACCAGCGGTATCCTTCCAACATTGGGGCTCCTGATTGTTCCTATATGAGTCTTCTGGAACAGGATTTAGTCTTTCCAACCTTGTCTCCCTTAGAAGAATTATTATCATGTGATCACTTGTTCAAGAAAAAGAGTCCCAAAAACTTTTCTACCACTTCCCATTTAGCAGCAAGACATTTTCTCAGAGGGGTGGCCAACATCTAGTTGGCAACCAACTCAATAACATCTTTCAGCGCATGCCCCTGGGGTGGAATCTCAGGTAAAGCGTGATCCACACTGCTCTGTGCAGCTGCTGCAGGGAGAGTGCAGAGCTGGCCCTCAGTGAACATTTGTTGGTTGAATCAATGAACCCCACAACTTGGAATTGTGGTGGGTCGACTTTCTAGCATGGTTTGAACATGCTGCTCTCAATTTCTCACTTCTCAACACCCCCCAAACCTCACCAACTTCTTTCGTATCTTACCAGAGTTGTGGCTCTGTCTCCTCTCAGTCCAGGCCCCAGAGACTTACCTTCCTCCCTATGATATCATCTTCTCTCAGCCTCCAGAACCTACTCCTGGTTCTTCTCTGACTCCTTAGTACCCCTTCTCTTCTCCATTTCTCATCTTGTGGAATGTACACAAGTCAAACTTTTCTTTGGGAAGTGGGGTCCAGTATATCAGTACAGTGAGCAGGAAGGGGTCATTGAGCCTACATTAAGTCAAGATTCTGAACATTGGCCCCAAAACTTCTAGATTCTCTTCTGCAAACAGCACTGCACAGGACCAAGAGAAATAAAAACTCATGCTCACTGTGACCCTGTGTGTATCCCAGAGAACCTTCCCCACCAACCATCAGTGGGTCATGCCCCTCCTCCCAAACACACAGGGTCCTCACTTCCCTGCCCATCTGTCTCCCTCACACAGTGTTCTCTTTTACAAACCTTGAAGTGGGGGGGGGGGGCGTTGGCTATAGCTCAGCGGTCACTTCATGGAATGCATCTACAAACCTTGAAGGGTAACTCAAGATCCTGCGTCCATGATTTCGGAACTCGATGATAGATCTGGTTTTAGGAAGCTCATGACACTGTTTGCTTTCTCCCCCATGATAAACTTGCAAGTGTCAATATTGTATATCCCTGTTACATCCATCAGTGTTTCTGGGTAACAAAGGAACCCCAAATGCAAATAGCACTCATTTATTATCGTAACCCATGTATATTTGGGGCAGATGGGTGTTGGTCAATATCAGCTGCACTCACTCGTGCTTCTCCAGGCCCATGAGCTATAATCCAGGCTCACAAGGCTGAGATCTAACCTCAATGCACACGAACACTCTGTTCCCAATCACAAGTCACGTCGTGCTTACTAACGTGCCACTGGCAGTGGGTCTCATGGCCGATCCATCCAGCAGAGTGCAGGGAGGAATGTGCTGGCATGGGGCTAGTACCCACCCTGTCCACAAAGCTGGAGTGGCAGACACAGCTGACCTCCATAATTTCTGCTTCATACTGGGGGATTCAGAATCTGCCTGGAAAGTGAGCTTCTGGTGTTACTTTCTTTCAGTTTCTTGTTTACCATTTAATAGCGAAGCCTCTGGTATCCAGAGAGGGCAGGTGGCTGTCCAGGTCTGCAGCTGGGCTGTGGAGGCCCAGAGTCCTGTGCAGGCTCATCATCACCATAGATCTCCAGAGCTTGCTGATGGGCCCCCAAGTGCTGTTGTGACCTACCAGACCCCACAGTGTGGTCCTGGGACCAGTGACCAGCAGCTGGCTCAGTGTTGTGGCTCATTGTGAACTATAAATTAATAAGGAAGCCTTTTCGACGTTAGAGCCTTCCACGGGGAGAAATCATCTGTGTTTTTATGATGGATTCCAAGGAGTTGAATACTTTATTTAACTTGATTTTGTTCACTTTATCCTCGGAATCGGTCTGCAAAGATAAAGCTGTGGAAAGCAGCATCGTGGGAGAAGTGGAATAGTCACAGATGACTGATAGTCCTGAATTTGGTCATGTATCTGTGTGTTCCCTGCAAAAAAATATCTGTGATGTGTTTCCTTTGTTTAGGTCCAGTGCCTGGCTTCCAGGAACAGAGGTCTCTGCTGTTCCCACCACTCAACACCCCGCTGGGCTAGTCACAGAGGTGGGATGAAGTTCAAGGCAAGAGCAGTCAGGAGCGGTTGAGATGCTGCCTGGTTTAAAGGAGAACCAAACAGCTCCAACTGTCTTCAGGGTGTAGGGGTGTTCTTTCCTTTCCCTTTCACATCCCCGACCACCTCACCCTCCCCTCACCACCTCATCTCCCTGCCCCACGTCTTGGTCACCTCAGGTGGGATGGAATGTGTATGCCCTATACAGAAGCTACACATGGGTTTCCAAAGAAGCCAAACCTGGTGTACCCCCATACTGTGGAGAGGCCCAGGGCCCCACGGCATCCACCATTGTAGGCATGCTGGGGGGTGTGAGGTGTCTCATGAACTTCAGTGTTCATTTAGAAACAAAAAGAGAAAATCACTGTCTCAGTCCAGTTCCAGTCCACTGTCTCAGTCCAGTCCAATATCTCCAGCCTGGAAATATTATAAACAGCACATTTAATAATCATGCTTATGGAGACCAGAGTCGAAATCAGGGCCCTGGCACACTGGATCAGGCAGAGCCTCCTCTTCTAGTTGCCGACTTCACTTCATGTCCTCAGGGGTGAAAGGATGAGTGAGCTCATTGGAGCTGCTCTCATAGGCACTAACTGGTAGGCGACTGTTACAGGGTGCCGACCCTTTGACCTCAACACCCACAGAGGACCCCCTACCTAGCCCCATCACCTTTGAGGTGAGGTTTTTCCATATATGTATTTGGGGAGTACACACTTTCAGAACATGGCACAAAATCAATGGTTTTGAATCTCAAATCACTATGCTGCGTGAAATGAGTCAGATCTCAGAGGAAGCATGTGACTCAGTTCCATGGGACAAAAAGGGAACCTAAGGACTTGAACTGGTGGGTGTGGTCTGCATGCAGGAACAGGCGGGGTGGCTATAGCGTGACACAGAGTCTCTGGAGGTGATGAAAACGCTATGTCCTGACTGGTGGTGGCTCCACGGGTGGTAGAGTTGCCGCGGGCCTAAGTGGTGGCAGACTCCCCTGCATGGGAGGGCTTATGTCCAGCCTGGTATGCACACGGGGCCTAGAGCTTGCTTTAATGCAGATGATAGTCAGGGGAGTTCAGAAGCCCTTTATGGTTGTTTTGGGGGATGCTGAGGCTGGTGTGTGTCAGCAGGAGAGATCCATAAGGCTGGACATCACTCACAGAGTGACCTTTTACCAAGAAGAGCTGACCTAAAATGGTAGCTATAAATGTCACCTCCATCCCATCTATAGTCCCTTGGTGCACCTGATGCTGGCCTCTCAAGACCTCCCAGGGCCAATGCCTGCGTCTTCCCCCAGGGGCTTTCTCTGTCAGGGGCTTTCTCTGATGCCAAGAGTATCAGAAGAAAGAAAGGACTAACATCCTGGGGACAGACTGACTCCAGCAAGAGATGGGGGCAGGAAGAAAAGCACCCCAACCTCCTTATGTTCAGCAATATCATGGGGGCCCAGAGGATGAAGGCCCCACTGGAGCCCAGCACTTCCTGAGAGCCTCCACCCCACCTCATCCCCCCACTTCCCAACAGACACTTCTAGATTTGTGAGCCCAGGAGCAGCTATGAAAGGCAGGTCCTCCATAAACCAGCTTCCCCTCAATACCACACATACAAAATCAGTTTCATCCTTAAAATTAAAAGGGGAAATGCAAGCAGAGAAAATTTATTCTGGGTCAAGCCAGATACAGGAGAAAAAAATATTCAAATCGGCCTCCTAATCAAGAAGGAAATAGGGTAATTTAGATTTTAGGGACCAGGACTGAAAAAAAAGATGTTACAACTTATTGGCTGAAAAGCTAGTTAGGGGTAAAGAAATGTGGACTTGGCTGAAGGTCACTGAATTGTCGCAGGGCATGAAAAGGCTTTTCTTCACATAGCTGGAGTTTTGAATCTGTTATTCGGACCCTGCTTCTGGACATCTCCCTTCTCTGTGTCTTCAGTCCCCACCAGTCTCGGAGCAAAGCTCACAGTCATGGCTTCTGCTTTGTTGAGGCTGTCAGGTAAACTCTCTATAACTGCAGGCCTCATAGAGAAAGTTAGAAAAATTTCTCTCTTCCTTTTTATACTCTTGACTATTAGCCTCAGTTTCACTCTGAGCCCAGATGAGGGAAGATACAGATGAGGGACCAACTGATGGTCATTCAGGGAATGAGATGGGGGTGGGTCAAAATGTAATCAGCTTTAGTTAAAAGGGCTAAAAGGGCCTAAAGCACAGCACTCTGAAGCTACTGTCAGCCACCTTAGCAGGAGTTCAGTCCCCGGCCAGGAAGGTGACCCACATTTGCCACAGACCTCTCCTGTCTCATCCACAGCTCCACTCGAGTGTATTTCAATCAAACCGCCTGTTCTGTTTCCCCCTCTGTCTCTGGTGAGTCCTGTCACCTCCCACACCTCTGGCCTATACCCAGATCTTGTGTGCATAAATAAATAAATGTGTAAAAATAAATAAATAAATAAACAAGAGGGGGGACCAAAATGATAAAACGGATTACAAGGTTTATGTAGTCCAAATGGCAACTTTCCTTGTTGTATATGTTACTTCCTATGACACTTTTCTGACTTGCCAGAATCCAGGGGAAGCTGAAGGCAAAAACCAAAGGCCCATCCTCTGGTTACAACATCCAGACTTGCCACTTTCATAGGTTTGAAAACATTCAAACTGGGCTTGAGTTTTCTGAACAGGATGCAAAGATATTAAAGAAATCAAAAGATGTAAATCCTGACAAAATTTCCTTGTACTTCACTCCTCTCACAGGATTTGAATGCAACAAAATGAATCAGACCTACATTACAACTGGGTATAAAATAGTATTTGTTAGCTTTTTTCAGCAATATTTGACAAAATTTTGTCCTTGGATCATGTCTTTTCCTCAGTAAGCCGATAATATTCCATTTTTAAAATCAAATGGCAGGCCCTCCCTAGTGACACAGCAGATTAAAGCACAGCACTAATGAAGCTAAAGCCACATCAGCATGAGTTCGATTCCCATCCCAGAGGTGACCCACATGGCGCAGCAGACCTCTCCCGACCTGCCCACTGCTTCCTTCAGCAGTGTACTTCATCAATCTGCCTGTTCTGCTCCCCGCTCTGTCTCTGGTGAATCCTCTCACACCCCTGCGTCTCAGACCAGTACCCTAGTTCTGTATGCATAAATAAATAAATCTTTGTAAAAAGTCAAGAATGGTTTCAGTATTTTGTTTAAAAACTCGTTGAGTGTAATTCAAACTCATTGCCTCTGGGTGATTAACCACCTTCTAGTATATTAAAGGTGCCAGAAATTGTCAAATAAAGAAAACTGTATTGCTTTAAAATCATGTTTTCCAAACTTAATGGACCATTGAAACTTTTTCTTCAAGTCACACTTATTAATGTCCTAGAGGATACTGGAGATCCAAGAAATGCTGTTTGGGTAACATGGGGCTTCCTAGGTCACACTAGCGGTTCCGTCTCCACATTCTGTGCCGGGTGCCCTGTGTGAGTGGCACATGGCTAACTCGTGCAGCTGCAGTTCTCTGGTTCCAATTCTTCATCCACATGTTTGACATCTTGAGCAGCATGGAGAAGTCAGCATCGTTTTTGTGCTAGTAGAGGTCAGTTACCTCTTTCAGGCATTCCTTAAGTCTACTAGACAAGAATCTGATTTTTTTCCCCATGAATTGCTATTTATTTCTGCTGTAGGTTCAGCCACAAGACATTGAATGAGTTCTCTGCAGCAGACACTTATCAAATTCATTAGCTTGACATGGCATCCAAGAGCTTAAATTGACCTTACATGCTGATAATCTGACCACAAGTTGGAAACAGAGCCAACAATTCCTAGGCACATGCAGTGACTGGTCAAACCTTCTAAGAATCCCAAAGACCTTGCAGTGACCGGCTGTCCTAGGCAAGCAGCAGATAATTTTACAAGTGTCCTTCCCCTTTATCTCATAAGTCCCCGTTTCTTGTCATTATTCTGTCAGCACAATTACTGCTTGTTTTCTGGTTATGTGGTTCTTGCACTAAATTTCCTGGTCCTTATCTTCTTTTCCACCCAAGATAAAAACGGCCTGTACATCAAGTCTGCCTCAGCATGGTTTTATTCTGTTTGGAAGGTGAGTCACAGTGAACTGAGAATTCACCTAATGAGCTCTGCCCTACACCTGGGAGAAGCTCAAGATCCCCGAATTGGCACACTCTAAAGGGATCTAGCCATCCATGCACACAAAAGCAAGATTCTTAGTGTGCTAGATTTTATTTTTTAATCCTTTGCACCACCAGGCAGGTCCCCTTAGTGAGATAGATTTTTTTTTAATAAGTTTATTTTTACATCATTTTGTACATTTTTTTTCCATCTCAATTTTAATCCCCGCGGGTTTCCCATCACTAAGTCACCCGTGTGCCAACACCATAATCCCATGCACTTCCCCCCCACCCCCCGTTTTTGATCTCATTCCCCACTCCACCCCCGCAAAATGTCTCTGGTATATGGTTGTTCATTATTTTTGTTATTTTCTCACCTGGTCCATTATACTCCTGCTATGAGTGAAACCATCCAGTATTTTTCTTTCTCTTTCTGGCTTATCTGTTAGATAGATTTTAAAAGAATTAGTGTGTCCAGAGAGAGAAGAGAAGAAAGAATTTTCCTAATAATAATTTCCCAATAAAATACTCAAAATGACCCATCCGCTCAGGGGCAAATGACCAGCCAAACAGGGTTAGCCTGAAGCTGGGCCACTGAGGCCCAGAAGCTTGCCAGTAGTCTAAAGTACCTTCTGGTGGGGAAATAGCAAGAGAGTGGTAAGGTAAGTCCCAGAAATCTGGGACAAAAGGAGATACCACAGTAAGATAAAAGCTACCATTGTCAGCCTCCCCAAGTGGCACTCATCCATGTGCTTCTTTTAAGTGTCTCTTCATGTTTCTTCTCCAAATCTTCCCAAGTTCCTGAGCAAGTGCCCACCAGCCTTTGACATTATGTAGCTTCAACTAGCTGATCAGCTCTACTCTGTTTCCCAGTAACTAGTCCAAGGTGGCTGCATGTAGGTGAGGGTAGGGAACACATACAGGTTTCATGGACTCCACCCCAACTCCATCCAAGATCCCAAACTTTGCATGTTTTAAATAGGTTCTGCTATCTACCTCATAAAGACAAAACATACTTTTAGCACATGAGGCCTTCAACAGAAATGAACTTTAAATAGAATAAGTGTTCAACAGAGAAAAGAAATAAAATACCCAAAATTACCTATCTCCTTGTAGGTAAATACCCAGACAAGCAGGGTTGGTACAAAGCCAGGGGCCCAAATGCTTTGCCACAAGTCTAACCATAGAAAAGGGGCAGAAGTGGTTAGCCAGGTCTGGAAGGAAAGGAGCAAAATCAAAGTAAAGGCCATGGTCAGCCCTCCCCCTGAGTTTGTCACCCATATCTCTTCTAAAGTCTTGTTCCATGTCCCCCAACTCCCTGATTCAAGTCCAAGGACAAGAGGCAAGCATAGCTTCTTCTCAGGTCTCTCTGATCCACATGTCTCTTCCAAGACTTCTCCTTAAGCCTTCTCTCCCAAGTTTCTTATAGCTTTCCCTTACCATTCAACTACAACTTTCATTGGGTGGAACAAGGAACATGGACTCTCCCCTTCCTATAAAGATTATACTATTACAGTAGTTTCTGCCTGAGCATGTTACCTATTTGGTAATTATCACACTCAGAGGACCAGCACCAGGTTTAATGCTGCTCTGTCGCCATCTTGAAATTCTTAATTCTGCAGCTGTCTGGTACTTTAGTTCCCTCTTCTGTATAAAGGGGTGATAGTGACGACAGTTACGACAGGTTACTGTAATAATTAAATAAGCTAGTTGAAAGTGAACCCCATTCCATAGTATCAGTACATAACAAGGGCTGGAAAGGAGCTGACTTTTTAATATCTTTTATCCTTCCTTTCCATTTTTATAATTTCTCCAATTCTTATTGAAAACTTGGATGGTGGAGCAGATTTTCTAATGAAGCAGAGTTTCTCAAATTCAATGCTTTGTTTTGGAGGTCTAGGTGTTATAGGGCACCCCAATTCTGTTAGAGGACAGGGGGAGAGGGTCATCACTAAAGCCCCCCAAACCTGGCTGCTGTAAGTGGGTTCTGCCATCCGCCGCAACAAGAAAAAACATATAAAACTTTAATGCAAAGGTACTTTAATACAGTGAATATACAATACGGAACACAAAGAATATAACTTCTAAATCAAACACCTGAAGTTACCCATCCCCTCGTGGGCAAAAGTCAACCCAAAAGGGGTTGGCCCAAAGCAAGACCTGAAAGCTTGCCACAAGACTAAAGCGCCTTCTGGCCAGGACCCATGGAAAAAGGTCAGAAATGACCAGGCAAATCTGGGAGGAAAAGAGCAAAATCAAATCAATATAAACACTGCCATAGTCACCTCCCTACAGGTATCTCACCCACATCTGCCTTAACTGTTACAGGGTCAGGAAACAAGCACAGTTCCTTCCTCACATGCTTGCTGCTCCATGTGGCTTCCTCAGGTCTCCTTCTTCTTCTCCATCCATCTTCCTTCTTTTCTTCTCTGATTCCTTCTCTTCTCTCCTTTTTTCTCTGCTCAACTCCACCCTCCTTCTGGGTGGGGCAGGGAACCTGGAACTTCCCTTTTACCTAGTGTTACAGGGCACTGTTATAACATGAGCAGTTCTATTTCTGTAGGGCCTGGTCTTATTTCTACGTTCTGGAACCATGAGCAGCAAAAGACAGACTAAGTTCCTACTGTAACAGGTACAGGTTTCATGGACTCCGCCCCCACTCCAGATACTGGAACTACAAATCCCATCAATACCAAGAAGCACGCTGGGGACGTGAGGGCGGAGCTGAGCAGCCAGGTTAGAATAAAACTGGACATGTGGGCTCTGGGAGCTTTCTTGGCCTGGTGGTTCTGTAACAGGTACAGGTTTCACGGACTCCGCCCCCCCTCGATGCTGGAACTCCAAATCCCATCAGTACCAAGAAGAAGCACGCAGGGACGTGAGGGCGGAGCTGAGCAGCCAGGT
>NW_004567123.1:2037797-2090931 GCF_000260355.1 Condylura cristata | reverse complement strand
GCCGGTGGAGTCCACGTCAGCAGAACTGGTAGGACATCCTAGTTAACCTGTGTTTTTCTCCCTCTTTCCCTGGGTTATCCCTTTACCTTTCTCCTTATAAATAAATCCATTATTTAACCTTTTGAAGTGTGTCCATAATACGATTGAATCGTAAGCGCACGGGTGAAGACCCACAGACAGGCAACCCAATTCACATTGGGGTGCCCTGTAACAGTTCGAGGCTGGTTGTTTGGGCTCTCGATGGGTTTTCAGTGTGCTGATGGAGCCCAAGTCAGCAGAACTGGTAGCACATTCTAGTTTAACTTGTATTTCTCTCCCTTTTACCCTGGGTTGTTCCTTTACCTTTCTCCTTATAAATAAATCCATTATTGAACCTTTTTGTGTGTGTCCATAATACGATTGAATCGTAAGCGTGTGGGTGAGGACCCACAGACAGGCAACCCAATTCACAGTGGGGTGCCCTGTAACACTATCAACAGGCCCCCAAAAAGTGTGGGGTTCCAGAATCCCAGAGCCTAGCAGCCAGACTGGAACTCTCCCTCTCCCCTTTCTCTCCCTCCCGTAGGGGTAGCAGTGCTGAAAAGACCCCGCCATCCTCAGCTTTTGGGATTTTCTGAACAATTCCAGGAACTTGGAAGGTAATGGGAAGGTCATGGGTGGAATGAGGTCACTGGCCTGGCTCCAGAAGTGTGGCCACAGATAAGGGCTCTCCAGGCGGAGATTTGAGTCTGCACCACCCACACTTCTGCCCTGGGGGCTTCCTTAGGGGCTGCAGAGTTTGCAGGAAGATGACCCTGACAATAGAAGGTGTGGCTCCTCCACCTCCAGAAACTGCTGTGTTGGTCTTGGATATGGCCTCTGGGAACACAGGCTTGTAAGGGGCTGAATAATTTTATGACAGAAAAATCTCCACCTTCAGCTTCCAGGCAAGTGGATGGAAGGGTTACTGTTCTTCTCTGAGGGACTGTACTGTGATTTCAGCTGAGGCATTTTAATGTTTGTTCATCATAAATTCTTTTCTGGCTGAGATCTGAAAGAGATTGGTCAGGTTTTAAGGAGCATCAGTATTGATTCATTGTATTGGTACTACATTGGGATGATTGACATAGTACAGATTCACTTTGATTATCAACAGGCATCAGCAAGTATGGATATAAAGCTTTTAGCACTTTTTTTGGAAAGCATAATTCCTGAGTAATGCATGCATATGCCAGAGAGAGAACTAACTAAGTCAACACCCTGCTCTTGTGGCATCGTTTATTACATGAACTCTGAAAGCAGTTAAGCTTTCTGGAAACCAGTCCCTTCTCCAGAGAAGTCTGAGCCCTAAGCCAAGGCTGCACAGGAATCTTCCAGCTATTCATAATCAGGATTTCAAGATCTCATAGATAACCAGATCTTATTTTCTAGGACTCTCCTAACTGTGTAGTCACCAGGAAAAGGGGAACTTCCAGGTTCCCTGCCCCACCCAGAAGCAGGGTGGAGCTGACCAGAGAAAAGGAGAGAAGGAATCTGAAGAAGACGGTAGCAGAATGGAGAGCCAGAAGGAGACCCAAGGAAGCCACATGGAGCAGGGAGCATGTGATGAAGAAACTGTGCTTGTTTCTTTGTCCTGTGCTGGTTAAAACTGGACTGGATGAGAGACCTGTGGGGAGGTTGACTATGGAAGCTTTTATCTTAATTTTGATTTTGCTCTTTTCCTCCCAGACTTATCTGACCATGTGTGACCCTTTCTATGGGTCCCGGCCAGAAGGTGCTATAGTTTTGTGCCGGGCTTTCAGGCCTTGCATTGGACCAATCCCTTTTGGCAGACTTTCTCACGAGGGGATGGGTAACTTCAGGTGTTTGATTTAGAAATAATATTCATTGTTTTCTGTGTTGTGTACTTATTGCATTAAAGTTCCTTTCCATTAAAGCTCTTATGTCTTGTTTTGATGTGACAGATGGCAGAAACTATTTAGTGTAGGTAGGTTTGGGGGCGCAAGGGTTCTCCTCTCTTCCTTCCCTGTAACAGAACCATCAGGGGGATATACCACAACAATAAAACTAACAGTGAATTGTTAAGTTTTGAGTTTCCCAAAGACCACCAAGAGTCGATTCTGATGCAAGCACACGAGGGTCTTTATTGCAAGCTTGAGCCTGGGCTCCCAACATGCAGCAACGCAGCAGCTGAAGTTGAGAGCCCTGAGCTCAGGGAAGGCAGGGTTTTTATTACAGAAGAGGGGAGTTTCAGCCCAGCAGAGGGGGAGTTTTTGCTCAGCAGTACATTGATTGGTGGACATTGAACAAAATTATCTTGTCTTACCCTAGTTGATCTATGCATGTAAGATGTGACCTTCACTACTGCATACCTTAGGACATCTGGTGCATACCATATGCACTGGTTACTTGCCTACTTGCTAATTGGCTGTTGCTATGGGATGAGCAAGATTAGGACATTTACAGTTAAACTCGGCCTTGGCGCCTTGTTGCTAACCGAAATTTAGGCCTGGCTGGTTGAGAAGCATTCTGAAGCCTGTCATGGCGTCAGTTTGGTCTTTCAGAATAGTATAATAAGAAAATAATTATATTTACTGCTATATCAAAGATATAAAAATAGGCTTAACCTAGAAAATAGGCTTAAATACCAAAAATTACAAAACATCCCTGAAAGAAATTAAAGAAGACACAATAGAAAGATGTTTCATTAGCATGGATTAGAAGATTTAATATTAAGATGTCAATACTACCCAAAGAAATCTAAAGTTTTGGTCCACATCAAAATCCCAATGGCAATTTTTTCAAAAATAAAAAATTTCAATCTAGATTTCATGTGGAATCAAGGGATCCTAAATAGGAAAAAAACTTGAAAAAGGAGAACAAGATGTAAGTCTCATACTTCCTGGCTTGAAAACATACTAAAAAGTTTTAGTGACCAAAAAAGTGTGGTTCTGCCATAAAACCAGACATATAGGTCAACAGAAAAGAATAAAGATCCCAGAAATAAAACCTTCACATATATGTTCAAATAATTTTCAACAATTGTGTCAAGACCATTCAATGGAGAGAAGACAGTCTTTTCAAGAAATGATGTTGGGAAAACTGAGTATCCACATGCAAAACAATGAAGTTGGAGCCTCACATTTTATAGAAGTTATTTCAGAATGAATCAAAGACCTAAATGTAAGGTCTGAAGCTATAAAACTCTTTGGAGAAAAGCTTCATGTCTTGGGATTTGGCCGTGATTTCTTGGCATGACATCAAAAGCACAAGTATCATAAGTAAAAATAGATTTGTTGGGCTACATCAAGATTTAAAACCTTTATGCATCAAAAGATTGGCAAAGTGGAAAATAATCTATGGAATGAAAGTATTTGTAAATCAAATATTTGATGAAAGGTTACTATCTAGAATATATAAGGAATTCCTACAACTCAACAACAACAAAACATAAAAAGCCCAATTAAAAGTAAGTAAAAATCTTCAATAACCATCCCTCCAAAGATAAACCAATAGCTAAGAAGCATATGAAAAGATGTCCACCACTACTAATTACTAAGGAAGTACAGATCAAAACTCTAAGATACCATCTCACTCACCAAAGTGACTACTCTCTATCCCCTAAGAATAAAAACGCAGGCAAACTGAAACAAACAAAGATGTCCATTGATGATAAGAATGAAAAATGGTGTAAGTGCTGTAAAACAGTATGGTAGGACCTCTAAAAATCAAATGACCATGTGTTCTAGCAATTCCACTTTTGAGTATATACCCAAGAGAGTTTCAAAGAGATATTTATGCACCATGTTGACATCAGTGTTATTCACAGGAAAAAGTGTTATTCATAGCCAAAAGTGGAAGCAACCCAAATATCAATCAACATATAAATAAGCAAATTGTGGCATATACTTACAACGAGGTATTTTTCAGGCTTTAAATGGAAAATAAAAGGAAAAGGACTCCTATCACATGCTACAACAGGAATGAAGCTTGAGGACATTATGCTGAGTGAAATACACTAAACATAAAAGTACAGTTACTATGTACTCTACTTACATGACATTTATCAAGGAGTCCAATTCACAGAGTCAGAAAGTAGAACCAGGAGAGAAGCTTGTCTATGTATTTCTCACACATGTCATTCTTCCAAGTGTCTCTCCATATCTCTCCTCCATGTGTTTCCTTCCATGTCTCCTTCCCATCAATACCAGGGTGCAAGTCGAGGCACAGAAGCAAAAGATGGGCCTACCTGCCTTCTGTGTTAAATAGCTGCACTGGCCACTCAGTTCTGCCCCTCCATCCCAGTAGCCAGTCCAAGGCAGTTACATGTAAGTGGGTGGGGAAAATGGCATTCTCCCTTTTATGGAGATGTCTATGTAAAACAATTTCAGGGCCCACATGTGACATATCTGAGTGGTCCATGCTCATGGTCCCAGACCATCTTAGGGCATCAGGGTGAGGAGAAGACCCTGTCCTCAGCTGCAGGCCCTCAGAATTAGGAAAGGACCTGTGACTTCTCTGCAAGAGATGCTTCCCTGCACCCAGGAGAAGGGGAAGGATGTGGATCATTCATGGGACACTTGAGGCCCCAGGAAAACCTTGTAACTGCTGGATTTCTAACTCCACAGGCCTGGCTCTTCGAAGGGAAAGCCAGTCTGTCCAGATGGAAATGTCTCTGACTTTGTTCACTGCTTTTCATGTATGGGAATGTGAATGACAGCCACACTTATGTTTTGCATTATTTAGCTGCACAGGAGTCTATGCCGAACAGTATTATTCCATTCTGCAGATTAGAAAACCAAAATTTCAAGGTTCAGGACATAGTCAGTAAGCCTCAGAAGTGAGAGGGGCCAGGCCACTGGATATTTGAGTTATTCCTTGCTATTTCACAGCCTAGTCCAAATCTTAGCTTCAGTGCCCACGTTGCTATCTCTCTGGGTCTGCTGGGTCTGCTGGCTTCTGCAAGTCCCTACTCAGTTCCACAGTATCTGGAGGTTTGATGTGGTTGGAGGGGCCACTCTTTCCACATGTTCTCTTTCTAGCAGATGGCTCAGGAGTATCAATAAGCAAGAGTCTAAAGCTGCCCAGCTTCTTGAAGGTCGGGTGGAACCAATGAGTGTCACCTCTACTGTGATCCCCTGGCCAGAGAGAGGCAGAAACCAACCTAATTTCCAACCAGAGGGTCCATGGGACAGCCTGAAGTCTAGATGGCATGCTTCACTGGCTCCCTTTTTGGAAACTATCTGTATGCCCCAGGCCAAGGTTGCACTTTGAAGAGAGCTATGCTAGCCAGCACCTTCTCCTGGTGTTCACAGCAGAGAGTCTGGTGTGTGTGTCTCTGTGTGTGGTAGGGAAGGAGGGTGCTAGAATTTGAGGTCTGTGAAACAGGGAAACTGTTCTCATAGCACCTCTCAGCACCCTCTTTCACTCTGGGGGGCTTGCAAATAGCGAAGAGGGAGGTTACCCTTCTGTTCAACCTAGTGGTCCTACCATTATTTTCTCCACTTATGAGGAGCAACCAGAAAGTGGTGACAGGCCCTTCCAAGGTCACAGGCAGCATGTGAATTCCTCCCTCTCAGGTCTTCCCTTCTATTTTTCACTAAGTGGTGAGATCGGGCATTTCATCCAGAGAGGGCAGAGCAGCCAGCTGGGTGGGTATTTGACAGTGGCCTTGCTGGGAAGCCAGGCAATCACAATACAGAGGAGCCAGGAAAACCAGAGTGGGAATATGCCTAGGGCCTACTTACCTGAGCCCAGCAAACACTCCAGGGGCAGCCTGTGCAGACTTGGGGAGTGGGAAAGACACTGCCCAAAGGCAGGGGGTGTCCTGAGGAAGGACAAATGAAAGGAAAACATAAGAAAGAGGAGATTTGGGGCTGAGGCCTTGAATGTCAGGCAAAAGCCTTCAGATCAATGTAACATGCCCCCCTGACTTTGTTCTACAGGAAGGCCAAGAAAAGGCATGGCAGAGCCTGTCCTCACTCCACCTTTTGGGAGAAAAGCTGTCCCATTGTCATGAGGCTGCACCTTTGCCGTAAGTGGTGGGCCTTCTTCCTTGGGCAGGCCAGGCAGCTCCTGCTCTCCAGTCTACTCACAGATGCTCTTCCACCACACCTATCGCACTGCACTTGGCTTTCTCTCTGAACAGAAATAGATGCCTGTGCTCTTAGTGCTGCTGAGTGAGATCACCTATGTGTGGCAGCGTCACGGCTGTTTAGCCCCAACTAAGAGACACGGCATCCTACTCCACGCCCGTGTTATAATCACACAGGTGCACAAACAGACCAGCGCGGGAAACATTGCTTCCTGTGGACATGCCTGGAAGGTGCATCAGCATGTTTCATTTTGATAGATGCTGCCATTGCCCTGAGGGACATCTGAACGTGTTGGCACGGAGCCCTGCACATCCTCCTGTGTGTGAGAGGTGGATATTGCCCCGATTCTGTCTCCATCTCCTGCCCATTCAGTCACCAGGCTGTCAGTCTCTTCCCATGGATGTGTAATAATGAAAATATGGACTAAAGAATCTTTTCCTATTCTCCTACACTGCTAGTGGGAATGCAAAGTGGTCCAACCACTATGAAAAGCTGTGCAGAGATTTCTCAAACAGTTAAAAATGGAGATTCCATATGACCCAGCAATCCCACTCCTGGGCACAAAAACATTGATTCAAAAGGATACCTGCACCCCCATGTTTATTGCTGCTCTATTTACAATAAGGAAAACACAGAATCAACCCAAATGCCCCAAAATAGATGACTGGATCAAGAAGATGTACAACATATATACAATGAAATCTTACTGAACAATCAAAAAAGATAAACTCATGCCTTTTGCAGCAACATGGATGGAACTGGAAAGGATCATGCTTAGTGAAATAAGCCAGAAAGAAAAAGAAAAATTCCAGATGGTTTCACTTATAGCAAGAATGTAAGGGAACCTGGGGGTAGGGGAGTGGGGGAGGGGGGAAGCAATTATAATAAAGTAAAAACTAAATGCAATGAACGTCTATAAACCAGAGACATTTTACCAGGGTGGAGAGGGAAGTGGAACCAAAACTGGGGTGGGAAGAGCACACGGGACTATGGTGATGGCACAGGGGTGAATTGGTGGTGGGAAGTCCATGGGGATTACAACTTAGATGAAAAAATGCACAAAATGAAGAACGATGTAAAAAAATAAATAAAAATAAGTAAATTTTAAAAATTGTATATTTCTTTGAATTTGATATACAGAGATTACACATTTGGTCATTCTTTAAATTCTGTATTTTTTTAAACATGTAAATTACTACACAGTTAGTAAGTTAATCTTTTGTGCTATAACCTCAGTTATAATTCTTCACTCCAAAATCACTACTTTTTCTAACTCATCTAGATTTCTTTCTAGTAGTTTTATGGTTTGCCTTTTAGAAGGTTGTATTTTGCATTTAATTGCTTGATCCAGCGCAATGAAGTTTTGGAGCTGCTTGGTCTTAATTCTGACCTGGTACTTCCCACATGCTCTTTGCTGCTGGTTTGTGTCTACGATTTTCCTTATGTCTGGGCATGTACTTAAAGGTCAACTCAAAGAGCTGGATTTTATTTCTAGTTCATCTTGCTGTACCTTGTGCGATTCTACTACTCTCTGAAGTAATGTATCTTCAATTTAGATAGAAGTTGTTGCTCCATTCAAAACACTTTTGCTACTTCCCACCATTACTCACTTTTACTTTGCTTTGTTATTTTTTAAAAATTTTCTCAGTGTTCATTCCTGTACTTTAAATATAATTTGATTTTATCTGCTTTAATCATTTCTTTAGAACCCCAGGGACCAGTGAGAAGATTTTTCAGATGTTCATCTTGGCACCAGGAGTTCATAAAATTGTTTATCTGAAAAGAAAATCCAAGACTGTGCTTAGACATTGTTAAGCTGGAGACATTCGTGATTATGACATAACGTAATGACCTAATACTCTTAGCGAGAGCTGGGGAGTTGTCCCCGTGCCACATTTTCCAGGAACAGTGCTGCTTTGGCCTCTGCTGGCCAGCAGGGCATTCTCAGGGGCTCCAGGTCAGCCTAGGGGGCATCACCATGGGTGGACCAGGCCGGTATCCTGAGTGTGCCCATCCCTTGAGCGTCCCGAGTGTTCTGCATCCAGATGGTGGCATTGAGTCAGCCCAGACAGTTTCGTCACAGAGCTGTCCAGTGGCCCTTAGAGCCATTCAGGGAGGCAGGCGGGAAAGCTGCATTCACCATGACCCAGCCCAGAGGGTGTGTCCACAAGAAAGGCCCTTGTGCAAGCCTTTCCTCCCATGTGTCCTGCTTCCCAGACATCAACACCAGTTCTTGTCCAGGCACCTGTGGATGCTCACTGAGCTTCTGTGTCTTGGGCATGAAGGGAATAAAGACAAATGACATGTACCTCTGGCCTCAGGGGCTCACAGTATTTTGATAGCAGGAAATGAAACAGCAGAAGAACAGCCACAGGTGCCAGGCAGGTCAGACTTTGACCTGAAGGGAAGCACTGCAACTTGAGTGCCTCGTGGGCCGAGTGGACAGTGGCCAGGCAGTTGGGTGGGATGTTAGTCAGCAACATCACAGTGATAAAGAAAAGTGACAGGAGTAGCGGAACAGGCTGCAGGAGGCAGGATGCTCAGTGCAGGAGGCTACTCACAAGCAAGATCCTGGCCTTTTTTCTTGCCAGAGAAGTTTGGGTCAAACTGAACACTGGATTTTGGGCTTTAGGGAGGTTGAGTCCAATGATATGCCCCAGACTCCCATGCATGGCTCCAATCTTATTAACAAGGCATTCCACTGGTCAGTTCCTGGGGCACAAAGCACATCAGCCCCCCAGCTGTTCCTGGTCATATCTCGGAATTGCCCCAGGGCGATCAAGCACCCTGCTGTCTACCCCAAACCTACATGCAGGTCAGTTTCCCCCACACCCTAACACCTCCTGTTTGAATGCTTTGAAAAGGGCACATGATAAAACACTGGCAGAGCCCTGGCTAGCTCAACAGCCCTTGAGGGCTTGGATGCTTCTTCCCTAAGTCAACAGAGAACGTGCTGCAGCCAGGAGAGCCAGGCGCAGGAGGGGGGCCTGGAACAACTCATTCCCGCACACTCATCATTCAAATACAGTGAGGGCCCACAGTGCTGTACTAGGGAGGCAGCAATGAAGAAACTGGACCATTGACCCTTCCTGCTCAAGCTCACCTTCCAGTGGGATGACAGCCAACATGCATTAGACATGGACATAAAGATCAGGGATGTACCTTCTATGAAAGAAAGCAGGGGAAAGCAGAGAACTCGAGAAGGAAGGGTGAGAATATTGTGGCCAAGGTGGTCAGGGAGGACTTGAGGAGATAGCACCAGGTTCTTGGTGTCCAGTGTTAACGGCGTGGGCTATACTGACACCCCTGTTGTACATTTCAGAGTAAGCAACAATGCCTCCTGAAGGAGGGAAACTCAGGTTCTTCAGATCAGGTCTGGTGTGATGTCTAGTTTCCTATAGCGGGACTTGTCATAGAGAAAGTTGTCCTGGCATAGGGAGACATTTGTGGTCATCGGTGCCAGTCAAGGGAGTAAGCGGGAGCATGGCTCTTGCGCAGGTCCTGCCAAGTAGGGGCCTTTCCTGTCCTGTCCAATTCAGCTCAGCAGCCCTAGGCAGAAGGATACTCCACAATAGACTTTCCCAGAGTGCTGGGAGGTGACATAAGGTGTTCCAGAAGGGCCAGCAGAGTTAGGACTTGCTGCTTCCGAAGCCAACTGGCACGGCACAGACAGGGCTCGATAAATAGCTCCTGGGCAACTGGATGAAGGTTATTCTCTTTCCTTCTAATATCATTTATTTCCTATACAGTGGCTTACACATTAGTAAGAGGCAAAATCCATGTCATCAGAACATTGTGTACAGAAAGAATTTGTGCTGGCAAAATTGAGCCAATAAAGTATGACCACTGAAGGTAATAGTGTCTTATGCCTCAGTGGCACTGATGATAAACCCCAAATTTTTGTGCCTGTTACTTGATTTTGCCCTTCTGGATGACTGAATAGCTAATAGCTCTCACTTTCTTGTATGTTTTCATGACTTTGATTTTTTTTTCCCTGAATGTATCATTTAAAGGGGAAGCTTTCACCTACCTAAGAGTTAACTCTCCTGATTTTTGTATAGTAAAATCCCAAAGCCGGAAAATCAGTCATCACTGTGTTGAACAATCAGGAAACTCTCAGATGACTCAGCATGACCCAGCAGTCAACTCTCTGCTGGCTTGTCACAGGCTGAGCTGTCCTGATGCTGCCCTATGCGTGGTGATATGGGCAACAGACTGACAGAGGGACAGTGGCGCTCCTGGAGGGGACACAGGAGAGCAGACAAACAGGGTCCTAGAAGGGCTGGGCCACCAGGAGTTCAGAGCACTTTGTGGGAAACCTTATAGTTACCTTGAAAGAAAACTGTTTAAATCATCACCAGGTTTCCATTGTTCTTGAGATTGTTACCTGATAAAAGAGCAAGGAACAGGCTCTCCCTGGTGGCGCAGTGGGTTAAAGCACAGCACTAAGAAGCTAAAGCCTCTTCAGCACAAGTTTGATCCCCGCCCTGGAGATGATCCACATGGAGCAGCAGACCTCTCCTGCTGCTCCCCTCAGCAGTGTACTTCATCAGTGGGCCTGTTCTGCTCCTCACTATGTCTACAGTGAATCCTCTCATGGCCCCTGCACCTCTAGTCTGTATGCATAAATAAATAGATCTTAAAAAGAAAAAGGGAATAATCTACTGTATCTTTATATAATCCATATTCTTCTATGAGCTGCAGAACCATGTTTTGATGTTGTTCAAATTGGCAAACATTTACAGAAAATTCCATTTATGCTGAATAGGAGTGATTCTCCCCAAACTGGCATGTAGACAATAGTAATCTAAGACCTATTGGATTCTTACAAGTTAGTGAGACTGGGTTCTCCCTGGAGGCCCACGGGTTAAGTGTTAGTGTTAACACCACTGTGGCCTGAATTTGATCCCCAGCCAGGAATCTGACCCACACATAGTGCAAAAGACCTCTCCTGTTTCTCCTGCTGCTCCCCTTAGTGTATTTCTGTAAATCTGCCTGTTTGCTCCCTTTTCAGTTTCTGGTGAATCTTCTCATATCCCCTGCACCACCACTACCACCTCTGGCCTATACCCCAGCTCTTGTATGCATAGATAAATAAATACAGCTTTTTGTAAAAAAAAAAAAAAAAAAAAAAAAAACAAAAAACTAGTGATATTGGGAGAAATTCCATATTCATGGAAGAGAGAGTGAAAGGGGAAATGGAAAGAAAGGAAGACGTGTGTATACTGTCTGTATGGGCATGTATGTACAGACTGTGGTCTTGTGGGAATGCATGTATCCATGTGCGGGTGTGGATTTGAGTTTGTGCCTATAGATGGGCACACGTAACATCTTTGAAATGCTGGCCTACCCTAGCATCAGCCCCACTCCTGTCAGAATCAAGCCCCTTGCCATTCTTCCCAGTCGCTGGCTGTGGGACTGGTGGGAGAAGAACGTGAGATTTGACTTGCCAGGCTCATGTCTGATTTCTGACAAATTCTTCTCTTGTGCTTTTTCACCTTGTGTCCATCAGGTGTCTAGTCTCCTTGGGTAATGAAGTCCTGCGTATCCCTGTGTAATTTGTGTTAAAATGTCCCTTTAAGAGACCTGGCAACTCAGCTCTGAGCAGGTATAGCCACCTGGGAAGGCCTCTCTGCCTGCACAGAGACTTGCTGCTGCTGACTGAGCAGAGGAGTTCTTTTGAAGCAGGCTCTCTCTCCTAGCATTGTCAGACTCCATTTCTCAGATCTTAGGCCTCAGATATCCAGACTGCTCATTCTGAAACAAATTTTCCCTGCTGAGCTACAGGAGGGACCTGGAGCTGGCGTCCTCCCAAGTGCAAGGAATTTGCCCTGGCTACCAGTTTCTAAATGGCCCATTCCCAAGGGAAGGTTGGGCAGACTATACCATCCCTAAGACGACATCAGCCCCAGGTTCAGGAGAACGGTAGGCTTCTCCCCATACCATTTCTCTCCCCATACCATTTCTTTCTTTGACATCTGGTTTACCAAAGTGTGCTCCTCAGAACAGAAGTCATTTGTGATCACTTGGGGAATACAGAATTTTCTTTGCCAAGAAATGCTCTCTGGGTGTGAACTGCTGGATGGTCCGTGTTCCTCATGGACACCTGCTGGCCAACCAGGGGTGTCAGACCACAGGCAGCAGCCATGCGGCTGAGGAACCATGTTGGCACTCCGGTAACATCAGAACCAAGGCTGAGGGTGGTGACTAACCTCACTTCTGTGCATCATGAGAGGAAGGCAAAGCCTCCCTGAGGAAGGCCCATTGTAGCAGAGACCCCAGGGGCAAAAAGGAGCCCGCTGAGGGAGTTCAGGAAGAAGGGGGAGCGCAGTCTGGATGAACAAGAGCTTGCTTGCGTAAAAGACTGGTTCTTCTGATAAATAGAAGGGAGGGGAGGAAGCTACGGAGGTCAACGTCTGAGTGTGACGGCAGAGGAAACCTGAGAGGATGGAGTCAGAGACTGACTGAGGTTTGCCACCATGCATGCAAAGAAGATTGCAGGGTCTTAGTCAGAAAAATGAAATGATCCAGCCAGTGGTTTAAGAAGAGTCTCTGTCTGAAGAGCAGGGAGGGATGACTGGGGGAATTTGCTGAACTGGAAGGGCTCTTAGGAGACTCCTAAGAGCCAACTGGCTGAAGGTCAGGGTCAAAAGAAAAATACCAGATAGTTTCAGGAGTGTAAGGGATCAGGGGGAAAAAAGTAACTGTAATAAAATAAGAAAGAACATCAACTAACAACACAAACCAGAGACATCCTACAAGTGTGGAGAGGGGAACAGGATCAAGACTGGAGCGGGAAGAGCACACGGGACTATGGTGATGGCACATGGGTAAAGTGCTGGTGGGAAGTCCACGAGGATTACAACTGAGATGGGAAAATGTACAAAATGAAGAATAATGTAGAAGTGTGTGTATATATATATTATACATTTATATAAAAGTATATGAAATCATCATATACTTAAAATAAAAGCTGGAACAAGTGTGAGGATGTGAGCAGAGAAGAGATAGGAGGGGAGCACTTGGGCTGTGTGTGCTCAAGCAGCCAGTGACCCTCACACTGAGTAGCAAGGGCAAAGAGAGAGCCCTAAACCTGGCCAGCGGCATCACTGGGAGGGAGCAGGGAGTCAGAGGGTTGACACAGCACAATGTAAAATGAGTGAAATTAAATTAAATCCAAACAATTACAGCTTGTTTAAAAGCAAAAATGTCTAATATATTTGTGTTTGTATAGATGGGGGAATTTTATTTAAAAGAAAAAAGTTCAGATAAACAGATCTTAAATAACATTGTTTTATCTCTGGAATTATGCATGGACATGACATATTTGAATTGATTATATTTTACTCAAACAATTTTAAATTCTAGCTTTAATTCTCTGAAGTATGATAAAGATCTTCTGCTAAGAATTATTTGTTTATTCGTTCCAGTATGTGACTACCTACTCCATGCCTGCCATTGAACAAATGTTTAATCTATGTTTTATTAATAAATGGATGCTATTGGATGAATAAAAGCACATTCCAGGATCTCAAGGAAGTAAGAGAGCCACACGAGACATGATCCTTTCTCTTGGAGAATCAAGTCAACAATCCCTCTACTTTTCAGAAGACGACTCAGCTAGAGGTCTTCTAGGAGCCAAATCACCTCTGGACAGAGCCAAGATAAACCCAATGTAATCTACATGATCTTGTCCATCTAGACCACACAGATTTGCAGAATCTTCCTCACAGGGCCCTGGTAATATCCGCTCCAATTAATCAAGTATTCATACCATTAGAGCCATTTTTCTTGTCTCTCTCAGCATACACTGTCCTGTCCTTGGAACTGGTTTCTGATGTTGGGTGGTTTCCGAGCTCTGGACCTGGGATAGGCTGGGCCAATGATAGGATGATCTGTAGTACCACTGAGGACCCAAGTAGAAACGACATTCTAAAAAGAGAAGCGAGGAATCAAACTCGTTGTCCAAAAACTCAGATCAAAGAGAAAAATAGAAATTTGTAGAGAAATTGGGAAGAAAACTCTCCACCTTCATCTCTCTTCTCCCTCCTGTTTGTGATCTCTCACTCCACGTGGAGCATTTAGCAAGTTGTCAATAAAGAAAGGCAAAGCTGTTCAAAATTCTAGGAGCAGAGCTATGAGCTAAGCTACCTATCACACCCCTTGGCAAACTTAGGGGTGTTTATTGAAAAGTTTGTTAAATGGAACTCCACCCTCCCTAACTCCCATGCAGGCTAGCTGAGCTGGTGCCCAGGAATCTGCATCTCTGGCATGGAACCAGGGCATGTGGTTGCCAGCAGCTCCTTGAGCACAGGTCCTCCAGCCCCAGGGGTGCGACTCTGGGCTGTGTCATCTTCTATTCCGATGATTTCCTCCTCTCTGAAGGATCATTACTGGCACGGGCCAGTCTGCAGAGGGATTTGAGTGGCCTTATTGCAAATCACCACATGCTTTCTGATAGTTTCCATCCATAATGGGGGGAGCGAGGGTAGTGGGGGGGGAGAAAGAAGGAGGGAGCAGTTTATGATTGGGAAACTGAGTTCCCTTTCCATTCATGTTAGCTTTAAACAAAATCCTTCTCATCTCTCAAGAGATCAGAAACAAGATAAGGACTGGCCATTGGTTGTCTCGTGGCTATTGGGTTCGCAGGGAGGAGGAAGTTACCAAAAGACCTGTTTGGAGCAGGAAGCAATGAAGTCCTCTTGAAAAAAAAAATCAGGAAAACCGGATCCAGAACTGTTAGGTAACCTGCTCAAGTTCCAGAGATAAACATTAGAGTCATGTCTGACACCTAACTGGGAGCAACTTTCTCCATCAAATTGCCTCTATATTGAGGCTGTATGTCAAGTTTATTAAATAACAGTGAGCCCCAACTCATGACCTTATGTCATGTTCTTGTGGAAGACTTTGAATTACAAATGGGAAGAGGCCAGAAGGAATGAGTGTAGGGTCGTATTTTAGAAAGATCTCTTTATAAATTGTCGCAGTATTAGACAACTCTTTATCTGTGCAGTGGAGTTCTGGTCTGCTTTAAAACTTATGGTGTAGGGCCTTCCCTGGTGGCACAGTGAAATAAAGCACAGCACTGAGAAGCTAAAGCCACTTCCACATGAGTTCGATCCCCGCCTGCCCCGCAGGTGATCACAGGGCGCAGCAGACCTCTCTTCGCCCGCCCACTGCTCCCTTTAGCAGTGTACTTCGTCAATCTGCCTGTTCTGCTCCCCACACTGTCTCTGGTGAATCCTCTCACCACTCCTGCACCTCTGGCCTGTACCCCAGTTCTGTATGCATAAATAAATAAATCTTTTTTGAAAATTTAAAAAAAAAAACCTACAGTGTAGATGAATAGCCACAGAACACCCTCACAACACACCATGTAGCACGGACAGCGGTTTTACAGTGTGGCCCCGGCTGCTCAGATGCTCAGGCTCACACAAGTACTCACACAAATGCCAGAAAAGAGTCAAGTCTACTTTTGTTTCTCAGTGGAATTTATTTGAGGAATTTGTTTCTGATTTCTTCATCTGGCCCTTTCTACATTGCTAATCTTTCTGTGACTAATGCAACTCACCTATTTTTTACATAAATGGAATCAAATATAGTTTTGCTATATTTGCTATACACTTTAGCCATCCAAAAATTCATTTGTGTGAGACAATGAGTCCCACAATGAGTTGTTGAACCCTGGAATTCCTTTGCCAGATTCAGAGCTGCAGAGTAACCGAGGTGACAGATGTGACAAAGGGTGGATGAGTCACAGGCCCAGGAAAGCAGCCATGTCATGTGCAGGCAGGAAGTTGCTTAGTCCTCAAACTGGGGTTACTTGTGTGGAATGCACAGTCAGGGCTGGCTTCACCCTCACTCTGACTCTGGGTTCCTTGGGCAACATCAGGTCAGGGGTCTGTTGCAATGGCAGTGATTAGTCACTGAGACCTACTCAATGTTTGGTTGCTAAAAACAGAGCAGGGACTAGAAAGGCAGTGTGAAGACAAGGCCATGGAACCCACAGGGTTGTGGGAGGCTGCAGTTGTGGGACAAGGAGCTCGCACTGTTCCCCCTTCCAGGCACCATTCACCTCCAGCACCACCCACTACACTGTTCCAGTGAGTGTCTGTTAAAAGAGTAGGTGGCCAAGTGAGTGACTTCAATAGCATTTCTGACCTGATGGAGTCATTTCCTCTTGCCACACTCCTGGCCAGTGGTTATTCAACCTTCTCTTGAATGCTTCTGGAAATATGCAGAAAGGAGATGGCAAATTGGACAGGTGTACCTGTCAGCAAACCCCCTGGAATAGGGGTTCTCCTACCCAAACCAGAATCACCTTTAGGATAAGTTAAAACACAGATTTCTGGATACCAGAGCTCCTGACCCAACAGACTGCTTGCCTGTCTTGCCGTCCTTTCAATGGGTAACTCGCCCCAACAGGTAGGAAGCATGTCATCAGAGCTAGAGTGGACAGGCAGTAGATGCACATTGCCCGCTGCCTGAGACAGAGAGTTCCCGTTCCCAACTCCTCTGTTGAAACCTACTGTTGTCTCCATTATCTCTAGCTGCAGAGCAAACCACTCCAAACTTGTAGCTTTAAACAAGATGCATATGACTTCTCACATATGTGTACTGACCATGGCTCTTTTGCTCTGAGATGCAGTTGTGGGGTCTCCACAGGAGCACGCCTGGGATGAGGGAACATGCACATGGCTCCATTGCATGCCTGGGGAGAAAGGGTGGCCAGAAGCTGGACTCAGGTAAGATCAGCCTTGGTGTCATCTCAGGTTCTCTCCCTCTCCACGCGGACTCCCAAACACACCATCGAGGAAGCCACGGGCTTTCTAGAGACTCAGCCCCAAAGGGGCAAGGTTGTTGGTGAAAATCTGGCCCAGACTCAACAGGGAAGGGGTGACACAGGAAATACTGAATGATTTTCCTTCCCAGTGTCTTAGATCTCTACACAAATCCCAGTTTCCAGGGAGAGGTGAGGGTCATGTACACTCATATGGTGGCAATATCATCACAGGCCCTCTTGCTGAGAGTGGTTAGAAAACACTAGAAAAGGACAATTTCTCATCAGAGCTGCCTAATAATTCTATCACAATGTTGGCGTATTCTTGAAGACACTGATTAGTTATCTAGTAATCTTTAGACAGTCCCACACTATGAGCCAAAAGCCACCAAACCAGTGACTCCCTTTACAGGAAGCACTTGCGTGAGGGGTTTGCTGTTCTTTCTACTGTAGTCACCCCGTGTCACTGATTAGTTAGCTAGTAATAACTAAGAAGACACTGATTAGTTATCTAGTAATCTTTAGACAGTCCCACACTATGAGCCAAAAGCCACCAAACCAGTGACTCCCTTTACAGGAAGCACTTGCGTGAGGGGTTTGCTGTTCTTTCTACTGTAGTCACCCCGTGTCACCCTCTGTCCTATCCAAATGGGACAAATGACTCAGCTGACACACCGTAGCACTCAGCTGACACACTGTCCTGCCTTGAGATCTGAAGTTGCTCGGCTGAGCCTGTCTAAAAACAGCAACCCTGTCAAAAGCACAGGCTCATATGCCATAGATACCACCTTGACGTCTGTATGCCTCTCCAGGGACACAGTCTTCCTATGCAGAAGTAGCTCTCGTGAGGCTGTTGCAGTCACCCTTCCTGGGCACAGTGCCTGTGAGATGTGACTAAGACGTCAGCACTTTGCTTTGGGACATGTCACGGTTAATAAGCATTAATCATACATCCCTTTAGTAAAATGGTTAAAATCTGTGTTTTCAGTTAGAAATAAGAGCATTTGTAACATATGGAAGTGAATGTATCTAGTGAAAGCTAGATTACTACTTTGGGGAAAAGCAACAGAGGACACTCTCTGGGGACTTCTCTGGGTCACGGGGCAGTGTCTCTGGAAGAGGAAGTGCCGCCAAGCCGATGACTCTGAGGACTAAGTTCTCAGGGGTTGGGGAGTTGTCACCAGCCATCCCCCTCGGAGGATGGCAGCCATCCCTGAAACAGCAGAATTCAAATCCTGGGCTCTAGCTGCATTGCTTTTCTCAATTCTGTCACTTTCATATGCCACATGTAGAAAAGCTTTTTGGGGTAAGTTTAAAAGATAGGTTAGCATTAGAATTTTATTAAAAATTTCATGGGTTACCATAAAGAAAGCCACAATGATAGAAGTAACTACCACCTAGAAATTGTATTTTTTTTCTTCTAAGTGGTAGGACATAAATAAAGAATCTGAGAAGAGTTGTTTCTTTTTTAACAAGATTTTTTAAAGGTTTATTTTTAGATTTATCTATGCATACTGAACTGGGATACAGGCCAGAGGTGCAGGAGTGGTGAGAGGCTTCACCAGAGACAGAGTGGAGAGCAGAACAGGCAGATCGACGAATTACATTGCTGAGGGGAGCAGCTGGCGGGTCAGGAGAGGTCTGCTGCACCATGTGGGTCACCTCCGGGGTGGAGATCGAACTAGCACTGAAGTGGCTGCGGCTAACCCATTGCACCACCAGGAAAGGCCAAATCTGAGCAGAGTTGTATGGGTGGCTGCCCTGTTGTGCTATCAACCTCCAAATGAACCCTGCAACCCTTGTCTTAACCCTTGTTAAGAAGGTTAAAATGTGCCTTTCTTACAGGTATAGTAAGAACATTAGTGGTACATGGCTCTCATTCCACCAGGGGGGTTAAGAGAAGGAAATAGCATCCTCACCACTGAGTCTGCATTCCCCCTGGGGGATTGGTGTCAGGCCACAAGATGCCACAGCTTTTAAAATGAATTTATTTGACGTCAGACCGTAGCCGCTTTTCCCCTTCCTCCTCTCCAAGTCTGATGGAGTCTCCTGTCCCAAGAGCAGGGTAGGGGTCTGCAGAACAGCAGGCTGATGTTCTCACTCCCTGAAAAACAAAATCCTTTCTCCTGAGAAGAGGCTTCCCAGTCCAGGGGCAGATCCCCTCTGGGTCAGCCATCCTGACAGGCAAAGTCTCTAGTTAAAGGTAGTCCCACACAAAGCAGTGGACTTAGTAGAGGGTGCTCCTGCATTGCCATGGCTGCAGGTGGCTGCAGGCATCCACTGGAATTTGAAGGACCCAATGAGATGCTCAGGATTAGGGCACATGGCTGCTTTTAAAAGAAAAAACAGGCCCACTGAGTAACATGCCACATCCCCTCTGGGAGAGGCTCCCTGAGCCCTTCCAAATTCTCAGGGCCCTCAAGACCATTAGCTCTATAAACAAGCTTCTGTGTGGCTCCCAGGACAAGGTCTCCAATCAGAGCCCTGGTGCTGTGTATCTTTCTCCACCCAACAAAGAGTAAGAAGCCTTTTCTTTCCATGTTCATACTCCAACTCATAACAAGTGAGGACCTGTTTCGTGTAAGGGAGTCTAAACATACTGGTCCTCAGAGGGAGGAGGAATTATCTGGGCAGTATCTTCCTCTTGTGTTTCCCAGCAGCCAAGACATAGCAAAGAACCAGCCCCATGTCAGCAGCCCAAGGCCAGTGAATTTGTAGAGGGAGACTTCTCTTTAAGGGCAAACACCTGTATCTGCTAACTCACTACAAGGATTCTGTCAAATTGTAGCGTGTATGCTCCCTGTGGTGAGGGGTAACCTGGAGGAAACTGGGATCACATCCCAGCAACCCCACCCCAGCCTGTCATCCCACTTCATGTCTGAGCCAGACTGAGTCTGGCAGATGATGTCTCAAGTCCATTCTCAAGGCGATTAATAATCTGTCCTGGCCCAACGGGTCGGCACAGCTGAGCAGCCTCCTCTGTCAGCGCCATTTCCAGAAAACACTGGCAACAGTTATGATTAACTAAGAAAGCCTGAAGCCCACCACTGAACCTAAACAAAAGCCAGGGCAGGGGTCTGATAGAAACAGCACCCATCCCCTCCCCGAAGGACAAATTTCAGAGTAGTTCTCACACTGTCAGCGACCATGGTCCTTTGCAGGGACCTTCACCTGACAGGGCCTCTATTGTTGAAGGACAGGTAGAAAGTCCAGCTGGAAGGAAACTTTTAGAGTCTATTCATACAACCTCCTCTTTTCTCCAGAGAAGTTTGGCATTTGTCCCAGGTCGCCCAGCTGGAGAGTAACAGATGGGAATCTTAACTATCATATCAGGAATGCATGTAGGTGTGGTGCTCGGGCCATCTGGCTCATGCCGAGTGTGGGCTATACAAGAACACAGAGCAGGTTGGAGAGGCAGAACTGTCCACTCATTGAGATGACAACCAGGGACACTGAGGCAGAAGGAGAGGATGAGGAGCTCTGAAGAAGGCCCTGTAAGATAGATGGGGTGGGCTACAGGGGGCATTTAAGAACTCTGTCTACAGGTCTGTCCACCTACTGCAAAGACCCTCACTGGCCACTGGCCCTTAAAAACAATTCCTCAATATTCTAGTCTCTCTGGGATATAGAATCTATCAACCAACATTTTAGCACACTCAGGAAATCAGTGGAATTCAAAAACTCTTAAAAATACTGCTTAGCGGGGCCTCCCTGAGCGCACGGAGATTAAATTTCACTATGACGTGATGGGCAGCCACTGCAGCACAAGTTCAATCCCCGGCCAGGGAGCTAACTCACATGGTGCAGCAGACCTCTCCTGTCTCGCCCCCCTCAGGAGTGTGTTTCAGTCAATCCACTGTTCTGCTCCCTACTCTGTCCCTGGTGAATACTCTCACCCCTCACTCCCCACATCTAGCCTACACCCCAGCTCTTGTATGAATAAATTTTTTAAAATGCTTAAAAAAAAATAATGCTTAACTAGGATGTGGATACCATTCCTGGTTAAATGAAAAGGTGATGAAGAGCTCTGTCTGTTTTCGTTGCACTTTATGTGAAAATGCAAGGAAAGATACTCTTTGGAATCCAATGCAGAGGGCTGAATGTCTCTTTGTAACTGACCTGGTATGCTTTCTTTTGTTAAAGAGTAAGAGCCACTTGGCCCATGGCATTTCACCTTTGCCCCTGGCTGCCAGGGAACTCAGCTGCATGTAATTGTATACCTGATTCAGCAGACTTCCTTAATAGATTGTGAAACTCCCTTTTCCCTTTTACACAATGTTTATTTTAAATTTCTATCCCTTATTTATCTGATTCTATATTTTTACTAGAAGTGCCCTGATTCTTTTAAAAATAGAAGGAATACACAATTTGCATGTCAAGTATCTCTCATATATGTTATTTCATTTTTCCTAAAGCCAGGAAAATCCCTAAGTATCTTCCGAGTCTTCCCAGGACGAGGTACAGTTGCCACTGAGCATAGGGCTAACCGTGTTTCAGAGCTGTCTTGTTCTCTAAAGATGGCTGGCACACTGGTAGTCCTGAGACTCAGACCTGCCTGTCTGGGGGACAGGCACCTACTTCTTCCCCTAAGGGAGCAGAGCTCTTGCTCATGCACCCAGGTTAGTCCTTTTGGAAAGTCACGCCCAGGTAAATGCTATGATTGCTCCTGGTTCCAGCCTGTTTCTCCAGTCATGACCTCCCTCTACCTCTGGAGATATCCTGACAGTGTCCGGATGGTGGGGGGCTCTGTGCTCTTCATCCCCTCACACTCAAGGCTGACTGTAATTCCTACTTCTCAATAGATTATCCATAAATATTAGCTAGAAGATGATGTCAATGTGGACAAATCATTTTATTTTTGAGTCTTCAGGTTTTTAAAGAAAAACTGAAACATTCTTCAAATCCAGTTATACTCTCCCATTTTCTAAATAGATTCAAGGCAGATTGGGGATTTCAGTAAAATGGAGTGAATAGTTCCTGGCTTCTTCCCAACCTGGCAAGAGGATTAAATGAAAATCAAGGGCATAAAAATGCCTTGCAATTGCATGTAACACCAGAAAGGGCAAGTGAGCGTGACTTGTTGTTACCCCTGGTCAAAAAATATCCAGTGATGCCCAGTTAGGCCACCTCACCCCCACACTACCTCTCCCCTGACCAGAGCATCTGCTTTTTGAAGAATGTGCAAAAATATTCACTCTGGTGGAAGTAGAGTTGTGCTGAGCCAGAGACTCGGAAGAAGAAACCCTGGATGTCCTCTCCTAGCCACCTGACACTTCTTTCATCCTCTGTCCCTACACTGAGGAGGAAGAGCTGATCAAGAGGGCAGTAGGGAAAAGGTCAAATATCCTCTTAGGCCTTGAACTCCTCAGAAGCAGACCTCCAGGGCTTCTGGATGCCACAGCCAGTGGAGGACCCATTTCATAAGCCCTCAGTGGGCCAGAAGGACTCTTCCATCCCCATCCTCTGCTGTATCTCTCTCAGTAAGAAATCAGCTATTCTGGGCCCTCCCTGGTGGTGTAATAGGTTAAAGAACAGCATCACTAAGCAAGCTACAGACGCTGCCACTTCAGCACGAGTTCGATCCCTGACCAAGGAGCTGACCCACATTTCGCGGCAGACCTCTCCTGACCTGACCCGCTGGCTGCTCCCCTCAGCAGTGTACTTCGTCATCCTGCCTGTTCTGCTCCCCACTCTGTCTCTGGTGAATCATCTCACCACCCCTGCACCTCTGGCCTGAACCCCAGCTCTGTATGCATAAATAAATCTTTTTTTAAAAAAAGAAAGAAAGAAATCAGATATTCTAATTCTTTACCAGGCATGGAAACAATTTGGGAAAAGTTGCATTGCACCAGTGCCAACATTTTCAGTCAATACCCAGTAGAGGCGTCCAAAAATTGGGAACAAGTATATTGCACGAGCGTCCAGGAATTGCCTTGGGTGGTGCTTGTGTTTTAAAAAGAAATGCAAGCTAAAAAATAGAAATCACATTTTATTTATTTTTTGGCATTGTTTCATTTTAATAACTGAGGCTGTACACCATTAAACTGTTGTCTCATTAAAGGTGAACACACCTCTTTTTGTTGGTGATTTGTTGTACCCTACATGAGAGTTGAAAGGTCACCCAGGCCCCTCACCCAAGCCCCTCACTCAAGCCCCTCACCCAAGCAAAAGTAAGGATATCCAGCATTATGAAGATGAGATGGCTGCTGAGTTGGCCTCAGAATGCTGCCCCAGGTGCTGCTCTCTTCCTCAGGTAGCCACTCTGATAAGGATCAAAGACCCTGAACAAAGTTGGACCACTGACCAAAAGGACAGCATGACTCTTCCACTACCTCCCCAGGCCCCACAGAGCAGAGCGGACATATAAAAGTCTCCTGGCCTGTACACTGAGCTAGACACCCAGGCTCCCTGGCGGGGGGGGGGGGGGGGTGTTGGCTGCTCACCTCACCTGCTGGGGAGCGCTATACCTTCCCCTCTCTTACTTCTGTCTCCTTGCCTTAGTCTATCTGTGGGACTTTACAAGAGTACCAGGGCATTGTGGAACTTTCCCAAGGACTCACTGGAGTAAATCTTTGGTTCATTGTATCCCTTTTTTTTTCAACATCAGAAGCAGTTCTTCCTTTCATGAACTGGGTCTAGTGCCCAGCCAGAGGTGGGTGGGGGTTGAAGGAACAAAGAAAAGGACTTAGGATAACATTCCCCTCCCCTGGTTGTAGTCAGTAGTGAGCAGGAAAACAGGAAGGGGGTGAGGCCCCCTTTAGAGACAGACAGGAAACAGTAAGGAAATGTGGGCAGGGGGCCCAAGCACAAGAGTCTGCACTTGTGGGGCTGCTTCTGAGGCCTCCCCTGGTCAAGGGAGAAAGCAGGACTCAGAAACAGAAGGCGGGGAGTGTGGGTGTGTGTGGAGGTGTGGCTGGGGCAGAGACAGGGAGAACCACTCCCAGAATTGTTTGCCTGGGGCCATTTATAAGTTCCCATTGTTGGCCTTTCCTCTGGGTAATTAGGCACCAAAGGGAGCCGGAAATGCCCATCCATCTTGTCATTGGATTTTACTTTCCCTGGCACGTCTGCTTCAGCTGCCTGGACATCTGTCCTGTCCACCAATGCCAGGGCATTTGGCAGCTCTGATCTTAACAGCCTGATCCAGAAGTGACATGCTTCCCTATAATTGGGACACATTTGGGGACTGTCTGCGGCAGATGAGAAAAGAGAATCTCTATGATTTATTTCTGTAGCAGATTCACTCTGAAGTGTAAATCAGAGAGATTTACTTCCTTGGCCTGGACATCATGCCTGTTGAAGGTGGTTGGAGTACAAATGTTTTTGTCTCAGAAGGCATTATAAATGAGTCAGTAAGTGGAAAAAACAGACTTGTACATAGAAATAAATATGGGTGCTTAATAAATGAATGAGCAACTGATTGAATATATTTGTATGCTACAATGAATAATCTCAGCTGTTTCAGTAAAAGTTAAAGCTGAGATATATTTTCTATATTATGTATGTGTTGTAACAAAAATATAAATCAGAGTTTCATGTGATTCAATGTATACATGGAGCCACATTCAAAGACACACAAACCCCAACCAATATATGACAAGTTAATTCAAGTATCTGGGAGAATTCCCTTTACTTGGTTTCTATGTTCTTCCACCCATGCACCTGTCACTTTAAATAGCAAAATTTCTGGTTACTCTTAGCTTTTAAGTCTTTCCTTTTTGGACGCCATGTCTGCCTTTCACAACGTTTTATGCTTACTAAATTCTGCAGAACTCATAGGAGAGGCTATACCACCAAGCAAGCTTCCTCTTTAGGGTCTCAGGCTACCTTTATCGCCTGGCCCCCTGGAAGGCGAGCAAATAAGACAAGATGAAGGAAGAGAGAGGTGAGTGGGTTTCCCTGTGGTACAAGGGGTTAAGTCTCAGCACTATAAAGCTATTGGAAACCACTGCGGCACCAGTTCGATCCCAGCCAGAGAGCTGACCAACATGATGCAGCAGACTTCTCCTGTGGAAACTGCTGCTCCCCTCAGCAGTATATTTCAACAAATCCACCTGTTCCGCTCCCCACTCTGTCTCTGGTGAATCCTCTCACCCTCATTTCCACACTCTAGCCTGCACCTAGCTCTTGCATGCATAAATAAATTAATCTTCAAAAAATAAAAGAGAGAAAGAAAAAGGCTAGTGAAGGGAGCCCAAGGTCTTCTCTAGCTCTATGATGCCCTGGAAAGAGGTGAGGAGACCCTACCCCCCCCCCCCACGTCCACCCCAGCTTTTTACAAAGGAAGGATTTCACTCAACTGATAGAAAACCCTGTAGAAGGTGAACACATTATGACTTTTAGATTAAAATTCAAAGCTCATGTTCAATACCAGCACCTTAGCAGATGCCAGAAAATTCCTCTGCAGAGATATGACTTTGGAGTAAATCTCAGGCTTTGGGGTTCACAGAAGTTCTTTTCCTCCCAGCTCAGTTTATTGCACCCCCATGAACTCAGCTCTTTTCCCATTTCCTCACACCAGTGCATCTATGATGTTAGTTAGCATCACAATGGCATCTATCAGGATCCCCATTGGAATCATCAGACCACCCACACTGTGCACAGCAGAAGCCAATAGATGACATCCTAATGCCCCCAGCAAGTAATACCTTTTTAAAGGTGTTCACAAACAATATGCAGAAAACAAAGTAATATACATGGCGTTTCCAGAAATGATAAAAATTGAGTCCACATAAAAAAGGTCAAATTTATGACTATGTTATTTCCACAGTTCTTTATTTCATTGAAATATGTGACTCTTTGATTTCTTTGAACTGAATTTAATGTACTTATTTCCTAAAAAATGGTGAATTAAATATTTCTATGTTTGTTAAATGTTTAACTTGTACTCAGTATACATTTAAACTGGATATATCATTTTCTCGTTAAAAATGTATTCTTGGGCTCTCCCCAGTGGCTGTGGGTTAAAGTGCAGCACTAAGAAGCTAAAGCCACTTCAGCATGAGTTCGACCCCTGCCTGGGAGGAGATCCACATGGCACAGCAGACCTCTCCTGACCCACCCACTGTTCCCCTCAGCAGTGTACTTCATCAATCAGCCTGTTCTGCTCCCCACTCTTTCTCTGGTGAATCCTTTCACTGCTCCTGAAACTCTGGCCTGTATCCCAGTTCTGTATGCATAAATAAATAAATAAGTCTTTTTTTAAAAAATGTATTCTTAACACTCAAAAAAATAATGAGTACACATAGCTCGCCTGTTGCTGAGTGGCTGCAGGTGTGTGGAATGGAAGACAGAGCAGCCTCACAGCAGGGAAGTCCTGCCTTTAGCCTTGAAAGATGAACACAAGTCTCTCTACAGGAAGAAGTTCCTGTTAAAGAGACACTTGGCACACAGATGACCTTGGGCTGACTGAGTTTAAAACAGGAAGACCAAGTCCTGGCATTTAACCTTCAGAAGGAGGAGGGGCTCACTGACCAACCTCTCCCCAATCCCCAAAACAGGTGGACACCCCAATACACTCCCATAGAACCTTCTTGTTCATTATACCCATTGGATTTATAATTTAGAGTGATGCAGGCAATTATGTGCTGAAAGTCTTTCTCCAGCAGACAGCACACTGCACAACTCAGCATTCACCATTTGTCACATGAAACTGGACTTTTAGTGGTGAACTTAGTGTCGCATCTATGGTCTGTGATATACAATGATGCAAAACTGAACTCAACTATTCTTATAGTACAGGTATTTCAATCAAAAATAACTCAAAAAATCATATATGCAGAAATAAATTTTGCTTTGAAAATTTTTGACCAAAATATTTGTGATCGTCTGACTGCTGCCTCCTCACTCCACTACACCCCCAACACACACACCCCACCATTGACGCAAAGAGCAGTCCTGGGCCTCTCCTTCGGCCTCTGAGAGCTCTAGGCCCAGACACGTAATCCAGATGAAGCTTGCTCTGTTCCTGGGACTGAGGCGCTTGGGCCAGGGCTGACATATAACAGCAAAGGGAGGGTCTGGGTACCCAATGGTGTTTACTGCTTGGGGAACCCCTCTGGGAAGAGAGCTGCTGCTGTGAAGTTCCTTCAAAGACATTGTGTCTCTGCAAGTTCCCGGCAGTTGCCTCCTTCTCTGGCTCCCAATAGCCTGGAAAGGGTGACACTAGAACAGCAAAGGCCTTAAGACAGCTTTGTCTGGCCTCCAGTCTCATGATGTAGGGGACCGTGCCCTCTACTGGCCAGACCCTGCAGAGCCCTGGGAAATGCCTGTGGACTTCACGAACAGGGACAGGCCAAGCCAAGGGGGAGGGGCAGTCTATCTCCAGGCCCGGACACTCAAACCTCCCTGTCAGCAATAGAGTGAGGAGTTGCCACGGGCTGGCAGACCTGCTTTGGAATCTGCTGGTGTTGGGCAGGGCTCTCTGTGGGGGGCACATGGGGCGGTGTCTCACCAAAGGTGACCTATCCCCTCTGCAGCCAAGCCTGTAATTCCAGTGGGAAGGTAGCGCCCCTGTTCACCTTGGAACTGCCCCTCTCACTGGTTTACAAGGAAACAGCACATTGATCCTTTTATATATTTGACAATTACCCAAATGCATACCCAATCTTTCAGGGTAAAAGCTGAGCCCAGAGGGCCCTCCCTGGTGGCCCAACGGGTTAATGTGCAGCACTGCAAAGCTAGCAGCAGCCGCTTCAGTGTGAGTTCAATCCCCGGCCAGGAGGTGACCCACATGGCACAGCAGACCTCTCCTGTCTCACACACTGCTCCCCTCAGCAGTGTACTTTGTCAGTCGGCCTGTTCTGTTCCCCACTCTGTCTCTAATGAATCCTCTCAGTGCCCCTGCACCTCTGGTCTGTACCCCAATAGTGTATGAATAAATAAATTTCCTAAAAAAAAAAAAAAGTTGAGCCCAGAAAGGACATTCCTATGAGGAAGCTACACAGTTGACCCCCAGTCCTGAGGGAGCACCCAAACTGTTGCAGGACAGGGAGAGGGACACCACTGAAGCCCCAAATCTGCCTGCTCTAAATGGGTTCTGCCATCCACAGCATCAAGACAAAACATATAAAACTTTAATGAAAAGGGACTTTAATGCAGTGAATATACAATACGGAACAGAAAGAATATGTCTAAATCAAACACCTGAAGTTACCCATCCCCTCGTAGACAAAAGTTAACCCAAAAAGGATTGGTCCAAAGCAAGACCCGAAAGCTCGCCACAAGACTAAAGCACCTTCTGGCCGAGACCCATCGAAAAGGATCAGAAAAGGCCAGGCAAATCTTTGAGGAAAAGAACAAAATCAAAATCAATATAAACACTTCCATAGTCACCTCCCTACAGGTATCTCACCCACATCTGCCTTAGCCAGTCCAGGGTCAGGAAACAAGCACAGCTTCTTCATCACATGCTTACTGCTCCATGTGTCTTCCTCAGGTCTCCTTTTGGCTCTCCATCCTGCTTCATTCTTCTCTTCAGATTCCTTCTCTTCTCTTCTTTTTCTCTCCTCAGCTCCACCCTCCTTCTGGGTGGGGCAAGGAACCTGGAACTTCCCTTTGTCCTAGGGACCACCCAGTTACAAAACCATGGCAAAGGCAGCTGCCCCACTGCCAGGAGCTGGGGCTGACAGCTGTGAAGGAGCAGAAGCCATAGCTCACACCACCCAGAGCAGCAGCCTCAGGGAGGGAGGCGGAAAGGGTCATGAGAGCTGAGAGCCACCTCTGTCAACTAGAACTCCCTGCACCTCAGGACAGGCCATATACGAGACACCCAGGACCAGAGAGACCCACCAAGGTGGCTCCTGAGTAGAAGGCACAAACCTGAGTGTATTCTTACCAGACCAGGTATGCAAATCCATGCTTTGTCAATGCTCAGTACTTCTGAGCATCTACCTTGAGTTCGCTGCAAAGCAAAGGAGAGAAAGTGGCAAGCACACGGGCACCATGTCTGTTCCCACCAGGCTGGCAGCTAAACAAGGGGTGGAATAGCAAGGTGTGCTGTGTAAGCTCATGATCAAATGCTCACAATCACACACACACGTGTGCGCACATGTATGCACCAGGTCTTACAGGTCCGTGATGGGGTGGGCACTTTGGAAGGAGAAAAACTAAAGAGGTCATGGAACCAGGTCTCAGGGCTAACTTGACCTAGAAATGGAACTTTGGACGTCACCACAGTTCTTCCCTGAAAAGCCTTGAGTTGCAGCCTCATCTGCACACAAGTCAAGCAAACTTGATAGAAAGTTGATGACCAGATTACACCCCCAGAGACTTATTTCTAGGGCTTGGACTGCAGCCTGGGCATCTACATTCAATCCAGATGATTCTAATATGAACAAGCTTTGAAAAGCAGTGCTCTGGAGAAACCTAAAATCCCACTGGGGCTGGGTAACTCTTTTGGGCTGAGAAGCCACAGAAAGGCTGCAGGAACAGGAACTGGAGGCTCCACAGATGTTCAGAATGGACCTTGCAGTGCTGTCGACAAGGTCACCTTGCTCCTTCCTCCCACTCTCTGGAGTCTGTCTGGTGGTAGAACAGTAAGAAGGGGAGGGAAAGGAAACTCAAGCCAGTCCATTCCAAAATCCATCCTGGGAAAACAGTCTGGCAGCGATAAGCTAGGCCCTGTCTGTGTGACGCTGGCCCCCTCTCCCACACAGGGAGACAACTCAAGGCCGCTGTCTTGGGCACTTGCCCTAGGTGTCCCCTTTGCGGGTCAGACAGGGCCGCCTCCCTTCCCAGGGCATCCCGGTGACTGGCCTGAAGTTGGACACCGGCTGTTCTGTGTTCTCTGCCAGAGTCTGTCTACTTGGGACGTTGTCTAGGGTAAGCTCTCAGCTGTGAGAAAGAAAGCACACACTGCTGAAGTAATTGGTAAAATAGTATTCCCTGAACCACACCATGTGGCCAAACTAGATGTGTGGCTATGGTTCCCATTCTTTCCCCTTCCACTGTTTGGAAGGGAGGCGGTCCCAAACACTAACCCCTCTCTCTTGTCATCTCTCTCCTGGCTCTTTCCTTTGCTTCTCTCTCTGTTTAGGCGCTAGTCTTAAGTCACAGGCCAAGTGGATAGCTTCTCTAGGGTCAGAATAGCCTTGGAGGAATAAGGGAGGCGCCAGAGATAGGGGCAGTAAATTCTGAAGGGGACTAACCAGACACTCCCAGACTAAGGACATTTTCCAGATAAGTTCCATAAAGAAAAAAGGACTCTAAGATAAGGGCTGGGATGCAAGAAGTCTTTCTGGGCACAGATGCATTATAAAGTGAGTGAGGCCAGGAGATCTAATCAATCACAAAGAGACTGATGAGGCTTTAGAATAATTAGGGAAAGAAGGTCTGTATTTCAGGACTCCATTGCCCCTCCTTGGCCTGGTTCCCTGGGCCTGGGAATCCCACTTTTTTTCTGTTTCCTTTCTCCTTAAACTTTTCCTTATATCTATTTTTCTATTTGCTTCCGCAAAACAAATTTGTCTCTTTTTTGCTTCTTCTGCCTGAGCGTCAATGAACTTCCTACTGCGGCTTCATGAGACCAACCTGCGGTGGTCTAGTGACCGGACCCCAGCGCTGCCGCTCAACCTGGGATCCATTCCTGGCTGGGGAACTAGAACCGAAAACCTGATAAGACCTGCTCCCAGCACCTTCCTCTCTCTAGAACCTCCGTCCATTGCAATGTTCAGACTCAAAGGGGGACTTTTAAAAATTACTTTTGGATTACTTTTACAATACCCTGAGTCTCTTGAGCAGAAAGAGGTATAAACACCCATGGAAGAGTAGATCTGAGGTGACCATTCACCATGAGGAGGAAGCAACTCCAGTGGCAGGGACAGAGAAAACTACATGTCCCATGTATTAGGCAAAGCTGACCATCATGATGGTCTGGGCAGAGCCAGCAGCTTGTGGAATGTGCTGGCACCCTCACCTGTTTCTCCAGCAGCAACTCCTGTTTTAGCACCCAATTTGGGTGGTGGGGGAGGTGTCTGTCTTCTAAGTCCCCAGGAACCTCATTTCTCCAGCTTGGACATGCATGTGAGCACTGACACCTGAGTACGTGGGCACTGGTCTTTCCAGTCCACAACCAGCAACTTTCAAGGCACAGATGAGCTGTGGGCTTGAAACTGATTGTTCAGGGAAGAGGTTCACTTTGATCCTGCACAATTTAATGTGTTTAATATATTTTTTTTAAAGATTTATTTATTTGTGCATACAGAACTGGGGTACAGGCCAGAGGCTCAGGGGCAGTGAGAGGCTTCACCAGAGACAGAGTGGGGAACAGAACAGGCAGATCGACGAAGTACACTGCTGAGGGGAGCAGTGGGCGGGTCAGGAGAGGTCTGCCACGCCATGTGGTCACCTCCGGGGCAGGCGGGAATCGAACTCATGCGGAAGCACTTTAGATTCTCAGTGCTGTGCTTTAACCCGCTGCACCACCAGGGAGGGCTGTGTTTAATATATTTTAAAACAGTGTCTGGAAACTGAATTTTCCTTTTTCAAATGTGCTTAAATTGCTAACTCCAACAATGCAGATAATCTCACTCATAACCTGAAGATGCCAGACATATTTGCAGCGCACGTCTCTGTGGTTGTGACTATGTTTTATCTCTGGATACAATGAATGTTTTGAAAATTGAAGACCGGTATTCATTCAGGTGCTAATGGCTCCTCCACATGCCAGGCCAGAGCTGTTCTGGTCATTGTTTGAGTGCTCGGGATGGAGATACAGAGAGAGCAGATAACACCCCTGCAATCCTAGGCTTATAGTCTAGTGGAGGATACAGAAAGCAGACAAGCAACAGCTCAACAAAGAAACACTCGTGCCAAGTAGGGTATGTGATGGTGGCTGGGGTGGGTCCACCTCCTTAGCAGAGTGGCTAAGGAAAGAATGACCTCTGATCTGATATTAGGGTGCAACCATGTGCAAAGACCCAGGGAAGGGCTTTTCACACGGAGAAGCAGGGATTCTAATGTCCCTGGGGCCTAGGGAGGCTGTTTTGCCCAAGGTATAGAAAGCAAGTCAATGTGACTAAGTGGAACCCAAGAGGAAGACAGTGGAAGACTGGACAAAGGCCAGGCCACAGTGTCCATTGTATGTGCCAGTGACCAGCCAGTGACTGGCCATTGTGCCAACAAGCGCTGTCCATGCAAGCAGGACTTGAGTTATATTGAATACAGTTTCCTTTGAACATGGACAGATGCACTAGGAGTGTTGATGTGGACAAGTGAAAAAGTTACCTATTTACTTCTTCCTTTAAAATAAATTCCATTGGGCCCTCCCTGGTGGCACAGCGGGTTAAAGCACAACACAAAGAAGCTTAAACCACTTCCTCATGAGTTCCATTGCCACATGCCCCGGAGGAGATCCACATGGCCAGGCAGACCTCTCCTGACCCGCCCACTGCTCTCCTCAGCAGTGTACTTCGTCGATCTGCCTGTTCTGCTCCCCACTCTGTCTCTGGTGAAGCCTCTCACCCTCTGCATCTCTGACCTGTACCCCAGTTCTGTACGAATAAATAAATAAATCTTTTAAAAAATAAAAAAAAGGCCCTCCCTGGTGGTGCAGCGGGTTAAAGCACTGCACTGAGAATCTAAAGCCACTTCCGCATGAGTTCAATTCCCCCCTGCCCCAGAGGTGACCACATGGTGTGGCAGACCTCTCCTGACCCACCCGCTGCTCCCCTCAGCAGTGTACTTCCTCGAGCTGCCTGTTCTGCTCCCCACTCTGTATCTGGTGAAGCCTCTCACCGCCCCTGAGCCTCTGGCCTGTACCCCAGTTCTGTATGCACAAATAAATAAATCTTTAAAAAAAAAATAATAATAATAATAAAATAAATAAATAAATAAATAAATAAATTCCATTGAGGGCCATTCTCTTTTAGTGGTCACAGAGTTGTTACAGGGTGGTCCAGAGTGAACTGGGCCGCCTGTCTGTGGGGACTCACCCACGCACTTAATATTCAGTTATACTGCAGGTACACACAAAAGGGTCAATAACGAGTTTATTTACAAAAGGGGAAAGGAATAGGAAACAACCCAGGGAAAGAGAGCAGGATACAAAGTAACTGGAATACCTTACCTGCTCAGCTGACTGAACACACCGAGTCATGTGGTCTGGAGAGCCATTTCCCAAGCGAGAGAGTGAGATGCAATCGTGCCTTATTTATCCCCCAACTGTCCCAGAATTCCTGCTAGCTCCGCCCTTGGGTCCTCGCAGTTCTCTCCCTGGTACTGCTGGGAGTTGTAGTTTCCAATCACTGGAGTAGGGGATAGAGTCCAGAAAGCTGGAGTAGGGGGTAGAGTCCATAAGACTCTGCAGAGTTCCTTTAGGACATCCTTCCCCTTAACAGAATGTCCATCAAGAGCATGTCCGTGTCCCAGTGGCCAGGGAACTCACCAGTGAATGACTGAGCCCAGAAACACAGCACCACATGCATATTTGTCATATTTAGGGTCATGCTGAAAGTTCTGGAAGCAGAAAAGCCAACAAGAACTGAGAAAATCTGAGGAGACCACACAAGAAGAGGCCCCTTAAGTTGTGTCCACTAAGTTGAGAGCATCTGTTATTGTGAACAAGTTGGGAATGCAAAAGCACAGAGGCAAGCCAGAGAGGGTGGGTTCCAGAGCACCCCAAGAACACGATGGTGTGAGATGCGAGGAAAGGTCAGAGAGAAAACATCAGAACAGATGAAGAAAAGGCATTAAACAAAAGGCTTTGTTCGTTCTTTCCCTAGAAGTGGTGGGAAAATATTGAGGCCTTTGATCAGGGACTTAAAAGGCCAGCTTCAAAAAATGAAATCAGGCAGTGTGATTGGTTTCAGTCACCCCTCAAATTTTGGTCAAGGACTGAGAACAAGCCATTTCTTTGGGAGGTGCAGACACACAAGGAGAGAAGTGGGCAGAAGCAGCAAGGATAAGGTCAGAGATATTTCCATGAGACAGAAGGTATTAGATGGGAGCAGCCTGACCCACAGAGAAGCTTCTAGAAACTGCTTATGTGCCTCAAAGTGTTCCCAGCCAGGGGCGAGGCTGCATAGGGTGTCTGACTGCTCTGAGAGAGGAGTACCCAGAGTGCGAGCAACATGGCCTCAGGAGGAGTCCAAAGACAGAAAACCCTGTTTGGCCATGGGCAGTCACGCAAAGCCCTCGGAGCAGGGGCCAGACACTGCCGGGCCAGCCACTGTCCGGACAGAGCAGACAGACGGGAAGGCCAAGTGGCCCAGAAAAGTGCACCAGATGAATGATACTGCATGTGGTTTCTGCCTTGCTCCAGCCCTTCTGGTTTTACTTTTATAGAAATCTAATTTTAGAAAACTCTAATTAAGAAGGGCAAGCAGAAAACATCTGGATTGACTAGCTACCATGGCCACTCCCACCAAAGACCAAGCAAATCCCATCTTGACATCTGGAGTGTGACTGTGTAGCGTGCAGGCAACAACTGCACCCGTCACCCCAAGGAAGAGCCTCTGCAGGATGTCCTGTCTTTGCAGATCCCGGGCTTTTCCCAGGCCACCACTGCCCTGCAGTGGAAGAGACAGCAGCTGCTGGCCCTGCAGCACCTCCAAAGGACGCTTCTTTGGGTCTCATTTGGGTTCGTGTTTTGTGTTCTGATGTTTATGAAAAGCTACCAGCGATTTCAGCAATTCTGTTACTTGGCTCACTTGGCCCTCTCAAGGGTTTTGCTAGCTCACGTAAGTCCCTCTCCCATATAGCATAACTCTTTGTGGAAGCATCAATGGAAGCCCTTTTTCTCTAATAGCAGATTCTTCCAGGGGCATACACCCAGCGCCCCTTCAGGAGGCCTCCCAACAGACAGAGGGCCCGAATGGAGTTACAGACCATTGACAAATGATAATGATAAGAGCACCTGAGATCTTTGAGTCTCTAAACCACAGGAAGTGCCCTCTAGGGAAGCAGTTGTCTTTGCAGAAGATGGTGAGGACTGCTGGCTGCCTCAGCAGTGACCATGGGCAGCTGCAGGTGGCAACCTCACCTCCATTTTAGTCCCTTCAAGCTGCTATGACAAAGTACCTTGGGCTAGGAGGGTTGTAAGCAACAGAAACTTATTTCTTGCCTCTGGATACTGAAAATCTGAGGTCAAGATCACTCTCTCGTGAGATACTTATTTGTGGCTCATAAATAACCTTCTTCTTGCTGTGTCCTCACATGCAGTAGATCCGAACAAGTTGTAAGGTGTCTCTTGTATAAGAGCACTGATCCTCTTCACAACAGATTGACCTTTATGAGAGAATCTCTTCCCTACCTCTAATCACTATCACCTTGAAGAAAATAGGTTTCTATATATAAATTTGGAAGGACACAAACATTCCCATATCAACTGCATGAGATCATGTATCAAGGGTGCCAGCAAGTGCAAATGAAGCCAAAGTTGATGGCTGGTGATGATCTCCTATTTAAGGAGCTCCCTCCTTCCTTTGCCAAGAAAACTCCCAAGACAAGGATGTAAGTGTCAATACTTATCGGATCCCAAGATACAGGAAGAGGTGAGCGAGAAAGTGAGGCAGGAAAGGGAAGGTGATCCAAAAGGGTGTGTGAGCCAGAACAATGCAGACAACTCAGGCTCACTCACTCTGGGAAGAGCAGGAGTCACAGTAGACACGAGTCCCTGAGTTACTCCACTCCTGTGAGTCAGTGGTTGAGGTCAGCTCCTGGGCAGGTGCAATGTTGATTCTCTGCACTTTGGTCCTGCACCCTGGCAGAATGGCCCGAGTAAGGCCAGGGGCAGGGAGACACAAGGACTGGCAGCATGGCTTGGACAGACGAGGGCATGAGGATAGAGGCAGCACTGACCCCATCTCCTATCCTCAGGCCGCTTTCCATTCTGACAACATACTTCACAGCCTCCGAGCCAGAGCCCAGGACCACCCATGACCATGGCCGAAAGCCTTCCCTTGGCATCTCCAGGCAGGCCACTTCCTCGCTTGCTGACCTCCTGTGTAAGCACAGCCTCCTTGCTCTGGGGCATTCTCTGGGCCTGCTCTGGGCAGCACACTCATCCACACTCAACTAATTCACACTAAGGTATAAATAACTGATAATTACTTTTTGCCTTCCTTTATTTTACTTTGCACCTTCATAGAGGTTTTATTTATGGGCATTAGAATAAACCATTCAGTGTGCAATTCATGGGTCTTAACAGTGTATCACCACCTGAAGTAAGACATGGAATATTTCCATCACCCTGCAAAGTTCCCCTATTCCCCTATGAACTCACCCTAGTCACTCCAACTAGGAGACCATCTGTCACCAGATGTTAATCTTATTTATTCTAAATTTCTCATAAATGCAACTCAGTATTTTTTTTTCATTCTGTCTAGCTTCTTTGGGTCAGTGTGATGGTGTTGTATCCCTCAGAAGGTCATTCCTTTTTTTGATCGAGTTGTATTCCACTGTATGGATGTGCTATAGTCAGTTTATTCATGCAAATGAATGTCTGGATTAAATGCCATTGATCAGATAAAGAAGATACAGACACAATGGAACAAAACTCAGCTGCAAGTAAGGGTGAAATCTTGCCCATCTTTCACAATATGGGAGACACTTGAAGATATTTTACTAAGTGAAATGTCAGGTGGATAAAGATAAATACTATATGGTTTCACTTATATATAAGGGGGATAAATAAAACAAATGAAAAAACCAAAAAAAGGAAGAAATTTTTAGACGTGGAAAACAGATTGTTAGTTACCAGAGGGGAAAGGGATTGGGGAGGGAGTGAAATTGGTGGGTGGAAATTAGAGTTTTGATAGTGATCACGGAGTAACATTTAAAATGTAATTAAGAATGTTATGCACCTGAAACCTATATAATCTTATCGATAACTGTCTCAAGAAAAAAATGTATTTAAAACCATAAAAATAATTAATTTAATTGAAAAAAAATGCTCCCCTATCTGGTTCCATTCTAACCACTGTGAAGAAAGCTGTCATACACACTTGAGTACAGGGCTTTATATGGACAGTATTGCAAAACACCATTAAGTAGAATCGCTGACAAGTTCAAGTTTAAATTCCTTTAGAACCACCAACCTATTATCAAAGTAGATGGCCTTGCCATTTTTTGGAAACAAAGACTTCACAAATGATCATTGTAGAAAAGATAGAAGTAGAAAAACGTTTAGAAAAATAAGATATAATATCTGTACTATCCCTACCCACAAATAAACATTTTAACCACAAATGTTCACAAAACATTGTCTTGGCAGCAGTCATTTAGTTGCAAAGAACAAAAACAATGTCCATCAAAAAGGAAAGTTTTTAGAAAAACACGCCTCCAGGATTATGGCAAGGCATTATTCTCATGGGATATCCATCTCTCTCTCTGTCCATCCTTGGGGCGATGGGTCACTACTCTCTATGGCCCCCAGTCCAGGCGCGCTGGTGCAGAACAGCTTCCCTGCAGGCTGGTACCCCAACATGGCATGCTCCCTGATTAACCTGCACTCCAGGATTCTTGGTTTCTGTTCTCAATGAACAAATCTGGTTGGTTCAGTTTTGCTGTTATCCATCCCTGCTGCCAGAAATCAAGTGGTGACTGGGGCATGGGCAAAGGGAGATGTTGGAGGAGTTGTGGGTAGGAAAACAATGATAGCATCACTAATAGGGCCTCCATCTAAGGTCATTCAAAAGAAAATGCTCTCTGGTCTTTTTTTTTTTTTTAATTGCCAACATCCTTGGAACCTACAATGAGCATACCACAGGGTACTTAATCAATCCTCTAGAACTAAACTTCTAGACTGTTTGTAAGTATTCCCTCTAATAAGCCACTCTTTAATGAATATTTTTATGCAAGAGTATTTTATGAATGTCTTAGGATGAATTTCCTAAGACATCCTAGATCCAATGTCTAGAAGCATTGTTTCACTTCATCTTCACAATAACACTATGGAAACAAGCATGATTTGCCTCATTTTTCAGAAGTGGAGCTAGGACAATAAAAGCTGACACAGCTCTTAAACACCTGAACAGTGAGGTAACTGGATTCAACCCATGTCTGAGCCAGAAAAGAGTCATGGGTCTAAGAATGAGCTGTGGATGGACAAGCAACAGTCAAGCTGATGGCTGAGTCAGTCTAATGGAAAATGCAACAAAAACTGAGAACACTTCAGTCTCAGACCCATCCACAAAGGCCTTTCCTGGTTCTTGCACACCTGAATGTTCTCACATAGAGTTGTCCTTCATATTGGAAGGTTTTCCCTCAATCCAAAGATGAAATGACCCTCAAGGGGGATGATATCTTGCAAAAGCATCTGCCCCAAACTATGCTTTCTTCTTGCACTTGTAGTCACATGGATAGGCCACATCCGGATGCCCTGGAAAGCAGGCCTGTTTCATTTATTCCCGTTTCACAGAAGGGAAATGGCCCAGTTTGTGCCAAGGGGGTGGGAAGACAGCACAGAAGGCCCAGGAAGAAGGCCCTTTATGTTTTTTTTTTTTTTTTTAAGATTTATTTATTTATTCATACAGAACTGGGGTACAGGCCAGAAGCTCAGGGGCAGTGAGAGGCTTCACCAGAGACAGAGTGGGGAGCAGAACAGGCAGATCAACGAAGTACACTGCTGAGGGGAGCAGTGGGCAGGTCAGGAGAGGTCTGCCACGCCACGTGGTCACCTCCAGGGCAGGCGGGAATCGAACTCATGCGGAAGTGGTTTCAGCTTCTTAGTACAGTGCTTTAACCCGCTGTGCCACCAGGGAGGGCCGGCCCTTTATGTTTTAACCACAGAAAAGAGTGGGTTTCCTAACCCTTTCCAAAGTCTTATGTTCAATATCCCTTGGTAGAGGTGTGCACTGGGCTGGCTCTTCCAGGGGCTGCCTGGCAAAGGGTGAGGCAGGGGCCCTGGTGGCTGGGAGAGGACATGGTTATCCCTGTGGAGATCGTCAATACCATGGTCAGATAATAACAGAAAAGAGAGGACTGAGGCGTCATCACTGAGAAGAAGAAAAGGAAACTTCTCATCAAGATAAATCTTCCCAGTACCTATTGCAAATGTGGGGTGGTAAAGGCTCTGGGGTTTAGGCCAAGGGCAAACCTCCCTGAGATGGTAAGGACAAACTTGATTCAGTTATCAAATTAACCATATGTCAGCCCTGCCTGGTCTGGGGTCTCATGAAGCAACGAAGGTTCATGTCTCAGATTTGACCTGGGTCCCTGGCACACAAAGTAGATGAGGCAGAATTTTCTGAATGGTCAATGTTATTATTCAAAAGTTAAAAGCAACATGGTATGTGTAATAGTTTCTAGTTGCTTCTAAAACAGAATACTATAGACTGGCTAGCTTCAACAATAAAATGTTATTTTCTCCCTGTTTCGAAGGCTGAGAGTGTAAGAGGAAGGTGTCAGCAGAGTGATTTCTCCAAGGCCTTGCTCCTTGGCTCGCAGACACTCCTTGTCCATGAGGCCATCCCTCTGGGCACAGCAACTCTGTGTGGCCAGGTCTCCTCTTCTGATAAGGACACTGGGCAGCCACATTCTGAGGTACTGTGGCTTTCAACTTCAACATAGGAATTTTAGGGGAACAGAATTTGGGCCCACTTCAGTATCCAAATAATAAAGAGAGAGAAAAATCATCTCAATTCATAGATCTCACCTGTAGAAAAACTGAGTTTCCACAATAGATTTAATAAACACTCTCAGCAAAATTACAGGATACAAGGTCAGCACAAAAGTCGATTGTATTTCTACCCTCTGCTTATAACCTGAAAACAAGATTAAGAAAACAATTTTATTTACCACAGAATCAAAAGAGAAAATAAAAACTCTGAATCTAACCAGGGAGGTTTAATATTCACACAATGAAAACTATAAAACACTACTGAAAGAAAGTCAAGATCTAGTAAGTGAAAGGGTTTCTCCTATTCATAGATTAGAAATCTTAAAATTGTTACAGTGAGCATGCGTGGTGACAAAGCCTTAGTCTTTTACCTAGAATTACGTTTCAAGGTACAGCTTCTTCCCTTCCCAAGGTCATGCTAGCTCAGCCTCCATTTCTCCATGTGGATTTGGGGCAAGCATACCCATTTCTCAGAGATGATTCAAGACAATCAGGTGAAATTACTGGTGAGAGGTTCTTGAACTCCCAGCAGGTCAGAACCAGAATCTGGAGCTGGGGAAGGGGGTGGGGGAGGTAGGTTATGCTGATTGTTATTTGCCTGGTCAGGAGGAGGAGAATCTAACCTGGCTAAGCATACAGTGAGCTAGACATGACTGGACAGAGAGAACCCAGAAAGCTAGTCAGCAGCAAGAGGGCTCTGAGAACTGAGTTACCTGGACAACTGAGCTGGAGAGGACAGATAAGGAAAAAGTGATCAGTCAACCCCTGGTATATTCTCAGACCCCTTCTCAATGGCCCCTTCTACAGTCTGAGTTGCTCAAGTTCCTGCCCTGGCTTGGGTCACTGAATACACTGTATGACCTTTCAAGATTATCTTCTATCTCTCTTCCCACACTGCCTCCCCCTCTTCCCCAGGCTCCTATCTATCCCTTAAACACTAACTCTGTCATCCAGTCTTCCAGCAAGGTTCTACTAACACCATCCTCACGTATGGGAAAGAACCATCTCCATGCTTCTACCTGGACTGTGGGGGACAATGGATAATGATCACAATCCCAAAGGAAATAGGAAATTGACCTTTCCACATGGTGTGCTGCTTGGTACAGAACGGAGCTCCATGATGGTTGATGGAAGGTTAGCCCCTGCACACATGAGAAATTTTCTTCTCTACAGTCACCCCTCCCATAGTCAAGATGAGCCAAGGGTACAGGCAAACAGCTCCAGGGAGGATGGAGGACACTTATGAGCCATACTTACCACACAGCCTCTTTGGAGATGACAGGAACTTGAACCTACAAGCAGCCCCACTGAGGGCACAGTAAGAGAGTGATAGTGAGCCGAGAACCAAGGGACTGCCTGCTACTTGAAGAAGACTGCATGTGGACTGCCCTGCTCATGGTGACAACGGCCTCCTCTCTGGGTCTTGGCAGATAGCGGGATAGATATTTCCAAGGGAACAGACAGGTCACAGCAAGGGTCTGAGGAAAGTGGGGTCATGACCACTGCCAGGCAGTTAGTGCATAAAACTTGGGGAGTAGTCTTGCCTGCACCACCACACCCTTTGCTGCATCTGTCTGTCTTTCCCTAAGTCCCAGGTCACACACTGCAGTGCTATAGATACATCACTGTGTTGGGTGGGCACTGAAGGGCTGTCGCACTGAAAGCCACCCAGATCGGCCCATCCCTGGACACACAGACTCCAGCCTGGGAGCCCAGGACTCTTAAGAGCCTTCATCCGACACCCTTTTTCTGGACAAGAGAAGCCTTGGTTGGCCAGGTTTTTCCAGATGTGACGGGGGACAGCTTCCTTACTCCAGAGAAGAGATACCTGTGGGGGAAGAACTGCAGTTGGGCTAGCTAGAGCTCTGCCCTGGATCCCACGTGTCCAAGACAAAGGAAAGAGAAAGAAAATTTGATTCCACCTAAGGTTTGTCAATCAAGGCCCACCTCAGAACCAGCTGGGAGGTAAAGACCTGGGGCATCTTAGAGGCCGGGCACTTAAGATGGGCCTTCCCCTTCCTTACTGTCTTTCAAGGGCAATTCTACACCCTGGGGCAAGACCTCACTGAATTGATAAAAACATGGCAAATCTGTGCCCTGACCACAGGGTGTGAGAGGTCTTTATTGAGAGCCTGATTCACCCTTCTTCCCCCATGACCCTGCCAAGACATTCTATGACTAATTCCTGGTGCTTTTCTAATGTGCCTACCCAAATTTGCCACTCCATTACCTCTGGCAGGGTCCCAGGCAGGCAGGGGGCTCTCATTCCCTCCCACATCACAATGTGAACCCCCAATGGAGAATTTTCTATTCATCTGTGGCAAATGAGGTTGTGAAGAAATGAAGAATGAACATGGCATAGTCTCTGGTGCTCCAAGTAGACCGGCAAGTGACCGCTCAGGTAACCAGGAAGCCTTCTCCAAGTGTCTTCACATCATCTTCCCTCCAAGCCTGCCTGTCTCTGTCCAACTTTCCCCCTTTTTTACAAGGATCCCTTGGGGATTAGGACCCACCCAGCCCCTAATTTTGACTTGGTCACGTCTGTAAGAATTCTACTCTGAACCCCTCTTCAGCCTGAGGCACAGGGTGGGAAGGCCAGCATGCCTTCTATAAGAGAACATGATCCAGTCCATCTGTCAGGGGGAAAAAACCTTCAGGTCCTAAACCCAGTGGGACTGAGATGGGTAGAGTGACCCCTGATAAAGCCCGAGGGCTACAGACAGAGAAGCATGAGCTGTGGATTCGCTGGATCCACCCTGCCCTGGTGCCAGGCCTGGGGTGCACCAGTGCACTTAGGGTCCACCACAGGAAGCAGGAAGGAGGGATGCTATGAGAATGGCCACCAGGGTCGGCCTTGCAGGGAGGGAGATGGCTTCATCCAGGATCAATGCAAAAGAGGTGGAAAGCAGATGTCAGCCCCTGATCCAGGCTGCCTGGCCCCAGGTTGGGCAGCTCCAGGGGTGCCCCGAAGCCCTCGTGCAGAAGATCAGAGGAAAACAACAAGGAAATGGGGCAGGATGGAGTCACTGCTACAGCTACAACCTGCTGCTACTGCTCTTTAACACCCAACCCCCCAGAGCTAGAGAAAATAGGGTGACCATTAGTGTCCTCCAACTCCATATCTGCATCCCCTCCCCCAGGCTGACTGCTGTGCACACTGTGCACAGGTGAGGTTGCCTGAACATGTGTGTGTGAATGTGTGTGGTGTGATGTTGTGTATTGATATGTGTGCTATATGCACTGTATGTGCACTTTGTGTGTGTGCTGTGTGTATGTCTATGACCTGCGTGTGATGTAATGTGTGCTGCATGCGTGCGTGTGGTGTCCATTTGTGAGTGTGCGGTACATAGGCTGTGTGGTGTGTTTGTGTAGTGGGAAGTGCAGTGTGTGTGGACAGTGTGGGGGATGTTTGTGTAGCATGCAGGTAGGGGAGTATGGTGTGAGTAATGTGGGGTGTATGTTTGTGTGGTGTTTCGTGTGATGTCTGCAGATGTGAGCATGTGCTAGGTTTGTGTATATATGATGTGTGTGGTATATATGTTTGTATCTACACAAGAAGAGGTTTGCTCACAGATGGAGGGGATGGAGCTAGTGGAGGCAAAGGTCAAAGTGAGCCAGACTCCTTTTCCACAGAAGGAAAAATAAAGGAAAGTTTCAGAAAGAAACAGACCTGGAAATTAAGGGGCCTTTGTGTTACCAGGATAAAGGTAGAGAGTAATGTTTGGAAGGGCGGTGTGTCTCTGGGAGAGACAGAGCTGGTAGGGCCGGCCAGGTGCTCCTATCCCGGACTGGTGGTTTTGCTCAGCTCAGGCCGGGGTTCAGGAATCCCTAGCCCCCATCAAGTTGGGGCAGAGGGCAGAAGATAGTGGAGTCCAGAGTTGGGGATAACAGGATTGGGTGGGCCTCATTTCTCTTCAGCCCCCACACCTGCTGAGAAGGTGGAGGACAGAGCTTTGTAATACTGTGAGGAGCATGTCTCCTGACCCAGCCCTCTGGGAGTTTGAGTTACAAAAACAGAGAAAACCCTTATTTCAACCAAAGCAAATGTGTCTCTCCAGAAGCCTGGTGCCTTCACCCACGGGGAGAGGAGGCTCAACCACCAAGAAAGACTATGCACATGCCCCAGGCTTCAGTCCTCCTGAGAGCAGAAATCACGTGAGACCCTCAGCAACAGTGTGAGGAGGTGAAACGGCAGGCATGCCATATCCTCACACCCTATTATTTTCATATCTCTTGGAAACCAGGAGCCTTCAAACCGCCACTGTGCATCCTGTGTCCCGAAAGAGAGCGGCCGGCCGCCAGGAGATTTACGACCTGCTGGGGCAGCAAGTGGCTGCCAGGAACAGTTGAAAGCTGTTGTCTCTGGCTCCAGCTCAGGTCTCTAAGGGACCCCACCAGCACCAGCAGACGTGAGGCCAGATGGTGGCCCACCACAGCCCTCCCTCTGCCCCTCACAAGCTCATAAGACAGCAGATTCTGCAGATACCTCTGGGGAAGGGGAATTTTCTCTGGCTGGGTCTGAAGAAATAAAGCAGCAGGCATAAAGTGCAAAGCCAAGGCTTTCAAAAGGCAAGGGGCCAAAATTTTATTTATTTATTTTTAAAAATGCAGTTTACAAGCCTCTGTTAGTAGAGTCTCCGTTTTTAAACTTAGGAAATGGTAAAGCAATTTAAGTGACCTGAACAAAATGCATGTCTGTATGTGCTAGGAGAAAGGAGGAAAATACAAACACAGGAGGGAGGGGAGCAGTGTTTGGTTTGGGGTTGAATGTGGGCATGTTTGTTTTTTTCCCCTTTTATATCTCCCCCATCTGAAATATGTAGCAAAGAAAAATTTAAGCTGTAAGAGGAAAACCATTTCCAGTGCGAGATTTATCACTGTGATCTGAGGTGTGCAATCACCTTCCACAAAGCCAGTGTTCCTATGCTCACCTCAGCCCCACAGCAAAGGACAGCCTCGTTTTATCCAATATGAACAACTTTCTCATCACCGGTAATTGGAAACCATCTGGAGACAGAACAGAGGGAGTCAAGAACCCTGTTCAACAAACACTGGTCTCTCGCACTCCAGATTCAGAAAGAACTGGCCTTCTCGGCTCACTAGGAAGATGGTCCCCAGGGTCCAGTGCAGGGTAGTTCTTCAAGTATTTTAACGTCAAGTACTTAAGTGCCAGTGCATGTAATTGACTTCAGAAATGTCCTGTCATGAGCCGCAGGGACAAGCCTTGTTGCAGGGAAGGGTGATACCACTAGCCTGGAGCTCAGTAAGCAAAGCCCCTCAGCCTCCCAATAACGAGCACGTAATGTGAGTGAGCCATCAACTCTTCTTGTTAAAATTCACTAAGAGTGAATTACAGGCTTCTCCTAATTGATATGATTTGTTTATATTTAGCTTCTCCTTAGTACTAATGCAATAAGTAAATGAATGAAACACTAAAGAGATGGTCTCTCATAAATCTCAACCCCAAACTTTGTAATTCCTCCAGAGTACAAACTCACAGGGCAGATATTGTGAATGCTGTAAAGAGATCTGTAGAAGTCAAGAAAATACTTATCTTAACTTCTGGATAAAAAAATTGGTGCTACTATATACAAACTTTGGCTACTAGACACACCAAAGATCCCCATGTGTGTCCTCAGTCAGGAAGCCCTTCAACTTGATGGTAGATTTTAGCAGGAGAGATTCGGCTTGTTGCAAACCCCAGCCAAGTGTCACCAATAACTCTTGATCCTTCTGCAGTCAAGAGAAACACACATGGCTCTTATCTTTGATGAAAGCAAAGCAAAGTGTAATTGTAGAAAGAGTGTTGATTGAGTTAGGATTAGAAGAAAGTAGAATTTATCACTGTTTCCATTAAATTCTGATCCTTTCATTTTGGAAAAAATCACATAATTTCTCTATACCTCATTTCCTTAACCCTAAGATGGGTATGCACTTGACTGATGCACCCTACCAGGCCACTGTGACCTAATTTCAATGATGCATGTGAGTTGACGGTTGTTTGATTAGTTTGGTGGCACCCAGCAGCACCCTGAACAACACAGTATATGTGAATCAGCTATGTATGTTATCAGTAAGGCTTCCAGTCAACACAGCCAACTAGTAGTTAGAGGAATCAAAATGTATACTCAGATTTTCAACTGTAGGGCTCCAGAGCTCCTAACCTTATCATGCTTAAGTGTCACTACTACTGTTACAATCTTTGCGCATCAGGCCCTCTGTTTAGTGTGCCAATCTCACTCCCAGAGCCTACAGGTGAGCTTCTTGCTAATCCAGCAGTCATAAATGCCCTAAAGCCAAGAGCTCATTTAGCAGACATCTGTGGTCTCCCACAGAGGTACTTGGACGGGCAAGATGAGCTTGCCCATGCCACTGTAAGGAAAGTTCTCTCTGCTGATTTCCTGGTTTACTAAACTCCCGCAAAAGGGCTGAGCCTGTACAAAGGAGGACCTGGGCAAAACATGCTTCTGTGACTTTCCACCAGCTCTGTATCACACATACATGCTGTCCTGTGTCCCTCCCCAGTGCTTCCCCTTCTGACACCCCAGAGAAACGCAATTTGATGCATGAGAACTTACAAGCAGGGAGGGCTCCATTCCAGACTCAGGGTCTCAAGTATTGTGGGGGGGGGAGGGAGGGCGGCAAGTGCTTACAACTAAAACCACCCAAAACCGACTCCATCATGCTGAGAGTGGCCAGCCCATATGTAGAAATGTCACAAAAAGGAGGTGAGCACCTTGCACATACCCTGTATCCAGCAAGGTCTTCACTTGCAGTTCAGATGTAAGAACAGGGCTCATTGGTTATATATATGATGATTTTCTATATAATGTGATATTCTGGCATCTTCAAATACAAGAAGCTCTACAAGAACCAATTCCAGAGCACAGCTTTGACCTAGAAACAACCAACTGTGAGTATGTCCTACTCTGGCAACCGGCAGGCATTGTCGGTCTTCCACCTCCCAGAGCCAGGGGTCTGGCCACTTTAGACCTCCTATGCTTTAGAACCCTCATAAATTACCCAAAGTAATCAACCTTAAGCTGTCCTCAATCAACTAATCAACCCAAAAGCTGTGCTTGTGTTTGTTCTGTGGAGACCTCAATAAAGACCATGGTCCAAATGCTTCACACTGGTCTTCTGCTCCTCCCAAACCTGGTCCTTCTCCAAGGGCCCTGTGTGGTCCATGCAGATCCCCTCTGTGGGGCCTATGACTGAGGAAACTTGTTCCCCTCCTGTGTCTCCTCTTGTGGCCCCACATGTCTGTCACTTAACAAGACATAAAACACTACCTTTCCTAAGCTTTAAAATCAGAAAAGGGGTGCACAAGGTGCTGCTAGACAGGGAAGCAGGTTCAGGACTGCTGTGGAGAGATAGATTAGTGCACATGACCATAAACTTCAAAAACTGTTAACAAGTGCACAGTTGTAACCAGTCATTTGAATTCTAGGAATTTGTCCTAAGAAAACAATGAATTGAACACAAGTATGTACACCTAGTAATGTCTGTCCATATTGTGCTCAAAATGGTGAGTATTTGGAAAGAGCGTGGCCCATGACAGGGGCTGTGTGAAATGAATGCTGGTGCCATCAAAACTGAACACTGACAGTCAGTGAACTGATTCAAGAACAGTATTTCTGCCTGAGGAAAGTATTCACTATGAAATGGGAAATTTTAAGATTGTGTAATGACATGTTCTTTAAAATATATTTATTTATTTATTTATTTATGCATACAGAACTGGGGTACAAGCCAGAGGTACAGGTGACGTGAGAAGATTCACCAGAGACAGAGTGGGGAGATAGACAAAGTACACTGCCAAGGGGAGCTGTGGGCAAGACAGGAGAGATCTGCTGGGCCACGTGAGTCACCTCCTGGGGCTGGGATCAAACTGAAGCAATTGTTGCAGCTTCACAGTACTGCTCTTTAACCCATTGTGCCACCAGGGAGGGCCCTGTAAAGGTATATTCTATGTGATTTTTAACTCAACTTAGTTAAGACTGTATATGTACATCTAGGAAATTGCCTCAGTGGTGTCAAGATCAACTTTCCCTAAACCTGTACTAGGAAAATTTCATTCACTTCTCAGTATTTTTGTATATTTTCAAGTTTTCTATCATAAACATTTATTCCCTAGGGATTCAGAAAAATGTATGCGATTTTTTTAACCTATGAGACTAAGTCTTAGAAGGAAAGGTGTTAACATTTTTGTCAGTTCTTCATATTTAATGCTTTATAATCTCTCATATTTAGAATCTCTTACAAGCATGTGACTTTGCAAAGCATGACTGGCCTTATCATCATGTGTATCAAGATATATGCCCTCAAGTTTAATGGCTCTGTGATGATTAAACAGTGTGAACACACAGGACGGACATGAGCTCAGGGAATTTGGCAAAATGATCAAATTACTTTATGGAGTGAGAAACAAAACTGGTGGACCAAGCTGGCAGGTGTGTCTTTATTAGAAATCGATCACTGATGGGAGATTGAAACTGAGAAGTAACGGTTGTGTTGGGAAGAGAAGAGCTTTCAAACTAGGCTTTCACATAGGATTAAACTGGGTGGAAAAACCATTTGTCTGATTGTTCAATAGCTCAGTGGACAGCATGCTTCGGCCAGATCACAGGCTGCTCAGATCGTCACGGGCAGGGGTAGGCATCTTTGGCTGCTGTGAAGTAGCACTTACCTTCTAAGCCCAGCCCAAGATTTGTCCTCATGGCCCCACTTCTCCAACCCCCGCTCAAGAAAGTTTTGGGCTAGGTAAGCGCAGGTGCTACTTTGGTGTCATTAGCAGCAGAAAGTAAGACCCAGGGGGTAAGATGTGGTTGAGGCCCACCCTGGACTGTGGCAGGTGAGCCTGTGCCATCAGCACATCTGGAAGCAGCAGCTGGGGCCCTGCTGCCGAGTGGTGAGCATGGAGAATCTAACGATATACCGACGAGAAGTTCTTTAGACCTAAGGAAAGTCATATGCTGAGATGAAAGAATAAAAAAAAATTCCATTTAAATAATAACTGAAAGAGAATCAGGTGGCTGTGCAAATATTGGACAAAACAAATTAGTTTTGTATAATTTTTCCATTCTTTCTATGACTTGATAGTAGCGTTTAAGCTATCTAAATTAATTGTTTCTAGGGAATAACATATTTGTCACTGTTATTTGTCTTTTGCATATCTTAGAAACTTGTTTTGTCTCTCATTTCCTTTAATAAGTAAACTGTGGACTTGAAAAGCACAATAGGCCAAGTCGATCTAACAGACATTCAGAACACTCCACTCATTGACAGCAGAAAGCTGGTTGGTTACGGCATGAAAGAAAAGTTTATGTAAGCTGATTCTCTGGGAAGCCCCAGTGTTCAGAAATGATGCTGAGATAACCACCCACATCTAGCCCTTGTCATTGCCAACGCAAGGAAAAGCACTTCCCAAGGATAGAGCAGTTCGGGCTTTTGACCAAGAAGCAAGGACAGCCTATTCCTTCTGCAGAGCATCCTCTTAACCTTGTGTTGATCCGTAAACATCAAGTCACCCTTGAAGAAAATTGGATATAATAACCCTTTGTTTTTAGGGAGGAGGAAACAAATGATCACAAAATGGCAAGGTAAACTGAAACTTACATGTCATAGAAGCCAGAGGAGAGAAAGGGGTAGCAATGCCAGAGGGTGTTCTAAAGAATGTGGGGAAGTCAAAAGGACACATAGAAGGACACCAGACCATTCTTTCATGCTTCAATCCAACCAGCTCCTTTCATATGTTGAGAAGATTTCATCTGTAAAAACACAGATTCAAACTAATTGCTTTAAGGTAAAGCAATTGAAGAAGCACATTAAAAAATGCTTGTCCAAAATCCGCCAGAAATTTTAGCATACAATTTAGCATACAAAGTTGCCTGTGTCTGATGCACTTAAATCAGGGCCACCTGTTCCATAGAAGGAACAGAAAACTCTCAGAAACTAGTGAGTGGGAGAGACCACTGAGGTACGGAATCCCTAGTTCCTGAGACAAAAGAATAAAGACATCACATATTTGTGACTGGAACTCAAGATACAAATGAATACAGAATACTTTGTGAACAATAAGACATACAAACTTCAGGACTTTATTATGATCATTGCATTACTTGCACGATTAGTGCCGCCAGGGCAGTAATTGTAGGAGGCTGAGTCTCAAGATGACATGACATGGCACTCTGGCAGTTGGTGATGTTTTAAACTTGACCTTGACATTGGTTTTCCTTGTAATAATTTGGCCTTGTTATAGCTCTGTCCTGACCTTAAAGAGCTAGAGATGAATTGCAAGTTGAGTCTTTCCAAGGAGTAGATGTGCAAAGGCCAGAGAAAATGAGAGGGGAGGCCAGAAGGATTTCCTTAGTCCAGGGAGAGGCCTGAGGAACTAAACTACAACTCTCAGAAAGTCAGTAACACCTGTCTGCTTCCTCAAAACTAGCCCAGAGGGCCCTCCCTAGTGGCACAGCGGGTTAAAGCACAGCACTAAGAAGGTAAAGCCACTTCCGCATGAGTTCGATTCCACCACATGGCAAGGTAGACCTCTCCTGGCCCGCCCACTGCTCCCCTCAGCAGTGTACTTCGTGGATCTGCTTGTTCTGCTCCCCATTCTGTCTCTGGTGAAGCCTCTCACCACTCTTGAGCCTCTGGCCTGTACACCAGTTCTGTATGCACAAATAAATAAATCTTTAAAAAAAAAAACAAAACCAGCCTAGAACTTTAATAAAATTTGATCTTATGTGAGATCATAAAACAGAACTCAACGGATAACAAAGTACACAGTTCATATACTCTTTGATTGTGCTGTAATTAAGTTAGCAATCAGCAGAACAAAGTGACCGCCCAAGGTGGCAAAGACACTTGTGTGAACACAACCTGTATGCAGAATTCCAGGCTCAGCCCCAAATGTATGGGTGACCCTTGATTCAGGGGGTGCTTCGTGAAGAACAGATAAATGCTTACTTGTATTTGTTGACACGAACCTGCAACCTTGTCACTAATTCAGAATGTCCACAAAATCTCTTTATTTTTATAGACTTAAAAACAAAACACATCAAATTAAAAAAGGTAAGCTTCAACATTAGACCCATGACCAGCTACCAGACACATCCTTCCGTCGTTGTTTGCACTCTCACGCACTCACTTGGTGCACTGCAGACATCGTGGAGACTTGCACTTGGGTAAGCAGAGCCTACACCTGGGTAGAGCAGACCACAGACAGACTGAGAAAGATGTGGGCCCCCCAGCCACTCTGTGCCACTAGCCCACCAGAAACCTCTCTGCAAGGAGTCTGAAGGGCTTTCTGTGTGCCCCCATCAAGCTGGATCATAAACGACTGAGAAGATGCACTGCTGAGGCCATCTGGGCCCCATGGCACACCCAGTAACCACACCTCAACCTCCTCAGGGAGGAAGGTTCCTTAATTCACAGAAGCATGAACCTCGGAATGGTCTAGCATAACCCCCCACACACACAAAGATCCAGTCTTATGGGAGTCAAAAGTGAGGTGATAAAATTTTAAATGCTGTTATGCTCTAAAACATATTTATATAAGCACGTGTTTGAGACCTCCTCCCTCAAAGGGAGGCCCTACCAGCCTGTACAAGAGAGCACTTGGAAGGAGAGAGAGAGACACCTGGTGGACAACGAGGGCCCAGCATCTGGGACCCAATCCTAGAGGCTGGCAGTGGACAGCCAAAGGGACCTGACAAACATATGCAGTGGACATTCTGAAAGCCCCCAGAAATCTGAGGGAACTTGAAAGAGGCTAACATTTTACAAGAAGAGCTTGGGGTGGGGGGGGAGGCATGACAGGTTAAAGCGCAGGACTAAGAAGTGATCTGCGGCCACTGCAGCTCTCCATACAAGGAGATGACCACATGGCTGGCAGACCTCTCCTGTCCATCCCATTGTTCCCTTAGCAGTGTATTTCAGCCAATCTGGCTGTTCTTCTCCCCACTCTGTCTCTGGTGAATCCTCTCACACACCCCCGGGTCTGTATCCCAGTTCTTTTTTGCATAAATAAATAAATCTTTAAAAAAAAAGAATACCTGGGGTGGGGGGTGTGGAATCAAGTTACTCTTAACACTCTCAATAGCGACTTTCCAACTTTTCCAACAGGTAGAGGACATGGGGGGAAATGTGACTCAGGTTATTAGCTACCATGGCTTGGGGTCAGATACATCTTCAGATCTCACTGTGCTACCTGCAAATTGGGTCTCCTCTAGAGCCACCTTTTCAAACTCCTGGCTGCTCTCCTGTTGAGTGGTGAGGAGTGAATTGCTTCCATTGTAGGAACTACAGGGGACAAGAAGCGAGGCCGGAGCACAGCCCACAGCAGGTGCTGGATACGAGGCAGTTGGGGTTTTCCCATTAACTGAAGTGGACTTGTGAGTATCAAGGCACACAATTGAGGTTCAGCATGAAGGAGAATGTGAAAGCCACTTGGGTGGGGTCAAAAGAGACTTTGACAGTAAAACTCTAAAGACTGAAAAAAGTTCACACAAAGCAGATGCGGAGGAAAATACTAGATGGGAGGATTCCTGTGGAGGAGGAGGAGGTGAGATGGTCAAAAGACAGGAAACAACATGGAGCTCAGGAAACTCCCAGCAGTTGCAGGCGATGGAGGGGTGAGCCTGGGTGGACATCGTTTTTGCATTGAAGAACTGGGGTATAGGCCAGAGGTGTGGAGGGGTGAGAGATTCACGAGAGACAGAGTGGGGCAGAAAAGGCAGATTGACTGAAAGACACTACTGAGGGGAACTGCAAGAGAGATAGGAGAAGTCTGCTGCACCATGTGTGGTCAGCTCTCTAGCCAGGAGCCAACTCAAGTAACCACACCTCAGCCACCTTGAGAAGAAAGGATCCTTAATTCATAGAGGCATGAACCCTGGTCCAGCATAACCCAAGTGATCACTCTGGGTCATCAGGGAGGCGTCCAGGTGGAAGTCTTAACTAAGCTCATAAAGTGACCCAGGCAGGTGAAAGCATTTCAGGAGTAGGGCAATCCTCTCTGGGAAAGGGAGGCTCCAGTCCAAATGCCCAGGGCCATCTCATGTTTGTAAATAAATATTTTTCCTTTCAACAGAAGCAACTCATTCAATGTCTAGCCTCGGTGCCACCTCAAGCACCAAGCTCTACCAGCTGCACAAGATTTCTGCCTACTCCCGGAAAATCATGATGTAAAGGTCACTTTAGTTCTGACTTCCTGCTCCTAAGAACTTGTCTTCACTCATTCCTTCTCTTTTTTAGTAGTATTTGACAAATATTTATGAAGTGCCTGCTATCTATCAGTCAAGGTTACAAAAGTAATGAGAGAGAGAAAGAGACTATCTCACGGTGATAAGTGTCAAGCTGGAAAAGTAATGAAGTGAGGATGAATGAGATGAAGTCCAAAATCACTCTCCTCATCTCTTCCCAACTCTACCTCCATCCCCTGTCCCTGTCTGACACACAGCCTGCGTCCTCTCCTAGCTTCATCCCCCTTTGCTGATGAGGCTCTTAGGTGGCCCTTTCTCCCTACGCAGTAGATGTTGTGCTCAGTTGATTAGGACAGTTGCTGTTGTCTCCTAATAATTTTCAAAATACAGCTCTATTAAAAAAAAAAGGGGGGGGGGCCTTCCTGGTGGCATAGCAGGTTAAAGCACAGCACTGAGAAGCTAAAGCCACTTCAGCATGAGTTCGATCCCCGCCTGCCCCAGAGGAGACCACATGGTG
>NW_004567123.1:2035037-2037097 GCF_000260355.1 Condylura cristata | reverse complement strand
CCCTGCATCTCTGGCCTGTACCCCAGTTCTGTATGCACAAATAAATAAATCTTTAAAAAAAATAAAAATTAAAAAAAAAAAAGCAGAGACAATTAAATTGTTCAGGAACTATAAGAGATTGCCAAGAACAACCATCATATTGTCCAAATGGTGCTGGAACCCTGACCAAAGGAGTCTTGCTTTTCAATCTGATTGCTAAACCCTGGTAAGTCAGCTTATTAGCAAAACTAGGATTCCTCCTTCTATGTGATGCTCAACTGAATTAGCAAAGAATGGAGGCCAAAAAAATAAGTAGATACCCGAGAAACAAGTTTCTCTGCACAGACTAATTAAAGTGGGTTTTGATGGTTTTAAGAAATGTGGGCTCATCTGGATGTGCAAACAAGGGCTGCTGGCTTGCATGGAATCAACAACAGCGCCGCTCGGCAGAGCCTCCCATCTGAGCCTCACACATTAAGCTGCTGATATCTTGTGTATTGTTCAAGCCTCGGGAAAATGTTTTTGTTTTGAGGCTTACTAAGTTGTTTTTGCGCTATGGGATGTTGTTAATAGAAACAAGTTTTCCTCCACCCCACAAATATTTTCACGTTTCCCATAAGGTCCTCATGGAAAATTCAGTGGTGCCAAACAACAAAAGAACACTATTACCGCATTCCCTTCAGTGGCCTCACAAAGATCATCCGAAGCTCTATTCTCATTCATTATAATTCTCATTTCAAGTAAGGTTATAGGTTGGAAATGCTTCGAGGAGTTCAACTCATGATTAGGTTCTTTATAGGTTCTTGGAAATATTAAGTATTTACAATGTAGAAGCAGGCAAAAGAAATGGATGGTGTGACCTCTATTACCAGACTGGGATGATGTTTAACCAAACATCCCAAATATTCTTTAATTACCTAGGGAAATGGATTTGTGTCTGTTGGGCCTGACCTGCCTCTCACTATTTTTTGAAATTAGACTCTGTGAAATTATATATGTTAGAGACTGGTAAAGTCTCTCCTATAGGAAAACAATCCCAGGTATTAAAGTGGCATTGCTCTGTAGGACACTAACCAGCCGGTGTTGATCTTAAGTCAGCAAACATTTCAGGACACTTTCCAAAGAACTGGAATCTGATCCTCTACTTCTTACTCAATCAGCCCACCCTCTTACTGATTCCCTTACTGATGAGCTAACTGCATTATGTGGCCTGTGTTCATTCTCTGTTACTATGAGTCTTTTTAAATTAAATTTATTTTTTTATATTTTATTTTTATAGATTTATTTATGCATAAAGAATTGGAGTACAAGCCAGAGGTGCAGGGGGAGGTGAGGGGATTCACCAGAGATAGAGAGGGGAGCAGGACCGGCATATCAACGAAGTACACAGCTGAGGAGAGCAGCGGGCGCTGAGGGGAGCAGCGGGCAGGTCAGGAGAGGCCTGCCACGCCATGTGGATCACCTCTGGGGCTGGGGATCGAACTTGCACCGAGGCAGCTGCAGCTAGCTTGCAGTGATGCATCCTAACCTGTTGCACCACCAGGGAGGACCCACTGTGAGTCCTTTTTTTTTTTTTTTTTTCAGAGTTTTAGCTGGTTTATTGTTAAGGTCCAAAGAACCTTTCTTTATAAGTTGCCTTTTAAGAGGATTCATTTAGTTTGTTGTCTCAAACTATTTCTAGGGTAAATGTTCCTGTTACTGCCTTACCCTGGAAAAGTCACACAGCACCGAAAGCCCATTTCCTCATCTTGTGGTGTCATTTCATTCTTAGTCCCATAATTTTTTTGCTCTCTCTTCTTTTTTTTAATTTTATAACAGTTTATTTTTACATCATTCTGTACATTTTTTTTCTATCTCAATTGTAATCCCCACGGGTTTCCCATCCCCATCCGTGTGCCATCACCATAATCCCATGCACTTCCCTCCCCACCCCACCCCACCCCCATTTTTGATCCCATTCCCCACTCCACCCCCACAAAATGTCTCTGGTATATGCTTGTTCATTATTTTTGTTATGTTCTCGCCTGGTCCATTATACTCCTGCTATGAGTGAAACCATCTGGTATTTTTCTTTCTCTTTC
>NW_004567123.1:2016555-2033583 GCF_000260355.1 Condylura cristata | reverse complement strand
CCTGCTACCTTGCTAAACTGGTGGATGGTTTTGATTAGTTCCTCTGTGGAGCTTTTAGGGTTTTCCGTATAAATTAACATATCGTCTGCAAATAAGGATAGTTTTACTTCTTCTTTCCCTATTTGGATTCCTTGTATGCCTTTTTCCTGTCTTATTGCTCTGGTTAGAAATTTCAGTGTTATTTTGAAGAGCAGTGGTGATAGTGGCACCCTTGTCTTGTTCCAGATCTCAAAGGAAAGGCTTTCAGCTTTTCTCCATTGAGGATAATATTGGCTGTGGGTTTATCATATATGGCTTTTATCGTGTTGAGGTATGTTCCTTCTATTCCGAGGATTTCAAGGGCTTTAAACACAAATGGGTGTTGTGAGTCCTTTTTTTTTTTTTTATATACTGATGATAACTAAGGCAGTATTATAAATTTTAGAATTCACTCCTCCGACTGGTGATCTGATTTTGTGAGTCCTTTTTTTTTTTTTTTTTTAACTCTTGAAGACTTTCCATTGGCAAGAACCATACCGTAGACAGATAATGCTCACCCCCAGGCACCAGAATAGTGAGCTTACCTGAGTCTGCTGCATCCCATTTTAGAAATCCCCACACTGTGTTCCCAGAAAGGTCTCACTACCAAGGAGCAACCTCCCCACATGATATTCAGAAGTCCTTGTTTACATATGATAACATCATATACGTGGAAACTCCAGATTCACATACTTTGCCTCAGAAGTGATTAGCTGAATGACCTGTTGTCGGTGACCAACATGGACAAAATGCCTGCTAACTTCACCAAATTTTAGTTGAGTTTCTCTTCTCCCAGTTAGACTCCTAAACTTTGGTCCACCTCAGCCTGAACCCACATCAGCATGTGGACAGCCCCACCTAACACCCCCTCCTCAGTCTCCTCCAGAGAAGAGAATCAGATGGCTGAAAGGGAAGACATCTCAGCCCAAACTCCCGACCAGCAATTAGCCACATGCTCCTCCCACTCTCTCCCAAACACAGGTTCTTTCCAGTCTTGCAAGGAAAGATTCCTTTCAAGGGAAATGCCTTTCTGCCTTCGCAGTTCTCATGGTCTGACCTTTTTCCTTACTGCTATGACGCCCTCCCTTATTGCAGAAGTTGTTTCCAGTTAAATTACTGCTTACACAAGTCTGGATTTGTTTTTATTCAACTCCATGCTGTCACTGCAAAGAAGAAGAACCCAACCTGGTCTCCCTCTACTGCCGCTCCTCCTCCTCTCCCTGTCTCTCCTAGGGGTCAGTGAAGGCCATACAGGCCCCACACCACAAGCCCTGCGCCTGAACCCAACGGAGCTACAACTCCTAACATGCATCCTCTAGAATCAGGCTAACCAAAATGCTCATGGACCAAAACATCAAGGATATCATCCGCGTGTCAGAATTCAGAATCCTGAGCCCATTCCGGACTTGGGAATCCAGCACTGCATTTTAACAAAACCTTGGCCTATACCTGTGCTTTTCCCAGCTGGAGATCCTCTGTCCTTGGACAGCAGTTCCTCACAGCCTTCCTTCAGGACTCCCTCAGCGGTTCCTCACAGCCTTCCTTCAGGGCTCCCTCTAAGTTCTGCTTCTCCAAGGCCAGAGGCAGTGTGTTTCCGTGGGGAGGTCTCTGCAGCACAGCCAGAACCACAGCTGCTGCTCGCTCTGTTCCTGGCTCTTAGAGACAGAGTCCTCTGAAGGCCAACGCTTCATAAACGCCTCATACATGCTGATGAACTTCCCTGGCCAAAGAGCCAGCTTTTACAAGCAGGATTCTCTTCCATTTTATGAGAGACTGGCATTGTCATTCTCACAAAACTTTGGTGATTCTCTGCAATTTCCTTTCCCCTCTACAAGAAAAACTTGAATTTCGAAAGCATTGAAAATGCACAACCCAACTGCCTTCCACACAAGAGGCGGCAGCACAAGATTTGGCAACATGGTGCTCTGACTCTAGGCATTATTCTGACAGCTCAGCGTGATGCTCGAATCCTCAGCTAGAGCACCAACCACAAGTATGACCGCTTTTTATTGCTTTGGTTCATCTACCTGTTTGCATTCCATCTTGTGCTTGCAGGATCTTGCTTTTTCCCTGGACCTGGGGATGAGTATCTCCATTGAGAAGTGCTAGAGGGTTTTCCCTGTACCTGGGGATAGATATCTCCATGGAGAAAAGCTAAAGGGTAAAACACTTCCTGCTGTCCATCACCCTAAGTGTCAGGGTACCTGACCCTGAGCTGGATTATGTGGAAAGGATGCAGGGTGGGGTTCATGGTATGAGGCCAGGCGGGAGGAAGTGCGGAGGTGTGGATTCCAAGTCCAAGGACAGCCTCACTATGGACTGTACCCTTTAACCTGTGGCCTTCCTTTGTCTCAGCTGTGAAATGCAGGCTTGTCCTAAAGTGGTGGCTCAGAAATGGAGTGATACCAGCAGCCCCTAAGAGGGTGTGTCAACGCTGGGTGGTTGCCCATCCGTACCCCCAACCTCTGCTCTGCCCCACCCTGCCTGAGCTTCTGATCTGGCATGTCTAGGCTGAAGCCTAAGAATTTGCATGTCCAGGTTCCAGGGTGACAGAATGAGGCTCCCCCAGGGAGAACCTGTGGACCAAAGCAGCTTCGCATTCCCTTCTCAGCTCACTAGAACCCCTGTGGATTTCCTAAAATAGACCAAGCCCCTGGGTCACCCCGAGGTTCCCATCCACTGAGTACAACAGCTACCCAGTGTAGGGATGTGGCAAAGGCTCTGCCAGCTCATTTAGCAGGGCCTGGGTGTAGAGACCTGCAGTGAGCATTACTCCAATCTCCCACTTAGCTCCGCCGGTCTGAAGCCGTGATTCTGAACCACAGAGCAGCCCTGTGGGCTGTCAGTGGAAATAGGCATGAGGTCACTGTCTGTTTCTGAATTCTTTTCTGAAAGCCTGGTTAGTCTCTGCCCCAGCTCCCCTAAAGCAGTTCTGCAGGCTGAGCTGATGCCCTGCCTGTGACAGCTGCATTCCCTGGGGAAAATGGCAGAAAGCTCTAACCTCTTCCCAAATCAGAAACTGGGGTGATGCCACTCAGCATTACTCGAGCACTTCCCAAACAGAACCAAATCCCCCACTGGATGGGTAAGCTCTGGGCTGCAGGGACATCTGGCTGCCCTGTCTCTTTTCCTTAGACTGTGTGATCCTGAAAGGCATTTAATCTCCGCAAACTCTCCTCAGGCCTTCCTGAGGGCCTAGGGTGACTCAGTGCTATCACTGCTACAACCTGAGTTCAATCTCCAGCCAGGGAGCTGACCCAAAGTCTCACCTGCTGCTCCCTTCAGGAGTGTATTTCAGGAGTGTATCTGCCTGTTCTGCTCCCCGCTCTGTCTCTGGTGAATCCTCTCAGCCCCTGAGCCTCTGGCCCACACCCCAGTTCTTATATGCTAAATAAATTATTTTTAAAAAATAATCTCAGATAAAAAAAATGTGCAAAATGATGTAAAAATAAACTTTGTAATAAAAAAAATAAAATAAATAAATAATCTCTGCTACCTCTGCTGTTCCCTAGAGAACTCTCTTCCAAACACAGAAAAGAGAACCTACTGAGTTAAGAATTGCCCCTTCGGGACCTAGGGGATTCAGAATTTCCCCAGTTTCTAACCCGAAGCCTCTGCCTAGTCAGGCTGAGAGCACTGGGGACAGAGGATACAACGAACATTGAGACGTTTCTGGTGGTTGCTCATTTCCCTGATCCTCAGCCTTAGCTCTCAACATAGGCTAGAGTTTGTCACATGTGCAAAGTTAATTCATTATTAGTTCATCATTAATTAACAGCACCAAAGGATACACCATGATTGACAGTTTAAGCAAGAGGTTCCCAGCATCCAGGGCACACACTAGACACCTATGTAGTTTCTGACACTCTCAGGATGTCCAGGGTGAGACTGAGGGAGACACAGGGTGGTCTGTGGCCACCAAAAGCTCAGGTTAACATTTTCAAGTGACCTGGGCAGTTGGCTCTCTTAAGGCCAGTGTCCTTGTCTGTCTTCCCAGTAGCCTGGACATAGGTGTCTTGCATCCTCCTTAACATTGGCCAATCCCAAGGCCAATGCCACTCATGTGAAATGCATGGAGTAAAGGCTTGGGGCAGCAATATATGTATCCCAGGGTAGCTGGAAGGCCCAAATGGAAGAAAGCATGGAAATGCTTGGCCTGCCACCTGGTAACCAGCGCTCATTAGGACAGACTATTGTTTTAAGTCTGCATTTTCATGCATGAGATTTTCTGAGTGGAGCCCACTGATATTGATGGAAAGAAGTCAATTATAAAATCAGCTATGTCTCTTTAATATAAATCAGAAAAACTTGTTCAAAGAAAAACACATCCAGATTTATGCTTCCACAAAAAGTAACAAGAAACAGCTGTCAGCTGGGTGGCAACTGAGCGAGGAGGCAACGAGGTCAAGGGAATGGCCTTGACCGCCAGAGGCCCTGAGAGCAGCCGGAATCTCTCTGATGCCCACCTCCCTGCATTGCACACATACTGCCAGGAAGCCTGGCAACTGAGTCCCACTGCAGATGAGCACAGCTGCACAAGGCTTCTGGCGACCGTCCATGGTCTCCCCTCCCATGAGGTGCTGTGCCAATGGACTTTTCCATGAAGAATGGGCTTGCAAACTAATGGAGAGTCTTAGAAAAGCTTCCAAAGTGGAAGCTTCCAGAAAAGAGCATAAGTCACCTGCTCACCCTCCACCATGCAGCTGATGGATACATTTCAAAGGTGGCACATCCCCACCCTCAATGCACGATACCATGTTTTCATGCCACCTGTGACTCCCGAGAGGCTCTGCCTCTAGGAACAGACATGGGAGAATGTTGACCAAAGATGACCCTTTAGAGAAGGACTTCTGGAACCCGGAACCAGGGTGTTCACCCTCACTCACATGTTGGACAAGCAATTTATTTAAATACAAATGACTTTTGAATTTGGCACCTCTTTGTACCCTAAATACATGCCTGGGGAGAGCTGGAATGGGGCAAGGAGGGGGAGAATTTCTTTCTGAAGCAGTCCCACCCCAAATCCCCCACAGACTAAGAACAACTTGAAGGAAGAAGATGCGATTTTGAGACTAGAAGGATCTATGTGTAATTGTCAGTTGCTTTGTGATATTGGACAAAGAATGCCCTGACCCATCATCTTCTCCACTATGAGAGAGCCACAATATTGATCGTGTGTCACGTCCTGGTGGGGTATAGAGGGATGTTTGATCAGTAGAAACTACTGTGAGAGCTAATGAAGTTTTCAAGAGTTAAAATGGGAAAGAAAGGAGGATTTGGGAGCCATTTTGAAAAGTGGGTTCTTAGATTCAGAAAAAACAGAACACTAGGCAGGGAGATAGCACTGACATAAAAAAAAAAAACTAACTAACCTCATACTCCCAAGAGGTCATCCAAGTCCTCTCCCCAGGCCAGGTGTTGTTTCAGTACCTCTGTGGACTTTTTTTCTTCCTATGCAGCCTACTCCTTCTCTCTTCTTTATCCAGAGAAATACTTCATCAGTATAAACTAGATCATGACACTCTGAGAACCCTCCAATGCATCCATCCTACTGGATAGACTATAAAATCCAGACCCTTCGCTGTTTTTCAGGCCTCATGTCACCCCTGCTCAATGACCCCACAAAGGCCTCCAGACCCTGGGCTCTGTGCTGCCTGTTTGAAGCCCCTTAATATTTTTACCTAGTCACTCCTCACCTTTCACAGAAAGGTGCCTTTGGAAAGGCATCCTGAGCATTTCATCCAGGTTTACTGCCTCTCAGGCCAACCACCCTCTCTTCTCTCCACATCATCTCTCTCTGTGTAGCCTCAGGAAAGCTATAATCACAGCAGAGTAAGAGTTGGGCATGGACTTTGAGCAGAACAGAAGGGGAGATACCCCATTCCACCACTACACCAGGCCTCCAAGGCTGAGACCCACCACAGTCTCTCCACAGCCCTAAGCCCCTCCTAAAGCACTGAGGGGGTCCTGGGACCCTCTCCTGATTCAAACACCCATGCCAGTGAGTGGGGGGGGGGTCCCTCCCAGACAGCATGCAAGTTTTCCAGATGTTGGGGATCTTTATTGGCAAGGAACTAGGGCATTTCTGACACTTTCACATTCTCCACTTTGGGGAGTTTTAGAGAGAGGCCATATGGTGTTCCTCAACATCACTCCACAAAAGATCCCCACTTTGGCACTGCCAGAGAGAGCACTGTAAACTGAGCAGTAACATGTCTGTGACTTCAGACCCAATTTTGTGCTCATGGCTGAGAAGCTGGCTCTCGTTTGCCTTTCAGTAGGTCCCAGGAACTGCTCAAGAATTCTTGACTTCCACAAAGGGGCCTTGAGTGCAAGCTGTAGACAGAACACTTGTAGATCTAAAGTGAAGAAATAGTGAGTTTTGCCACATGGAGTGTTAAGTTTTAAGTTTTAAGAGGGAAAATCATCATCGTTGACATCTCAAAAAAAGTGCAAAGAAATCAAAGCAGCAGTCACCCATGGGATTGGGCTCCATTTTATCTTTCCTTGTTGTTTCATATATTTATTATTGGCTAGCACAATCCACGGAGAGTTGAGTGACCATAATTATATTGAAAAAAATGACGTCTGTTTAGAATCATGCTGTTAAGATTAATAGAAAACCCTTCACTATTTGATTATCTAGCCAGAAATTTATGGCTGTCCATAAAATATCTAATAAAATGATTTGTTTATTCTAGAAGCTGCAGGAACAATCTTTTATTTGCTTTCCCCACCCTTGTGCTTGCTCTCTGTAATGTGAGATGACTAATTGGTTTAAGATGGTCATAAAAATGTTGGGATGTTTGATGCACACTCCTGCCTCCCCTTCATGCGCTGAGAACCCTCCAGATCCAAAGTCAGGCACATACGGGTGGCACAAGACCTCAGGGGAAGCTGATATTTGCTATGCTTTGCACTCATTTTTATTGGTTTCCTTCTATTTAGTGATCTAAAACCTCTTCCACTGTCAGATTTGAGAGCCAAGGGTAAGGCTCATCGTACAAGCTATTTGGAGGGTGGAGACACCATCTTCTTGTTCCTAATAACCAAGATCAGACAAGAAGTACAGCCACATGAGCTCACCAGCAAGGACAGGACTCCTGGAGCTCCTGCAAGTCGAGGCCCCTTCTGGGATTTCTACTAGCTCAAGTCCTTCCTGTGTTAACCACTTTAGACTTTTACTTCTTCCTCAGCTCCAATCCAGTCTTGGCTTCAATGGTTTTTTATTGTTTTTCTTTTTTTTTTAATGTCCAAAAGAAGTTGTTTTCAGTGGAGTATGCATAGTTTTAATTTAGCAGTAAATTTTATTTCTCCCAATTTAAATAAAATATTGTCACTCAATATTCTGAAAAATATAAAATCATTTTTTATATCGTCATGATTTAAATATTCAAAAACAAGTGTTTCTGAAGCACATCACAATGTGCTCACTGCATACAAGTCTGTTACTTCTTAGTAGCCACACAGGGCCAATGGCAAGTTCAGTTCTAGATCACAGGAAAGGAGGAACCATTGCAAAAAGTTTTGAAAATAAAGCTATACAAGGCCACTAAGAAAAGTGAAAATCACAGGACAATCATTTATGAATGTAGATGCAAAAAAAAAAAAAAACCTAAGCAAAATATTGGAAAGCTGAGTTCACTCAACACACATCACACATGAAAATATAAAGAGCCATGTCAAAATTGTCATGTGCCAGAAACTTAAGGATGGTTCGACATTAGAAAGATTGCGTGCGTGAGGCATGTATTCCAGTGCAAGCATGCACTGTGAATGAGAGCAGACGATTAGACAGTCTTAACACCAGGTGTAGATTTACAGGCCTTTAATGCTCTCTCAGGGAACCAGGCACATGGGCACACCAGGCAGGGAGGCTGGCAAGCAAGGAGGCAGGCCCATGCCAGGCAGGGGGCTGGAGGGCAGGCAGGCAGGCCACTGAGCTGGTACTCCTTGCCTCCTCATCCCCAAATCTTTGCACTCTTTCCCTGGCCTCTCTCTGTCATTGTCTCTGGCGTTCTCAGTCTCATGTGGTCTTGTGGCCTGGTTTCAGTGTGCTCCTGCTGCCCCTGGCACCACTTTTATCCCTCTCCTCTCGGCACAAGGTTGCCCATTTACACATGCGCAGGCCCACGCTCTCTGGGCCCAGGTGTCCGTAATCATCGGTGCGCGTGGCCCGTGCCTGTGCTCACAAGCACTGTTTTGCATGGGCCACAGCTGGCAGTCGTAGAGGCGAGGGATGGGAAAGAGGGAAAACGCTTGACCCCTCCATTTACCCTGCAATAGCCAGCCCTGTCAACGGATTATGAAATAAGGGAAGGCCACTAGCTAGTAAAGGTTCCATCTGGAGTGATTTATCTAGAGCGGTTTTTATTTTAGTTTATGTATTGTCTGCACTTTTTACACACTAAAAAGCAATGAAACTATTTTCATAGCAGGAGAAAATATATGAGGAAGCACAAAACCCAAAATTAGAAATGAGAATGAAGAACTACTGATAAAAGCAGAGCAAATTAAGACACTTTGGAAAGACCATTTTCTTCAACTCCATGTAAATAAAAATAAAATGGATGGTAATCTAGAAACATACACAGCATCTGTCCATTTCCTTACCTTGCCCAGAAAAAGTTTCTGACCTTAAAGAAAAAAAATGCAATATCAAAACAAATTACTATGCAACAATTGAGAATATTTGTAAAGGTCTGAACCTTCCCACCAAGGTTTTGCAAATTTCTCTGGAATTTGATGAAACTTTCAAATTCAAGTAACAAGCAAGTCCACCACAATTTTAAATGTTCAATGTCAACAAAAATAACAGTCTAATTATTTTTATTCAGCACATATGATACCACATCCTGAGTAAACATAAAAAGAAAACAATAAGGGAGTCTCTACAATTACTGATGGAAATACAGCCCAGGAACACATGTAAGAAACATAAACCCCTCCCAGGAGGGCTTGTGCTCAGAATACAAGCCCAGCTATGTCAGGAAAGCATGACTGTTCACATTGCTTTATTTTTTTTAAGATGTATTTTATTTATTTATGCCTATAAGAGCTGGGTGTAGGCCAGAGGGCTGGGGGCTGGGGGACGCAAGGTGAGAGGATTCACCGGAATCAAGTGGGGAGAAGAACAGGCAGATAGACTGAAATACACGGTAGCAGTGGGCAAGACAGAAGACATCTGCTATGCCATGTGGGTCAGCCTTCCTGGCCGGAGATAGAACTTATGCTGCAGTGGCTGCTGATAGCTTCACAGTATTGAGACTTGTGCCATCAGGGAGGCCCTGACATCACTCTAAGTCTGACTTCAGTTGGGCTCCCTGGAAGCAGAGGCTGAGAAAGGGATTCTCACACTGGTTCTTTGTTCTCAGGAGAAAGCTGTAGGGGGGTCAGGAGTGAACAGACAGCAGCTGGGTGAACAGGAGTTTCCCCTTCGAGACCAGCTTTGGCCTGGTCAGCCAGTGAATTGTGCCTGACCGGTCTACCTGGAGGCCAGGGACTGGCTAGTAACTGTCACAGCCCAGGCACTGGGCTGCCCCCTCCTCCCAGGGGTCTCTGGGGAAAGGATGTTGCTGCTGAAGGCAATCTCTGGAGAGGGGGCAGCTGAGAGTCAATAGCAGCCCATGTTCCTAGCAACAGACTGTGGTGTACCCAGTGTGAGTGGGGTCAGAGTCAGGGTTCAGGACAGGAACCCCACCAACATGCCCAATGTGAATGGAGTCAGAGTCATGGTTCAGGACAGGGACCCACCGACATGCCCAGTGTGAATGGAATCAGAGTCAGGGTTCAGGACAGGGACCCCACTGACATGACCAGTGTGAAAGGGGTCAGAGTCAGGGTTCAGGACAGGGATCCCACCAACACGCCCTACTCAGAAAAGGAGAAGATGCCTGATTGTACCAGATTCCACAGCTATCCAAAAAGTATCTGGTACCATTTGGTAAATTATTTGGGGGGTGTGGGAATATGAGCATTAATTTATATAGAAAATTTTTTGAACAATCCCAGACCTCAAAAAATAAGCTGCCAAATAATGAAAACAGAATGTTCTGCTATTTCATTTCAAATACTATATAACGTATTAAAATTGTAGACTTTTAAAAAGCCTCATTTTGTTTCCTCTAAGTTTCAGGTTTGACTTACAAATTATCACTCGATTTGTAGTTCTGGTAAAATTCGTGTACCCATAAATTTACTTTCTGCTTTGTTGTTATGTAACGTAGAATTAATGGCTTTGGCTACTTTTAACAGTCAATCCCCCTGTATAAATTTAGTTGTTTCAATTACTGTTTCTGTGAAACAAACTACCCAAATCTCAGTGACTAGTCATTATTTCTCACAGTTCTGTGGTTTGGAAACCTGGGAAGCTCTGTTGCTAAGTTCGTAAGTACCGTTGCACCCCTGAGAACCCGGGGGCACTGGCCAGTGGTCAGTATTGGCAGTAAGCTGGAGCATCTCCACCCTCCATGTGGTCTCTCTAGGTATCTTCACAACATGCAGGACTCGGATTTCAAGGGGATATTGCCCCAGATCCAGGCACCTTCTACTGAGGAAACCAGTCAGAATTTCCTCCCAAGTGGCAAAGTCTCATTTTCACCTCTTGATGGTGGAGCAGCAATATCAGGTGGAAAAAGGCTTTGAACAAAGAATCTTGTGACTTATTGGACTTTTTGTGACTTATTGTTACTTTTAACCTTTAAATTGTATTATTCATTTTTTTTAAGATTTGTTTATTTATGCATACAAGAACTGGGGTACAGGCCAGAGATGTGGGTGAGTGAGAGGATTCACCAGAGACAGACTGGGGAGCAGAACAGGCAGATCGACGAAATACACTGCTGAGGGGAGCAGCGGGCGGGTCAGGAGAGGTCTGCCACGCCATGTGGGTCACCTCCCTGGCTAGGCATCGAACTCTTGCTGCATTGGCTTTGTATAGCCTCATCGTGCTGTGCTTTGACCCGTTGCGCCACCAGAGAGGGCCTAAACTGTATTCTTAAATGGGGCATACTGCATGTGCCTGTTCAGACATCACTACAAATCTCACAGGCATATTTTCTTGGGAAAGATGAAAGAGTCCTACTCCCCTCAAAAAAATGTCCATATCTTAACCCCCATAAACCTGTGAATGTATGTGATTGCATGGGAAAAAAGGGAAGATGGTGACAGATGGAATTACACTTGATAAACAGCTGACCAGAAAGTAGGGTGATGCTCCATATTATCTAGGTGGCCCCAAAACATTCACAGCATCCTTCCTTGTGGACAGTGGAAGTAGAGACAAAAATACAAGGCTCAGCGGGAGGCTGGATTGTGGGCTTTGAAGATGGTATAAAGGGGTCAGCAAACAAGCAATGCCGGGAACCTCTACAAGCTGGGAAAGGTGAGAAAATATGTTCTCTCCTAGAGCCTTCAGGAACACAGCCTGTTAACACCTTGCTTCCAGCCCAGTGAGACCCTTGCCGGGCTTCTGAACTAAGGACTTGGAAGGTAATAAATACATTTCTTCTACCTTAAGCCATTAAGGCTGTGGTAATTTGCTTAAAAAGCCAAGTAAACTAATACAACACTTAAACAACCCTCTTAAATTTAATAAATCAACCTGAGAACCGTAGAAAATCAATGTTCTCTTCAGTATTGTGACGCTGATTTACAAACTTCATCAAATTTCCATAGATTTACCAACTCAAACTCTCAAGTCTAAAGCCAATTTCATATTTAAGACTTGAACCACACACAGATGTGTCAGAACCACCTTTCTTTTCCCTTTATACAAAAACAAACACATGAATCATCCCAATGATTATGAAATATTTTTTTGAATTTATTTTGAGGTAATTTTTGTTTACATTGTTGTTTATATTTTGAAAGTATAAGATCCCCTTTTCTGGTGCCATTACCACCTTCTCCCACCACCAAGCGCCCAGAGTCCACCACCATAGGCCACTGCGCTCCCTCCCCACTGTGCTGGCCTCCCGCACCCCTCACCTCTGAATGTCTCACTCCTATTCTCTGTTTTCAAGAGCTAATTTGTGGGTTTGGATTTATCAACCCTTTGTCCAAATAATCTATATTCCACTTAGAAGTGACATTATCCAGTATTTGTCTCTCCTTCTGACTTATTTCACTCAGCATCATCACTTCCAGCTCCATCCATGTTATGTGAGTTTAACATTTTTTAATTGCTGAATAGTTTCCCATTGTGTATAACCACATCTTCTTGATCCACTCATCTGTTTAAGCTCATTTAGGTTTTTTCCATTGTCTGGATATTGTAAATAATGCTGCAGTGAACATGGGGATAAAGTTTCCCTTCCAGTTACTTTATTTGCTTTCTTTGCGGGGATACCTAGAAGCAGATTTGCTATATTGCATTGTAGTTCTACTTGTAATCTTTTGAGAAATGTTGGGACCTCCCTGCTGGCTTTGGGGTTAGGTCTCAGCACTGTCACCATAAGGCCCACCACAATGCCTGAGTTTGATCCCCTGTTAAGGAGGCGACCCATATATAGAGCGGCAAACATCTCCTATCTCACCCAATGCTTCCCTTAGCAATATATTTAAGCAAATCTACCTGTTCTGCTCCCCACTGTCTCTGATGAATCCTCACACACACACACACACCCCAGCAATTCCATGCAAAAATAAATAAGTAAAATCTTTATTTTTTTAAAAAAGAAATATCCACACTTCATTCCATAGGGACTGTACCAGTTTACAATTCCACCAACAGTGTACAATAACTTATTTTTCTCCTTATTCTCACAAGCATTTTTGTTTTTGATATTTTTTATATAGGCTATTCTCACAGGGGTGAGATGGTATCTCACTCTAGTTTTGATTTGCATGTCTGCATGATATCTAATGCTGACCCTTTTTTTATGTATATCTTCTTTTAACTACCTGTTTAACTTTTCTCATCCTTTACTTGGTTCCCCTATACTCCTCCTATTGTGGAACCATCTAATATTTTTATTTTTCTTTCTGACTTATTTCACTGAGCATAATGCTTTCCAGCTCCATCCATGTTGCTGTGAATTGCATGAGATTATCTTTTCTGATCACTGAGTAATAGTCCATTGTATTTATATACTACATCTTCTTGATCCAGTCATCTATTTTTTGGGCACTTGGGTTATTTTCATATCTATCTGATCATTTTTTATTAGGTTATGTGTTATATATGAGTTCTTGGTCTTCATTTGAAATCATTCAGATGTATGTGTCAGATGTGTTTTGTCTTTGTTATAGTTTCTTTTGCTGTGCAGAAATTTTTAGAAATATTTATGTTCTCTTATTTTCCTTACTGATGGAGACATAGTGGTGAAGATCTCTCTGACACCATTTCATGAAGTGTTTTGCCTAAGTTTTCTTTTATATATTTTATGGCTTTAGGTTTTACATACAAGCCTTTTAATGTTTGATTATAATTTTTGATTAAAAAATTGATTTTTATGAACAGTGTGAGATATAGTTGATATAGTTTCACTTTTATGCATGTGGCCATCCAGTTTTCCCAATGCCACTTATCAAAGAGGTTTCTTTGTTCTAATGTATATTCTTGGCTCCTTTGTGATATATAAACTGTCCATGTGGTATGAGTTTATTTCTGGGGCCTTGATTCTATTCCACTGGTCTGTGTGCATGTGTGTTTCTTCTAGTACGATGCTGTTTTAATTATTATAACTAGATAGTAGAGTTTGAAGTGTGGGTAGTATAAGACCACCATTTTCCCTTTTTTCTCAGGATTGCTTTATGGTTTCATATGAATTTCATTTATGCTTTACCTATTTCTTTAAAGAAAACCTTTGAAGTTTTGAAAGTAATTCAAAAGAATCTATAATGTTTTGGGTATCATGGTTATTTTGACATGTTGATTCTTCCAGTTCATGAGCAAGGAACATCTTTTCCATTTGTTTGGTTTCTCTATTTCTTTTTAAAAATTCTTACAGTTTTCGGCCCTCCCTGGTGGCGCAGCGGGTTAAAGCACAGCACTGGGAAGCTAAAGCCACTTCCGCATGAGTTTAAATCCCGCCTGCCCCGGAGGAGACCACATGGCGTGGCAGACCTCTCCTGCCCGCCCAATGCTCCCCTCAGCAGTGTACTTCGTCGATCTGCCTGTTCTGCTCCCCACTCTGTCTCTGGTGAAGCCTCTCACCGCCCCTGAGCCTCTGGCCTGTACCCCCAGTTCTGTATGTACAAATAAATAAATCTTTAAAAAAAAAAAATTCTTACAGTTTTCTTCATATAGGTCCTTCACATCCTTTGTTAAGTTTAATCCTCATTATTTAAGTACATATGTATGCATGCATGTATGTATGTATGTATTCATTTAGGTGTAAAAGGAATCATTTCTGAGCCAGGTCATTTAATTTTCTCATTTATTATCTTACCTATTTTGTTTACATTTTTCCAAAAACCGGCTTTTTGTTCATTAATCTTTAAACTGTCTTCTGTACTTCCATTTCGTTTATTTCCACTTTTTTTTCCATTTTCTTCTTCTATTGGCTTTTGGCTTTGTTTTTCTTTTTCAAGTTCCTTGAGGTGAGAGATTAAAATTTTTATTACATATATATATGTATATATATATATATATATATACATATATATATATTATATTATTCTTCATTTTGTACATTTTTTTCATCTTGCAATCCCTGTGGACTTCCCACCACCAATTCACCCATGTGCCATCACCATAGTCCCATGTGCTCTCCCCCCCCCATTTGGATCCTATACCCCTCTTCACCCCCATAAAATATCTCTAGTTTATAGTTGTTTCTTGATTTTCATTTTTATTTTATTGCAATTGCTTTTTTTTTTTTCCCTGATCCCTTACACTCCTGCTATGAGTGAAATCATCCAGTATTTCTCTTTTTTTTTCTGGCTTATTTCACTGAACATGATCCCTTCCAGTTCCACCCATGTTGCCACAAAGGCACAAGTTTATCTTTTTGGATTGCTGAGTAGTATTCCATTGTTTTTATCTACCACATCTTCTTAATCCAGTCATCTATTTGGGGCATTTGGGTTGATTCCACATCTTTCCTGTTGTAAATAGAGCAGCAATAAACACAGGGGTGCAGGTGTCTTTTTGAATTAATGTTTTTGTGTTCTTTGGGTAGATATATAGGAGTGGAATTGTTGGATCATACAAAAGCTCCATTTTTAGCAGTTTGAGAAACCTCCGAAGAGCTTTCAATAGTGGTTGCACCAGTTTGTCTTCCTGCGAGCAGTGTAGGATAGTTCCTTTTTCTCCACATCCTCACCGACATTTGGTGTTGCTAGTTTTTTTAATATGTGCCATTCTCACTATTGTAAGACAGTGTCTCATTGTGGTTTTAATTTGCATTTCCTTTATTTTAAGTGATGTTGATCATTTTTTCATATGCCTGTTGTTGTCTGCATTTCCTTTTTGGAGTAGTGTCTTTTTAGCTCTTCTGTCCATTTTTTGATGGGGACTTTATTTTTGTAGAGTTTTATCAGCTGATTTGTGATCAGCCCTTTGTCATTAGTATATCTTGTGCAAAAAATTTTTCCCAGCCAGTGGGGTGTTTCTTTTTTGTGTGTAATGTCTTTTATGTTGTACAGAAGCTCTCTAATTTAATGTATTTCCAGCTATTTATCCTTTCCTTCACTGTCCTTGCTTTGGGTGATGTATCTTTCAAGATGTTAACTGAGGTGTATGCCATGTAGTGTTTCACCAATATTTTCTTCTATATATTTTATGGTTTCAGGTCTTAGATTTAGTTATTTAATACATTTTGAGTTGGTTTTTGTGTATGGTGTGAGGTAGTAATCTAGCTTCATTCTTTGCATGTAGCAATCCAGTTTTCCCAGCACCATTTGTTGAACAAACTTTCTTTGTTCCATTGCATATTCTTTGCTCCTTTGTCAAAGATTAGCTGTCCATAAAACTGTGGGTTTATATCTGGGTTTTCTATTCAGATCTATTGGCCTGTTCTTGTTCCAGTACCATGCAGTTTGATTATTATGGCTTTTTAGTATAGTTTGAGTCTGAGCAAGTGATACCTCCATTAAGAGGTTAAAATTTTTAATTGAAGCTCTTTCTTGTGTCTTGGTATGGACCCATATTGCTGTACTCTTCCCTACTTTAACTGTGTCCTATAAGTTCTGAAAGGTTGTGTCCTCATCATTGTTTTTTGTTTTAAATTGTGTGTGTGTGTGTGTGTGTGTGTGTGTATGTGTAGAAGAACTGGGGTATAGATTAGAGGGGCAGAGGGATAAAAGGATTCACCAGAGACAGTGTAGAGAACAGAACAGGCAGATTTACTGAAATACACTGCTAAGGGGAGCATCGGATGAGATGGGACAGGTCTGTTGTGACAAATGTGATTAGCCCACTGCCCAAGGATCAAACTCAAGTTATAGCAGTGATACTTCTGAAACTCAACCTCTAGGCCCCATAGAGGTCCTTCATTGTCATTTGTCTCATGCTTTTTTTTTTTTTCTTTGATTTCCTTGTTAACCAAGCAGTTTTTTCAGTAATGTATTATTCCAATCCATGTCTGGAGGTTGTCCCTGGTTTCTTTTAGAAATTTATTTCTATTTTGTTACCTTATGGTCAGAAAAGAGGTTTCCTATGATTTTGTTCTTCATGAATTTGTTGACACTTAACCTGTAACCCAGTATGTGATCAATTATGGACAATGTCCCACGAACACTTGAAAATAATGTGTATTTGGGGGAGGGGGAGTTTGCAGTAGCCTATAAATGTTTATTAAAATAATGCTGTCCAATTATTTGTTTAAGACTATTTTGTCCCCACTTATTTTCTGTCTCATTGATCTGTCTGTTAGGGTATTGAAGCTCCTAGCCCAAATGTGTTTTTTTCCAATGTCTGCTTTCAGTTAATTGTGATTGCCTAATATATTTGGTGTCTTTCTTTTGGTGAGTATGCAGGGATGATTGTTATCTATTCCTGGTGTATTCCCTTAACCACTATATAGTGCCCATCTTTGTCTCTTGTTATCCTTTTTTTTTTTTTTT
>NW_004567123.1:1979133-2016447 GCF_000260355.1 Condylura cristata | reverse complement strand
GGGTCAGGAGAGGTCTGCCACGCCATGTGGTCACCTTTGGGGCAAGCGGGATCGAACTCAAGCGGAAGTGGCTTTAGCTTCTCAGTGCTGTGCTTTAACCCGCTGCGCCACCACGGAGGGCCTTGTTATCCTTTTTTAACTGGGAATCTATTTTGTCTAATATAGATATGGCTATACTTGTCTTCTTTTGTGTCTTATTGGCTTATAGGATTTTTTTTTCCCCAGCCCTTTTAGTGAGTCTACCTTTAATTTTGGAACTCAGGCATATTTCCCGAGACAATAGAAGTTTGAATTCTGTTTGCTAATATATGCAGATACAAGTCATCCATTTGCATTTAGAGAAATTACAGATATATGAAAGTCTGTTTCCGCCATTGTGTCCTTAATTTTTATGGTTCTAGCTAGTTCCTTTTATGTTCTTTGTGTATGTTCCTCTCTTTGGTATGTGTGTGAAAGCTCCTTTCAATACTTTTTTGGGCATGAAGATTAATGTTTTCAAACTCCTTCAGTTTCTCTTTGTCTGGGAAGGCTTTTACTTTTCCCTCATAGTTGAAGGAGAGCCATGTAGGGTAAGATATTTTGGCTAGCAGTTTTTATCTTTGAGTATTTGGAACAAGTCATTCCATTTTTCTCCTTGCTGATAGTGTTTCTTCAGAGAAATGTGAAGTTAGAAGTGTAATTATTGGGGTACCTTTAAACTTATCTGCTTCTTCCCCCTTGCCAGCTTCAATATTTTCTTTTTCTACAGATGGCTTGGTGTAGGTTTCATTTTGTTCCAGTATCCTGTGGTTATTTTAGCTTCCTAGAATTGTGCATTTAGCCCCTTTTCTAGATTCAGAAAGGTTTCCTCTGTTATTTCTTTAAATATATATTCTATCCCTTCTTTTGTTCTTTCCCTTCTGATATAGCCATTATTCTTATATTGCCTTTTCTCATGGGGTCAAATGATATTTGGAGTATTTTTTAATTTTTTTAACTTCATTCCTCTCTCTCTCTTTCTTTCTTTTTTTTTTTTTTTTTGCCTAGAGTCTTTGTTCATTTGCATCTTCACATGCATTGATTTATTCTTCCACTGGTCTATTCCACTTCTATAACTTTCTCCTGATTTTTCTTTTCCTTTCTTTCTCTTTTTATATCATAAATTGCCATTGTTTCCTTATTTAAAGCTTTAACTCCTAACTTCTATTCATTGATCTTATCTTCTTTTCATTTATTCTATCCATTTTCAATGAATTCATTTGTTTTTCTGTATTTTCCTCCTTTTATTTGGGTTTCTTTATCATGGTAATTTTGAATTTTAACTCTGATAGGAAAAATAGATATTCTGTATTTTTATTATTGGGTTCGGAAGAATGGTTTTCTTTCTGTTGTGCTGTTTTCCCCTGAAGACTCATGTTACTATTTATTGTTCTGTTTTACTGTATTCCCATTTCTTTGCTTTGGAATCCAGCTGACTTGGGGAGGGAGATTATGGCAAGTCTCCACCTTCCATACAAAATTGGGAATAATGGTGACCTTACCAAGGACCTCTGTCCTGCCACAGCTTAAAAGAGTTTCTTAACCTTAGTGGAGTGTACCTTCTACAGTTGGATCATGGTGCTCCCCCTGTGTCTGGAGTAGGGACCTGGAGAGCCCTGCCTAGTATTCATAGTTCTCTTGACCCATGTCATCCACTTTCACTCTTTTGTGCCTGAATTCCATATTCTCATCTGCACTGCCTTCAGATGCCAGGAATCCTGGCTGACATTTCCTTTCTAAGCCTGAAAACAGTGCAAGACGATGGCTATCATCTGCTTAATGATCCAACACTTCTTTCATTCTCTAATTGCTGGTATTGTTAATCTACAAAAGAAAAATATAAGCACTGAAATAGACAAAGCTGCTCACATTCTTTTTTTTTTTTTTAAGATTTATTTATTTGTGCACACAGAACTGGGGTACAGGCCAGAGACTCAGGGGTGGTGAAAGACTTCACCAGAGACAGAACAGAACAGGCAGATTGACGAAGTACACTGCTGAGAGGAGCAGCGGGCGGGTCAGGAGAGGTCTGCCACACCATGTGGTCACCTCCAGGGCAGGTGGGAATCGAACTCATGCAGAAGTGGTTTCAGCTTCTTAGTGCAGTGCTTTAACCTGCTGCGCCACCAAGGAGGGCCAAAGCTGCTCACATTCTACAGGATTTCACCATCCTTCCCACTTGGCAGAACCCTAATATGCACAGGGCTCTACCCTTTACTAGGCCTCCAACTCTTCCCCCAAGGCTAGTTCTTTCTGATCAGGTCGGTCAAGGGAGAATCCCACTTCACCTTGCAATTGGTTTCCAAATCTGGACTTTGGCCAATGAATATGTGTAACTCTCTGGGGGTATCATTGGTCTAGTCAAACCACCCAATCCAAATGGAAGGAGAGCTAGTTGTTCCATGACTAGAAGGCAGATCCTCTCTTCTATTGTTACAAGGCAAATCCCAATATGATTACATGACTGATTGTGGATCCTCATCCATGACTACTCAACTGCAGGCACACACAAAAGTGTTACTTAAGGGTTTATTTGCTAAAGAAGGGGAAATGAAGAAAAGGATACTTCAGGGAGAAAGAGAGGGAGATAAATTGATAAATGTGTCCTACCAGTTCCACTGACCTGGAATTCCAACGGTATGCTGAGAGCTGGCAAAAAGCCAAGAGCCCAAGAGACCAAAAATCCAAGAGAACAAGAGAGCCCCCAAGGCCAAATGTCTTTATACCAAACCTCACTGTTAAACCACCAAAACTTGAGTTCATCTTAAAGATATTTAACTATATTAAGTGATTCATGGGAATCCAGTGGCATCCACCTAGCAAATAGGAAGACTGCAAGAAATTGTTTCAAATATACTATTTTTATAGTCCAAAAGAAGAGGGGACAAGGCCATTAGCAAAAGAAAAGAAGTCTCACTTTAAGCAAAGTAAACTCTGCATTAAGGGGAGCTATGTGGTGGGTCTTATGCAGACCACCTCTCTTCTTAACTAATGCAGAAACCCCAGATTGATTGGTTTAAAATTCCACTTTTGGGAGAGGCTGAAATTGTAATTAGTTTAGTTATTGGAGAAGCTTGGCAGGAACTCCCTTTTGGTTCTGTTTTTTTGTTTGTTTGTTTTTGTTTTTAATAGAAATCTGCACTTTTTTTTCAAATCAAGGCAGGAGAGTTCAAATTTAAAAGCAAGAGCAAAGGGTAAAAATTGTGAAAGGTTTGAGGAACTAGGAAAGTAGATAATAATTCACAATATTTTCCTTTTATAAAGCATGAGTACATTCCATCTCTAACTGGTATACACTTCAACCTGACAATAGGAAAAAGAAGTCATGTTGTTATTTTCCTCTTTACCCTCCAGAGGCTGAAATTTCCTTTTATGCCTCTGTAAGAAAACAGAGGGATAAAAGCCAATCGGACTCCATAAAGGACCTCCTCAAAGGACCCACAGAATATGACTCTAGATTAGGACTTAGATTGTAAAGGTGAATTGTAAGTGCATACCGGTGTGCTGGATTTGGAAACTATTGCCTTTTTTTAATTTTCTCTTTACTGCACATTAATTGTATTAAAGTTCCCTTCCACCAAAAGACTTACACACTAGAGAATGTTTTGTCTTGATGTGGCAGATGGCAAAACCTATTTGGAGTGGACCAATTTGCAGCAAAGCCTATTTGGGGGTCCTGGGGTGCCCCTCACCCTGTCCTCTAACAATCATGTGATTCTACAGAGACAGCAGGTAGTAGAGCCCAGGAGGGGCCTTCAGGGAGAACAGCCACGAGCTGAAAGATGTGGCTCCGTCACAGAGCAGCACAGCATGTGTGTAAGAAACGAAGCAATTCATGTTGTATGGGCTTGGTTAAGCCGCTTTGGATTACTTTTAGAAACATAGAGGAAAGGGGAGTCAGGGAGCAATAAAGAGAAAGAAAGGGAGGAAAGGTGTCAGCTCCTCTTCTCCATTCTCAGTGCCCGCTACTCAGCCACAAATGTGGGCAACTCCACACAATTTCAGCTTAAACAGAAATATTTTAGAAAAAAATGTAAGTATTCAGGCACCTACAGGTCCCTCTCTCTTCAGAAAGAACTCCTAGTACATTCTGAACCATAAACAGACATGAGAGCTTATCCCACTCTCTTTACTAGTGAAGGTTCTATGCCCCAAGCCCCGGCCCTCCAGCTGGCTGCTCCCTGCATCATTCTGGTGAAGCAAACACTTGCTCAAGGGACGCCGATGGGCTAATAACCCTCAGGGCCACCGTGAGTGAGTGAACTGATTTCCTGATTACACAATCTCTCCACAGCAGCTCTGCCCGCTGCTCCTGTCCAGGCAAAGACCTGGCCCCAGGGAGTAGGAACTTACATTTCAGACATAGGCTGAGCTTGCCCCAAAAGGTGTGGCAGCCAGGGAGAGGGAGGGTCTGCTGAGAAGAGGCATTAGTCTTGACAGTGTGGCTGCTGAAACAGTAGTTTGGTTTTGAACAAGCTCAGTGCACACCAAACCCCATTTTAACCCTTCTGGCCAGATACTCCCAGGGACACCAGAGTTGCAGCCCCTCGCTGCCCCCAGGTTTGCAAGGGTATGGGGGTGCCAGATGGGCCCAACCATGAGCCACCTGATGGAGCTCACCCAGAGAAGTCAAACTGGCCTGGCCAAATCTTTTCTTTGTGTGTCATTTCTTTGCTGTAAATGGTGATAACAACAGAGAATGAGAATACAGTGCATCAAGAGGTTTTGTACAAATTAAAGAGATGTCATATAGAACGTCTTCAGACCATGGTGGATTCATTGCATTGTCCAAATCAATATGTATTTCTCCAAAGACAGACGAGGAGGAGTTGGAGAAGGCTGTATGTTTGATACAAATGATGCTATAGACAACTGGTGGCCCTGAGATTATGGGTGGGGACATCTTGGTGCCTGATGTTTTAAGGCTGACAATGCACAAAGCAAATACCTTCTGCAGCTGGGGGTGGGCCAGGGTGTCCTGTCCAAAGCTCTGCTGAGAAGACAGATAGGAGGAGTTGGGAACCAGGAACTGGAGTGGGGGTGGAGGCAGAGGGCGGGCGAGGACACAGGGAGGCATCACATCCCAGAAATCAGAAATGTGTTTGGTGTCAGTTCCTGTCAGTGATACAGCCTAGAAGCGAGGTTCCCAAACCTCACTTTGGCCTGCTCAGGCCTTCTCGAATACCTTGAGAAACCTCGGCATCTTTCCAGTGATCTTTTCCCATTTCAGCTGGGTGCCTGTATGTCTCTTTTGCCCATAGAAACCAGAGCAGACCTGATGCAAACTCTTACATCCTCAAATATTTGAGGTGCTTCACTTTCTGTTATCATTAGCTGATAAGCAATAGGAGCTGTGGGCGGGTTCCTGCCAGAGTTTCCCCACAGAGAAAGAAATCAGAGACCTGCCCCATGCTTCTTTGTTCTTATCTTGAAGATCAAAATCCAAGGGTTTGTTTTGTTTTATTTTGTATGCTCATTTGTTTGATTTCTTTATATTCTACAGATGAGTAAAATCAGACAGTAAGGGTCTTTCTTTTTGACTTATTTCACTTGTGATAATCCTTTCAAGTTCCACCTATATTGTAGCAAATGGCAAGAGTTCATCTTTTGTTGAAATACACTCTTATATGCAACACAGTATATGTATCTGAGTAGTGACCCATTGAATATGTGGAGAATATTGATACTTTGGTGGTGGGTGTGGTGTGATAATATACATTTGAAGAGTGACTTTGTACTCCTAAAAACATAGTGATACAAAACAATGTTACTTCAGTTAAAATATATATATATATGAAAATCACTATGGTCCAATAAAAGAAAGCTAAAAAAAAAGTTTAAATCCAAAGGTGGTTCTGTCCCTACAACCAGCTCTATCAGGCTGGAGTTAGTAATGATGCCAAGTTTTGCCAGCAGCAAATAAATTCTGTGGGAAAATGAAGAAAGGGGGCAGAGATTGGCTTTTCAACCTAGACAGCCCACACATTCCTGTCTCACAAATTGTATTTAGACACCATAATTACCACTACAGAAATAAAATATGAAAATCAAGTCTAGTGATTTTTCCAGATATGTTTCCACTCAGCACAAGTCCAGGATGTGTTTTTTTAAGACTCTTTCCTCTGAAATGTGTGTATTTTGAAGGAAATGTAGCCCATATGTTGCTTGTTCATGTTTCACACAGAATGCTCTTAGGGAATATTTACTTGAGGCTCAAAACAACCTCCGTTTGTTTATGTTTTTAAAGAAACCCCCCTGAATTTAAAAACAGGAAGTCTTCACTGACCAAATAGTTATGAACTTAAGCTCCACAGATTTTCAATGGTGTGGAAATTCAGCTTCTACCATGAGAAGAGGAAAGATTTTCAAATTACTGGAGGTGCCCTGACCATTTGGGCCTGGCTGACATGCCAAAAGTTGACACAAACCAAAGGCCAGTTCCTTGAAAGTAGGAAGGGCTGACCCTATAAATAATCAGCTAGACCCACCAACCCAACAAAGGATTTGCCCCAGCAATACATGATCCGTGGCCCCTCACCTTGAGTGGGAAGGGACAAGTCATTTTGGAATTAGCTTGCCAAGCCTACAGTAATATTTTATTGCAACAGAAAGTAAGGAAATTGTACCTGGGCAGAATGCCCTCCCATTGCCAGAAAGGAGTGGGACTGAGCAGGTGGATGAGGATGGACTGGTGGGCCGGGTGTGGTGTTTTGAGGCCAACTTATGTCTGACCTTCTGCATTTAACATTCTCTATCCCAAGATCTTAAATCCTACAACTCTCAGTTCCATGACCTATAAAATGGGAGTAAAGCATCTGTCTTATAAAGATACAGGGATCAGGAAAAGCTCATCTGAAATTCCCAGCACGATACCTGGCAGCCGCCAGTGGCACCTGTCATAGATGATACAGGGTCTGGAAGGTAACTTCCTAGTTGGCGTAACCACAGAGGCCTCACCTGCCCTGACTCAAGTGTGCTGTGGGATGTCTGGCCAGTTTTCAGCAGAAACTGCTGTGGGTGTGGGCTCAAGCAATAGAGTGGCCGAAGCCATAGCTAGGTCAGACCCTAAAGTGGGGTGTGTGACCCCCACACAGGTACAAAATGACCCAGAAAGGCATGGATAGACACAAAGGGTGTTGTTTACATTTTCTTTCACCCAAACATGCTTATACTAAGCATTAGATTCTGCATCATCCAGCATTGTACCATGTAAATCCATGAGCTAGCCTAAGGGAGGGGTGGGAAGTCTGGAGAAGAGTCTGGCCAAGCCACTTCTTTCTGCATGTCATGCAGTTTACCTGTACCCAGGGTGTATTTACTTTGTGATATCTTGATGTGAGCCAGCGACTCCCTGTGTATCTGATGCACAGACACAAGCAATTGTAGAAATGGGGTGAACACAAAAACCCCAGCACCATACTCTTCGGCTGAAATGTTCTCTGTGGATAAAGGCTAGTCAGCAAGTGCAAGCTCACAGTGTTTCTGAACAAATAAACACACCTTTCCAAGGTCAAGTTGATGTTTTAACACTGGATGAGAAAGGAAGTTCTTTTCAAAGAAACTCATCTTATGGAGAGACTGAAAACTGTGGAACTTTTCCCATTCATTTGCAACTTTGTTACCAAAAAAAAATAAAAGGAAGCCACTTATAAAAACTCATAGCTGTACACTGAAACACTTGCAAATAGAATTTTCTAGCTTGTTTTAAAATTACCCAGAATGTTTTAGTGGATTTTGAAGCTATTGGCTTAAAAATATACAAAGGCATGCCTTGTTTAAAAAAAGTTCCTTGACATCAAAATGACGTGGACATTTAGTGGTACGTTTCAGCACAAGCTTTTGCATTGCTAGTAAATGGGACTAATGAAATGAGTACTGCGTGATTTAGGCAGCAGCGTTGACTTACACTAACTCTGTTCTTCAGGAGCCTCCTGTGTGGAGAGGTTCTCTCCAACCCAGGCAGCTTATAGAATTGCAACCCAAACTTAGGAGCTTGAATTGCTGCATCAGAATGCATGATCCCACATTTCTAAAACCAATGAAGTGTGTTCAATCATGCCAGCACTTCTAATATTATTTATTTTTAAAATTATACAACAAAATTATTTTAAATATGACTTACTTCATCTTTGTTTACTCTTACCCTTTCATCTTGATGTATATTCTATTATCCACATAATATACCACTTTAGAGGCAGGAGGATAGGACATGTGTGTGTAAGTGTGTATACACAAACACATAAAGTATTTATATGCAGAGATGACATTTTAGACTTGGGGGCATCTCAGTGTCCTGGATGAGCCCCCTAAGGGGAGGCCCCATGGAGTCACACTGTGATATGAGCCCCAATGCACAAATCAATGGAGCCCAGTTGCACTCACCAGTCTTCTATGCACCTGAGAGCTGACCTATCTATTCCTTACCTGTTCACTACCTAGCCCCGATACTTATGATTGTATTTTGACAAAAGAACCAAAATGGAAATGGCACCCAGGTTGGTTATGGGACATCAGACAAAGCAAACCAGTGCCTATGTCTGAGTCAGGAGGAAAAGGGATCCCTGTGATGGGCTCTCAGACTCTTGCTCTTCTGGGAGTTTGTAGAGGAAACAACTTCTGCTTGTCCCCCTCATATCCTCTCTTTTGTCTCCCCCACATTCACTCCACTGCCTGGAAATACATCGAATGGACATTCTTGCACCCATATTCACACACGCTCACTGCGTACACATCACTTGACAAATCTATAGATATTCTATATGCTAGTTCTAATTGCCCAGAAAAGTGATAGTGCTATGATAGGGAGGCAGACAGAAAGGTAAAGAGAAACTGAAACTTGAAATTTTAAAATTACCTTGAAAGGAACAACTTTTAGATATTAGGGTAAGAAAAGGAGGTAAATATTTCTTAAATGAGTAAACTAAAACAAAAAGCAGGTTAACCCCCAGCAGGCTCCTGGCTCAGACAAATGAATTAAACAGTACAAAGGCTTGGGGGACAAGTCACTGTTTGGGGGTTCTCACCCATGCACTCACAATCGCAAATCAATATTCAAGCTGACAGTGCAGTTAACAAAGTGGCTTATTAATGAAGAGGACATTGGGAAAAAGAGAAGTGTCTAAGGCCACAAATGGCACAAAAGTGTCATTTCACCACAGATAGTGTCCACAAATCAAAGGTGGCTCACACTAGATGTCACAGTTCCTTCGATGAGAGCCTGGAATTTGTGGCACTCTGTAAAGTGGTCAACCAGGAACCAACTCATCGTGACAGCTGGAGGTGATTACAGGTGGTGCTGCTGAGGTGACCAGCAATGCCTATCCAAAGGCCAGATACAGCACTGGATGGTACCAGAGGCAACAGCATCAGGAGAGAGTGCTGGAAAATTAGAAGCAGTGGACTACTCTGAGAGATGGCTAGACACACACAGGTCAGCAACACCGGTCAGCACCAGTCAGTGGGTGACAGTGCCAGGTTCACCAGTGTTATAGCACTTAGAGAGTTGTTGGCATAAACCAACAGCAGCCAACTCTTGTAGAGACAACAGGCACAGGTCAACAGTGATGCAGGTGATGTGAAAGGCAAAAGTCAAAAATCAGGCTGCAGTTTGAAGCAGAGATCAGATGCAAAGGTCTATGGAGGTGTATGTTCCACCAAATCTCCCCTATGAATCTATCTGAAGTCCTCTGGAACCTCAGCTCATATCTGCTTCTGGATACCTGACTTTCAACAGTTGTAAATTGTTCATTTACAGTTCCAGCTTTTTGATTGGTGCTGGCCATGCTTGAATCTGATTGGTCTGTTTACAATCATGAAAGGTCTCAAAAAACTTGAATGGCACCAGTGGAAGCTCCAACCTGATTGAACTGTTTATGTTTCTGGCACAGTATTTAAAAGTAAAACCCCAGCTGACCGGGCAGACCCAACATCAACTGAGGTTGGGCGGGCAGTCACCTCTGCCTCCACTGTTGGAGCCGCCGGGCTTCCATCTAGGGCTGTGTCTGTTCTCATTCCCTTTCCCTCTCTATGACTGTCCCTTTCCTTCCCTCTTCCTCTCTCTGTCCCCTCTCTCTCCATTGCCCCACCCTCTCCCCTCCTTTACCCCCCTCCCCTTCTCCCTTCTCTGCTCTCTCCCTTCTCCTCTCCCCTCCCCCTACCTCTCTTATGCCTCCCCTTCTATCTCCTTCCTCTTCTCTACCTTCCTCCTCTCCTCTCCCCCCTACTCTCTTATTTTTCCTCTGCCTTTGTCTCTCTCCCTACCTTCCTCCCCCCCTCCCTTTTCCTCCCTGTCCCCTGTCCCCTCCCTGTGATTCTCCATCTCTCTTTGCTTCTCATTACTCATCCAGATGTCAGCCACCATGTCTGTTGAGCAGCCTATTGGAGTCATTTGTGGGCAAGGAAATAGAACTTTATGCCAACAGCCGTCTGAGTAAGCTTTGAAATGGGGTCTCTGGCCCCTTCCAAAGATTTCGGCACCTGCCTACAACTTGACTGCAGTCTTCTCAGAGACTGAGTCAGAACAAGCCAGTCAAGCTGCTCGCAAATTCCTGGCACTCAGAATCTGAAAGATAAGATGCATCTGCACTTTTAGGCTGCTAAACTCGGGGTGATTTGTAAAAAAGACTAAATGATTAATTTTTGTTTGATTTACATCTACTGTTGCTTAAGGAGCAGACTCTATAATGTCAGATGTTAAATTGCAAACACTTTATCAGGCAGAATAGATCATTTTAAAGATAGAGGTTTGATTACACTGGTGTCACAGGCACACGTCTGAGAAGGGGAGGTGCCACTTTCCCTGCCCCCACTTACATGTATATACTTTGGATGACAAGTCCCCGGGTGCCATGAATCTACGAGGGGATCTGAGCAGGGGATCTACTAGGAACTTGGGGTGAAACATAGCAGCCAATGAAGCGGTGTAATATGAAAGGCAGGTGGACTCTTGGAATCTTGCTTTTGGGGCTCTGACATATACCCTGATTCTATTGGGAGGCGATTTAGAAGTCATGTGGAAGAGGCCCATGTGGAGATGTGGTTGAAAGACACATAGGGAGACTGATGATAACAGCCATTACCTTGACATTGTATCTCCTTTTGTCCCAGCTCTCTAAGATCTGCTTAAGCACTTTCTTGCTGTCCCCTACCAGAAGGTGCCTTAGACTTAGTTTTTGTGTCTCAGTAGCCCTGGTTCAGGCCAACACTTTTTGGCTAGGTATTTGCCCACAAAGAGATGGGTAATTTTGGAATTTTATTAGAAATATCCTTTCTTCTCTATAGACACATTAGGCTTCCTGTATCTTTGTCCATGCAGATAGCTGACTTCCTTCAGAATGTGCAGCCCTCAGTAATCTGGGGTCCCTAAGTGATGCACTAATACTAAGAACATTACCCAACTTTGTATCTAGAGTTTCAATCTTATTCTACCATTCCTCGATGTATGTGACAGGTACTTCTGCATGTTCCTCCCCTATTTACTTTTTTCTGACCAAATCTAACCACAGTCCAAGCCAGAACCATGCTAACATCATGAAGCTTTGTCCTAGCCCCTACAGCCATCAGCCTCTTTTCTACGGTACCTTTGTATTTACTTACTAGTTTTTCCCTTCAAACCCAAAGCAGTCAGACACGTTGCAGGATCAGCAAAGCACAGCTGAAGTGTGATTCATCTTCAACAGCGACACCATGTGGCAGGAGGAAGCAATGTCAATGTGACCTATCAGATCTTAGTCTTTTCCCACTTAGATGTAGATTGAGAACCAATGTCTAAACTCCAGAGTGACTCAAGGAAAACACTGTTCCCTTGCTTCCTTTATGGCATTAAGGCAGACAGGTACAATAAATAGGTAGTGTTTGAAAAATAATCAAGTCTCTACTTTCTCCCATTTGGAGCACAAAACACTTTCTCTTTTTGGATAATTTTTTACTCTGACATAATTTCAAACTGAAATAAAAGTTGCATGATTTATCTAGATTCATCAATGATAGATTGTCCCATTTGCTTAGTCATTCTTCAAAATAGCTGACAAATGATAGAAAGATAGGTAGACAGGGTGACAGAAAACTGTTTGAGAGTAAGCAGAAAAAAACTATCCTCTAATGACCTAGTCACTGATTCAATGTATAGTTCCTAAGAACAAGGACAGTTTCTTAGCTATCTATACTGAAAACCCTCATGTAGCATTATGTTTAGGTTTTTGAAAACTGCAAATTTTAAAAAAAGATTTTTTTAAATTTATTTATGCATACAAGAACCTGGATGTAAGCCAGAGGTGCAAGGGGTTAGAGGATTCACCAGAGCTAGAGTGGGGAGCAGAACAGTCAGATCCTTGAAATACACTGCTGAGGGGAGCAGAGGGAGGGTGATGATAGCACTGAGACTTAGCCCTACACCAACATGGAAGCCCTTAGAGCTGCAACTTTAAGAGAAATGATAGAACAAAACAGTGCACAGCTACACTGACCTCATTCAAGGACCAGCTGTTGCATTATTATCAAAATCAGGATGTTTCACATTGATAGTATACTATTAACTAATGCATAATCCATACTTAAATTTCACCTGTTGCCCCTATGTGTCTTTTATAGCAATATATTTCCAATCAATACACCCTTTAAAATTCTTAATGACTAAAAACATAAATTCAGTTGCTAGGTTATAATAAAACAAACCAGTCTAATCTCTCCACATTTGTCACCTAACAGTTCCAGTAAGAAGGGACTGCCAAGTTACATAGTGAGTTACAGTGTGGTAATTCAGTGATCATATCAGGTAGTTGGCCTGGTAGAAATCACAGGTAGAAAGAGAGTGAACAGTTTTGCCAGTGTTAAACTTCTCTGCAAGATTGAAAACCCCTCCCAAGTGTCTCCCGGGGTAACTGAGAAGGATCCAGGTAAGTTCATCAGAGACACTGTTGGAAAAAAATTCTATCCAAACATGGCAACTACAGGATGTGAGTGAATAAAGACAAGTGTACACAAACAAAGAGCAGTGGCCTCAAGTGTCACCCACGATGTTCACTTTAACACAAAAACCCATCCTAGCATGGTCCTGTTTCTGTCAGAAGCAAGCCGCCGATGTGGAGGTGAGCTTCTGGGATGCCTCGGGGGTAGGTGATCTCTTTGTCCAGCTGGTCCAGGACAGGACATGTTTTCTCTAGATTTGCCATCTACAGAAAATTTTGTAAGTGTTCAAAATGAAAAAGGGAGGAGTGCAGTGGTGCTGATAAGCTCTCCCAAAATAACAAATGGTGCTGATAAGCTCTCCCAAAATAACCCATCAAGTGAGTCTGTCCATCTGTCAGTTTACAAAACTTTAGTTTAATGGTCGATTTAGTAGGCATGCACTGAGCAGATGCCAGAGAAGAGGCACGTGCCTCCCAGGGGAAGGCAAAGTGCACGGTGCTGTGGTTTATGAAGCAAAGTTGCCCTGTTTGTCATATAATTACATGCTCCTAAAGAATTTGAGTGTGCTAGTCAGGACTCTCCAGAGAAGCAGAAACAGAACCAATAGTGTGTATATGTGTGTGTGAGAGAGAGAGGCAGAGAGAAAGAGACAGAGAGAGAGATGGAAAGAGAGAGGTTGAGTATAAGAAAATGTTCATGGAATGATGGAGACTCATAAGACCCAAGATTTACAGGATGAATTGGGAGGCTTGAGAGACAAGAATAGGTGTTTCAGTTCCAACCTGAAGGAAGAACAGAGTCAATACCTTAGCTGGAAGTCCACCAGGCAGAAAGAACTACCCGTGGGGTGGGGTAATTGGAGAAAGTCTGAGTGCCCTACTATTGCTCACCCGTGTGGGAGACTCATACCTTGTGCTTAACCTGGTCATGCCCAGCATCGTCCATGTCAGTTAACAGATCTCCTCTGGCTACACGCCCCAGAAGTCAGCCTTTGCCCAAAGGGGTCAGTGCAGACACAAGGGCAGAATGCTCTGACATTATGCTTCACCTAACATTCTCCCATGTCACCATGTTGACCAGCCCCACCCCCCAAAACAGAGGTAGATGATCTTCGGGGTCACCACCTCAGAAAGTTATTTCAATGTGCTGGACATAAGAGGCTTGTGCAAGAAGCCAGGTCTGTGCTGGATCCTTGGGAAGCAGCTCACATACACCCAAAGGAGGGGGCGAGACAATACCTGTGGAAGCCACCCACCATTGTCCTGCCTAGGGAATGCCAGCGTCTGATCAAGGAAGACTCATGGCTGTGACCTTAACTCCTGCCCACACTTTTTTTTTTTACTTTTTTTATATTTTGCACAGAGAACTGGGATATAGGCCAGAGGTTACAGGGGTTGAGAGGATTCACGAGAGAGAGAGTGGGGAACAGAATAGGCTGATTGACCTAAATACACTGCCGAGGGGAGCAGTGAGCGAGAACAGGAGAGGTCTGCTGCACCATGTGGGTCAGCTCTCTGGCCCAGGGTTCGAACTCAGACCTTAGCAATGATAATGCTAAGACTTAACCCCTCAGACACCAAGGAGTCACCTGTCCACACAATTTGAAGAGAAAATAACCAGCTGTTTGTCATCATCAATTCTACTTCTCTTATTGTTTTTATTACTGTAACTATGTACTGGACTTTGTGCTGCAAGTCATTCATTCTTTTCTTTTTCTCCTTGCAATGCCATCTCTTTTATTCCTTAAAACAAATCCTGTAAATGCATAGTAACCATCTCCTACTCAATGTGTGTGAAACTTCCTGTGGGTTGCTTGTTCACAAATACCCAGTGGTGCCAGCAACTCCAGATCCCAATGCATGGCTGGCTATCAACTGAATGACCCGCCTCCCAACCTGCAACAGTGAGCGAACACCCCTCCTTCGCTTTTCCAGCTAAATATGAGTCAGTCAAAAGAGCTGTCGAAGATAGTCTGCCAGGAGTCAACAGCTAATCCAGGGTTGCTTTAGATCTCTGTTCCCTCTCAGGAAACCATTCTCCAAGGTGACTCAAAGGACATAGGCTGAACCTGCAACGAGCCAAGCTTTTGCCTCAGGCTGGTCTGGATAAAAGCCAGAGTTCTGTTTCAATTAATTTTCCTTTAACAACAAACCTTAATTATCCCCTAAATCATAGCTGTTTATTAAGAGGAAATAGACCCTGTGGGTGAAAACAGCTATTGTGCAAACACATCGACCTTTAATTACACCGGCTTACGCAACTGGCTTTGGTGAGCTGCTGGAAGGACCTGTCCTGTTATTGAATCCCACTTGAGTTGAGTGCTCTTTGTTTGTGGCAGTACATATTCTAACTTACACATTTTCCCATTTTTACACTTCCTCTTGTTTTTTCCCCTATTTCAATGCATCATCAAGGACTTCCAAGAATCCAGATAGATTATAACATGATCATTCCTCTATCAAAACACAACTCCTACCCCATCTTTGCCACCAATTTTTTTAAATGGAGCAATTCCTTCAAACCAAGTATAAATCAAATATTTGTATAGCCAATCCAATTTCACTGTGGTGTTTGAGTCATATATCATATTGCTTTGGCTTAATTTCTGACCCTGATTCTACTGAATGTGGATCCTGACACACAAGCTCACTCTTCCTCCCGCAGACCATCCTGATCATTTTCTCTCTTCCACTTAGTGTTTATACCTCCATCTTATCATTCAGGAGGTTGTGACAGTTTGCATCAAACACATACATACCAATATGATGAAATATACAAAATTTAAAAATCATGTTATCTCCCAGTACCAATAAAAAGGATGGAGGGAGAGGGGACAGAACAGATCATCAGAACAATCAGAAAGGAAACAGGGCCCCCTTGGTGGTATAGGGGTTAAAGCCACAGCACTATCAAGCTACCGCCAGCCATTGCAACATGAGTTCCATCCCCAGCCTGGTAGCTGACCCACATGGCACAGCAGACCTCTCCTGTCTCATCCACTGCGCCCCTCAGCAGTGTATTTCAGTCAATCTGCCTGTTCTGCTCCCCAATCTATTCTTGGTGAATCCTCTCACTCCCATGCACCTCTAGCCTGTACCCCAGTTCTTGTATGAATAAATCTTAAAAACAAACAAACAAAAATTAGAAAGATGAAAACACAGTTATGTTGGCCATTAAACATTCTCAATTACTCAATTAACTAATTAATATATTTTTCAACTCTAACACTAACAGGTGCTGAAGATGGAGGGGGAATTATGAGTTTTCAGACTACTGACAGGAGTAGAAATTTGCAGAACAGCTTTAAAGAATTAAGTGGCAATATCTAGCAGTGTTGAAATGGGATTCATCTCGTAATTCAGCAATAGCAGTTCCAGGCCATCTAGATAGACATATCTGGCAGGTGTGCCCAATAAGATAGGAACACGGTATGTGTGGTTTAGTGCTGATTACAAGTAACATCTGAAATGGTCTAAATGCCCATGAATATCAAAATGAATAAATTTTCCATTTTATGATGTACTCTTGCAGTTCACTATATCATAGTTAAAATCAACTTGCTCGAGGGACATTTTCAGTAAGGATAAATCATAAAGCACAAAGGGTGTCGAGAAGGTGAGAATATGGAACCACTGTTCAACGAGGGAGAGTTTCCATTTAGGGAGAGGATAATGGTAATGGTTGCACAATGACATAAATATCTAAAAAGTCTAAATTTATGTTTTGTGTATTTTACCATGATAAAAGATAAAAATGGTCATTCAGGACCCTCCCTGGTGGTGCAGTGGGTTAAAGCACAGCACTAAGAAGCTAAAGCCACTTCCGCATGAGTTCAATTCCTGCCTGCCTGGGAGGTGACCACATGGTGCGGCAGACCTCTCCTGACCCTCCCGCTGCTCCCCTCAGCAGTGTACTTCGTCGATCTGCCTGTTCTGCTCCCCACTCTGTCTCTGGTGAAGCCTCTCGCTGCCCCTGAGCCTCTGGCCTGTACCCCAGTTCTGTATGCAGAGCTGCATACAGAAATAAATCTTTTTAATAAATGGTCATTCATTAAATATTTCATGCACATTGTTGGGAATTTTTCATGGTATAAATAAGTAAATAAATAAATAAATGAGTGAGCATTACACTACTGACCTCATGTAACCTTAAAAAAATCCTTTAGATAAACAAGAATCTCCTAAAACACAAATTATTGGGGTGCTTGCTGCATTTCCACACTCATGTAGATTGACCTCCTACCCCTGGTTTCCACCACCAGTGGCTGGTCTCCAGGGTTGTCCTCAGCACAGCTGGAATACTATGGATACGGGTCCTTCTTCATGGCTAGATTCTCAAAAATTAGGGCTACTGACCACCAAAGGACCCACATGAAGGACCCACTCTGGAATTTTCAAGAAAGCAATAAGGAAAATGTCTAAAAATAGCACCAGGAAGGACTAAGATATGCACAACTATTCTGCTTGTCAGAAAGCCCTGCCAGACTTAATCTTTGCCCAACCTGTTCCTGGAACCCCGCTGTACATATGCTGACCACATATGTGGTCTCAGAGGGCAAAGAGGAGACACTGATGCCATCAGCCCCCAGAACTAGAATCTCCAGGTGGAGAGCTACTGACATCATCGTCCTCTGTCTAGTCTGTGCACACCCCAAGCTTCTCCAGCACCCTCCACCTTTAGCAGCCAGCCTCTCTCTCACACCTGGCTGCAGAAAGGCCATGTCTGAATAACCAGAGAAGTTCCCTGCTGGTAAATGGGCACAGCGACTGGCCGCACCCTCTGGATCCTTGGTTTTGACCTGATATCTTTGTTGGGCAGTTCGCAATCTTAACAGTGCCATCAAACTTCTTTAGTAAAGAGCTAATAGTAAATCTGTCAGACTTTGAGAGCTGGGTGTTCTCTATAGCAATTTGTCAGCCCTGCCACTGTGGCTTCAGAACAAACCTAAGCAAAATGGAGTCAAATGGAGGTCACTGTGCTGCTCTCCTACTTTATCTTTGAATCTCACAGGACTTGGTCATGCAATATTTATCTTCCTTTGACATTTTTCCCAACCATCTAAAAAATGCAAAACCCACAGGCCATGCAAACCCAGGTAAGTGACCCAATTTATTTCAGGGTCATAGTTTCATCTAAATACCCAAAAAAGATTCTAAGGGCCATGAGCTTGGGTAGGAGCAGCTCTCAAGGAGGGAAGAGGAAAGCAGAAAGGGAAAAAGGAAAGACATGTATGCGTGAATCTCAGAAATGGCCTTCCTCTGCATGGTTGGAGTAACATTTTCACTCTCCACCCAGCTACACAATTGAAGCCAATACTTCAAGTCCAACATCGAGAGCAGCAAACCCCAACGCCGCTTCTCCACTCATGCATGAAGCAACTCACTGATCCTTCCCAAACCCATGAGGCAGGTGCCCTTGTTATCCCTGTTGTTCAACTAGTCCCATGTGGACCCAGACTCTGTGCAGGCCACATCCGGGAGTTTATCCTTTCTATCTTCTAATGTCTCTGCCCAGATCGGCAAATGAATGGAAACTCTGAGTGCCCACAGTTGCCAAGCTCAGTCACACATACACACAGACACACACCATACCTTCGATCACTTCTTGTCCTTCTCTGGGCTGGGTTTGTTTTCCACTGTAGGTGATGATTCAAATTGGGTCAGCAACTGTGGAACAATTAGCAGGAGCTTATGTGGGGTCTAGGAAGTCCTTAGGTGGGGCTGGACAGCACCTAAGCGGGGAGCAGCAGACGGGGCAGCAGATGAGGTTCTGGAATGCCTGTTCACCACCTCTTCACTGCAGCCCTGTCTCCTTGCACATCAGTCACAGCTTCCTGCCTGCTTTGCCCAGGGGTGCTTTCTATCACACATGCTTCTACCCCCATCAGTAATGCCTGAAAATTCCCAATTCGCCACAGTCCCAAGTCATGGATTTTATTTTGCCAAGAGACAAACTGTACCTCACAATTTTATTTTGCAGGCTGATATTCTCTCAACTGAGTGGCCAAGAGAGACCCCATCCAGCAGCTGTCCTTACCCCAGGGCCTTTGAACCTGCTGTTTCCAATGCCTGAATGGTTTTCCAGAGACTTCCACACATTCCCTCCCCCCCCAGCATGTCACTTCTGCTTTGGGCCTATGACCTCATACATAGGAAGACAAACTTTCTCTCCCCAAAAGGAGCAAAAACCAAAAGGAGCTGGCCTCCATTTCTCCCCAGCAGCACTGTGACACTTCTGTGAAAATGAAGCACAATGTCTCCAATAACAGAGCTCAGGTGAAGGAAGAACCATATGTTACATTCATATAGAACCAGGCTGACCTGTGTCAACAGTGAAATAAATACAGGACATGAGGCTGTTTCCTGAACATTGACGAGAATGGCAGAATCACATTGATCATCTCTCTCGTCGAAAGCACTTCCAAGGTAGTGGAAGTTCTGATCTTTTTGAGTCTTTATTTTGCTTATCTTGATATTGATTACTCAGGCAATGTGCCACTCTTTACAGCTTCCAAAAATACAAGTGTTAAGCTTCAGGGAACTCTTCAAAGTGAAGGAATAAGCTAGTGGCCCAGAAAGGACTGGAGGGGAAAGGCCCACCAGGTCGGTAGTGCTGAGGTGGAACCTTAGAGACAACAGAAGACCACCCACACCTGGGGGTGATTAAGGGACAGGCTGCTTCTGGGAGGCTAGGACAGAGGCGAGTGTCTAAACTACCCTGAGCTGAGGGTGTCTTATCACAGGGAAAGGCCCCCTCCGAGACTCCCTTGCTGCCATCTCCTACCTCAAATCAACCCTTAAACCATCCCTCTCTCCTAAATATATCCTGATCTCTGCCTCTCTGTCCCATCCCAAACCCCCTTTTGTGCCAGGTTTCGAGTTTCCCAAAAACCACCAAGGAGCCAATTCCATGCAAAGCACACAAGGGTCTTTATTGCAAGCTTGAGCCTGGGCTCCCAACATGCAGCAACGCAGCAGCTGAAGTTGAGAGCCCTGAGCTCAGGGAAGGTGGGGTTTTTATTACTGAAGAGGGGAGTTTCAGCCCAGCAGAGGGGAGTTTTTGCTCAGCAGTACATTGATTGGTGGGCATTGAACAAAGTTATCTTGTCTTAACCCGGTTGATCTATGCATGTAAGATGTGACCTTGACTACTTGGCCGCATTTTCCTGATAAGCGCTGGTTACTTGCCTACTTGCTAATTGGCTGTTGCTATGGGATGAGCAAGATTAGGACATTTACAGTTAAACTCGGCACTGGCACCTTATTGCTAACTGAAACTTAGGCCTGTCATGGCGTCAGTTTGGGCTTTCACCACCATCCTACCCAAGTGCTGAGAAGCCGCCTCCAGTCTTACATAGGTCCTCAGAATGATCTTAAACATGGTGGATCTGTGGCAACCTCTAAATCTCAGGTGGCAGGTAAGCTCCCTCTTCCTTCCTCAAGGCCCTCCCTACCCAGAACCCACCTGCCCAGTCAGCCTTGGCCTCCACTTGATTCCCACACTACAGGAACACTCTGTGTATGTGCGTGTACCCTCACACACATTTGTGTTTGTGACTGTGGTATGTGTCTCTATGTGAGTCTTGGATGTCTCCTCACAGAAAGGAGCCCTTGTTGCCCCATGGAGTAAGGCACCCTTCACTTGCTGCCCCTTCACCTCACTTCCCCTTCCTTATCCGTGCCTCCTGGCCTTGCCTCCCAGATAAAGAACTGGCTTTGACCTCAACTCATCTACTGAGACTGCAGAACAGACATAGCACCTGCCTGGCTCACCTCTGTTCCAAAGTCCTCAGGACCTGGCACCATGACAGCCCTGTGGGGGAGGGGCGGGGCGGACCCTCAGACTAACATTTGAACGCCTTTGGTCAGTGCAGCTGAGTGATGAAGTCTCTTTTTCCCAGCTGGTCCTGTGACCAGTGTCACATCCCACAGAGTTGCCAGTGAGCCCTTATTTTCTGGACTGGCCCTTTGCATCCTACTCTCTTTAGCATGGCCCTTGGCCTCTCCTTGAAGCCGCTACCCTGGCCTTAAACTAAAACAAGCTGCGAGTTGGTCATGAATATCTGTGTCTTCAGGGACTCCTGGTGTCTGTCACCAATCATGTTTTAATTTGCCAAATGAAGAATAATGAAATGTGTACAACAATTGCATCAAGGAGAAATTCTAAAATAATGAAATTAATAGCAGCCCATGAGGGTCTGTCAGCTCTGCCTGTGTCATCAGCTCCAGGCACCGCATATGCGCTGGGGGTTGGGCTGTGGTCCCACTTACAGATGGGGGTGGGGTTGGAGGGGATGGTGATGGTGCAGGGCCACTTGCCTGAATCCCTGGCAAGTTTCTCCTCCAGGTCCCTAACATCCTGCTCTGATATCTGCTCTTTTCTGGGTCACAACTCACCAAGGATTGGAAGATATGGTGACACAACGGGTTAAGGCACAGCACTACGAAGATAACTACAACCACTGTAGCAGGAGTTCAATCCCGGCAGGGAGGTGACCCACGCGGAGGCAGACCGCTCCTCTCTCGCCGGCTGTTCCCCTCAGCAGTGTACTTTGTTGATCTGCCTGTTCTTTTCCCCACTGTCTCTTGGTGACAGAGACAGTGCACCTCTCGCCTGTACACCAGTTCTGTATGCATAAATCATTCTTGGGGCTCTCTGGTGTTGCAACGGGTTAGGACGCAGCACTGCAGGCTGGCGGCAGCCACTTCAGCTCCACGGTTTGATCCCTGGCCCCCAGAGGTGACCCACGTGGTGCAGCAGACCTCTCCTGACCCATGCTTTGCTCCCCTAGCAGTGTACTTCCTCGATCTGCCTGTTTTGCTCCTGGCTCTGTCTCTGGTGAGGACTCTCTCTGCCCCTGCACCTCTGGCTTGTACCCCAGTTCTGTATGAATAAATAAATAAATCTTTAAAAACAATAAATAAATAAATAAACAAATCTTTTTTAAAAAAAAGTTCTTGAGGCCCTTCCTGGTGGCACAGCGGGTTAAAGCACAGCACTGAGAAGCTAAAGCCACCTTCGCATGAGTTCGATTCCCGCCTGCCCCAGAGGCGACCCACATGGTGCTGCAGACCTCTCCTGACCCGCCCGCTGCTCCCCTCAGCAGTGTACTTCATAGATCTGCCTGTTCTGCTCCCCACTCTGTCTCTGATGAAGCCTCTCGCCGCCCCTGAGCCTCTGGCCTGTACCCTAGTTCTGTATGTACAAATAAATAAATCTTAAAAAAAAAAAAAAGTTCTTGATACCCTATGTATCTTTAAAAAAAAATCACTATAAAAATGTGCTTATCCACAGAGGAGTAATGTTGAGAAAAAAACAAGCTGCAGAGGTGGCTTCCTGTGTGACAAAACTATCACTGTTATCTAGAGCGCCTGGACAGAGGGGAAGAGTTCTCACAGCGACTCATGCACCCAAATGAGGGGGAGCCCAGCATCCTGCAGTGTGGCAGGCTCAGGGCTGCAGGCTGGGCCCACTTTTCCCCATGGACTCTAGAAATAGCTGGGCCCTTTAAGCCACTTACACTCAGCACACAGACGCACTTTCCTCCTTATACTCCCACCTTTTCCAGTCCTTCCATGGTCAGGAAACTTTGGTTGTTGTTTGCAAAATTAGCCTCAGGGTCAGAACCTTAAGCTTGTTCTGGAATTTGGGGGCTCCACCTTTTGGCACAGGACCACGGAAGTGACCTTTGGTCCACTCGGCAGGACTCGGCACCAACCCTGTGTTTTCCAGGAAGATCAGCTTACTCTGCAACTGCTCTCTCCAGGGCCTCACAGTGGCTAGGCAAGCAGTGGCACACTTAGCACATCTTGGGGGCCCATATACACCCCAAATTTAGTCACAGCATTTCCCTCAAAATTGCTCTAATACTTATGAGAGAAGTTTCTCTCTAGTTGTAGTTCAAGCTATTTTCTCAGAACCATAATGGCTCAACGTTTCACCAGCAGGCAAGCACATCTCACTGTCCAGGCCAGGACAGTGAGCCCGCTAGTGAGAACTTCAGCTTCTGCTCCTCCTTACACAGAAGAACAACATCAGGTTTTCAGAAAACCTCCTCCCTCCTGGAAACTGCAGAATCTCAAGCCAGTACCCACATTTCTAACAGTGTCTGCAAGCACCCCACGGAGGACTAAGGTGCTCAGGCTGTCTTCTGACACCGTGATTCTTATCATTTAGTTCAAGACCCAGAAAGAATGCCTCATTTTATTTTGTCATAGTGGTGGCTTCTGCCATCCACAAAAGTGGGCATCCGGAAAGTTGGGCCCCAGCGGCACCCAGGAGTAAAGAGTTCCTGGGCCTCAGCTTTTCAACTCTTGGAGAACACAACTCGCCCGTTGTGGATGTATGCTCTGGCAGGCTCCTGTCTCAGAGGAGTACGGGCTTCCCCAACTGGGCTTTACATCCTCCTGGGTTCATGACGCGCCTCAGAAAGTTTAGGCCAGACTTTCAGCAAATGGCACGTTCATCGAGAGAAATAGTTCCTTCTTACAGCGGTTTGTGAGTCACCTTGCAACTGTTAAACACTCTTGTTAGTTCCCCTCTGTTCCATCACTGCCTAGTAGCTTCCACACACAAACACCCAACTCTCTGCAGAAGCTCCTGAGGGAAGGAGGGGGCCAGTGAGGCAGGTGACGATGTCCCTCCTCACACCTGAGCATAGGGGCTGCCAGAACACATGTGGTCCACTGTTCTGAGACCCTGTGTCCTGTGGCCCTTGCCTGGGTCCTTGTCACCCTCAGGAATGTCCACCCTGAGGAGTGCATGTTGGCCTTGTTGTATTTAGCATTTCCCTGCATTGTATGGAAAGTCGAAGGAAATGAACCTTAATGAACCCTGAAGGGGGTCTCGGCATGTCAGGGTAAAGAGAGGAGGAGGTTCTCTGATCTCCAAACAGGCACCTCCAGGCAGGGATGGTGAACCTGGATATTCCCAGGCCCGGAGGTCCATGAGCTTCCCTCTCATTGACTCAGCCCCTCCTTGCCTTGTGGGCGAGGACTTAAGGTCTACCCCAACTCGGCTACCCTGCAAGGTGATGGGGCTCGGAAACCAGTCCAAGATGTGCACAATCCCTTGGTCACAACAACAATGTAAAGTTATGTTGCAGAGGTAATCTATGTATTCGTAGAGAAATTAGACACAGAAGGAAAATGAAACCAAAAGAATTTTAAAACCGTGTATGATCTCACTGCACATCATGAACATTTTAATGCTTTTCTTTGTAGTATGCACTTAGAGTATCTGTGCTTACATGTTTTTACAAAAATGAGTTCATCTTGTAATCGATCTCTCTCACCTAACAATTCAGTTTTTTAATTTGTACCTGAATACAAACTCAGAAGATGCAAGGAAATTATAGAAAATAAGCAGAGCTCACCCCACCAGCTCTTATGCCCACTCATACCCTACAGGCTGGGGGCTAACACCCCAGTAATCAGTGCCTCTGTGAACACCACAAGGACCCCTGCACACACTTGCCTCTTGAGAGATGAGCCAAAAGTGGAATTGTGGAGTCAAAGGTCTGTGTGTTATTTTATTAAATACGTGAAATTATTATCAAAAATAGCTGATTTATTTCTGCAGATTAGAACATTGTTTTCCCACACCTGTTAGCATTTGAGATCATGGCACATCTTAGTGTTTGCTGGCTTAGCAAGCAAGAGGTACCATGTCATGGTTGTTTTAGTTTGGATTTCCCTGAGCACTGGTGATGTTTATATTGGCTGTGAGTTGTCTCTCCTGAACAACATGGTCATATCCTGGCCCCTAAGTCATGAATTTTTTAAAGTGATTTTACAATTTCTTTCAATAGCCTCGTATTATATTTTTATGTAAGATACATACATATGTATGTATATAAAATGTTTCTTTTTTATTTTGTCTTATGACTTGCTTGTGGTGCCATTTACCATAGATATTTTTTATTTTTTGCAGAACCAAAACTTACAATTTTTTCCATGACTTTTGTGGGTTTTGCCTTACTTACATCGACTTGATATGCTTACCAACTGTAGGCCAGTTTGGATATTTACTTCTTTCTCAAATATAAATTCCAGAAACATTTAATAAAGGAAAAGATGGATCTAATTTTTTTCTAAAGATATAGCCAAGTATCACTGTCAAACATACCTAAATCTCACTTGTACATATGCTAAAGTCACATTGTTTGCTCTGCTTCTTCAAGTGTCATTTCTTTTCGCTGAGTGCCCAGTACCTATCTTTTGTGCACATATTTATACTCCTTTCCTTCTTCCTGATTGTTTATATACAGCAGAAGCACAAGTTGTAGGAGGTGCTGGAGGTGGTTGAAATGAGGAAGGCTTATTCTTTCCTCACCCCCATCATGGGTATATGGCTCCTAGTGTTCTTCCCAGATTCACTGACCAACCCCCCAACACACACACTATCCTCTTGAGAAAGGGGATGACCAGTCTGGGGCTTACAGATTCAGCTTTGCCAAAAAAGCCATTCTGAAGGATGTTTCCATGGCTTCTGTGAGAAATTACCACAAAAGAAAAAGATATGTTCTCTCAAAGTAAAAATTCAGAGTGTCTCTTCCAATGTCCTGTAACTCCAAGTGTCTCTGGGCTTCTGATATCTGGGATGGGATATTTGGCTATACTCACATTCCAGGAATTCTATCTGCATGTGTCTGTCTCTGGGCCTTTTCTCATCTTATGAGGACACCTGTTACACTGGACTTTGAGCCCACTAAGGTGGGCTTACTCCAATATGACCTCATCGTAATTAATTTCACCTCCAACAATTTGGTCAGATGTAATCTTTGATCACAATCTGAGATTCTGTGACAGGAGGACACTAATCAACCCAGCAGTATTTGGAGCTCACATCTGACAAGCAAGTAGGAGTCAACACAAGAAGTCATTGTTCTCGGCAGGAGGTGACTGAGATGCCCTGGTTCAAACTGAACACCATTGGGTCCCATGCCCAATTCCCAATCCCAATCCTGCCACTTGATAACTAACTCTGTCAGTGTTAATGAGTCCCTTTAAATCTATTTCTTAAAATAGGGACACCATTTATGATACATACATGATGAGCATTTGAGTGCTCCACTCACAACTCTGCTGATCTAGGGCAGGCAAGGGAAGGCTCATATAAAAGCAGCTGGGATTACACATCCCCACACATGTCATGCTGCATTTGCCATTAATAACAAGAACAATTGAGAAAATAAATTTGCAAGTTGAGTCCTGGAAGGTTTATTCCCAATATTTCCATTCTGTTCTTTCAAATGACTCATGCACAGCCCCAGGGCCAACCCCACAGGGTCACTCATCACTGATAAGACCTGGAAGGTATTGCTGACCCTGGAAACAGACTTGATAGGTACAGAAACAGATGACTATGTCACCAGTAAAACCAGTCAAAGGTCACAGAGGAGATGGCCCCGGCCTCTCCCATTTCCTCCAGAGCCTCCCTCCTTCCTGGTCTGCACAACAGGCACCACACCTATCAGGGTGAAGAAGCTCCACTTCCACATTGGAATCCAAGAGATAATTGTTCCCACTCTACCATCATTTTGGTGTCAGCGCAGGGAAATGGGAGTCACACCTTTACAATAGCAATACCAAAGGCCTGTCACTTATGTAGGCATCACTCCCCACCACTTAATGAATGGCTGTTGCTAATGTCCATGTGGCCAGCACAAAAGGAATGTCATTGCATAGTGCTCAAAGTTTCTAAAACTTCTAAGCAGATACCTCACTTCATTTTGGTCCCCCAACAGTCCTGCAACCCTAGAGAGGACACCATTTCCATCCCCAAACTGCAGATGAAAACCTGAGGTCTAGAGTTATCACCCATGAGCCCACGCTGCAAAGGAGCATTTTCTAGTCTGTGTGACTTGGGGGAAAGGGTCCTACCATCATGCTGACCTCACAGGAGTCACCACACAGGTCCCCATAACTTCTCTTGTATCAGTATCTATATCTACATTAAAGGGCCAAGTAAATATCAAAGGAAGTCCTGATGTGATTCATCTACACTCCAGCTCTGGGCAATGTTGGTCCTTTATTGTGTCCAGGAGATTTTAACCACTGCCCAGTATCACAGTGCAGAGGTATAAACGGACCATTTAAAAGGCAAAAGCCACATCCCTGTATGACAGCAGTCGTTATGATCCCATCAAACACTCAGAAGACTTAAGAGATGAAAGGACTATATCATCAGTGACAGATTGGCATAAGTTCAAACATGTTCTCCATGTGAAAGAAACCTCAGTGCTTGAGGACTGGTACATCCAAAAATGTCAGATAACAGAATCATATTCAGTCAGTCTCCTAATATTAGTGACCACTGCTCATTCCTGAGCCACTCACACCGAACAGACCTGGGCAAACCCAGAGCAGAGTCCTAAGCAGTCCACTCATCTCTCAGTAGCTGACAATGGCTGGACTTTTCTCTTCCAGTATAACCTAATGTCAGTGGAGCCTGGCTGTTTTTGGCTCCTGTTAAACCAACATGACTTTAGATATGTGGAAAATTCACTTGCAAGCACAGTATTTTTGACATTTGTGATTTGCACCAGGAAGTGACTCAGCTTCCTCCAGGACCCTGGCCACCACAGCAGGAAAGGGACAATTCAGTCCGCCAGGAGCAAGGGAGTTAGACAGCTGCACTGTAATCCACACCCTCATGGAGCACAGGCTGCCAACCAGCCCAAGAAATGGCTACAGGACAGGCATTTCCAGACTGAGGAAACTTTCAAGAGACCAACACATTGGATGAACACAGACCCAGACCACAATTCCCTGTGTGTCCCAGCAAGAAACAAGAAGGTTTAAACAGAGAGCCAAAGGCTATGTGACACAACTACTTGGGGCGCCAGAAAACATAAATCAATGACTTCTTGATCTGAAGGTAAATCATTTCCAACCTACACCTAGTCAATTAGTCAAATATAGACACGTTCAAATATGTAAGATCTCAGAAAATTCCCTTTGTGACTTCCCATCTCAGGATGTGATAATAGTTTTACTTCACAAAACTGAGGTAATAAACCAAAGAACATGAAGACTTAGAATCTAAAAGGTGGAAAAGAAAACAAAAGAGAGGAGAGGTGCTCCAAGAAGAAATGCCAGAGGAAGGTGCTGACATAGCAGCTGTGTGCTGGGCTTGGTCTAGATGGAGGGATGGGAGTTTTAGGGGAGACTTCTCAAAGAGAAAGAAACTAAAAGGTATAAACTATAGTACATTAGACAATGGAATGTCTAGATGGAGGGATGGGAGTTTTAGGGGAGACTTCTCAAAGAGAAAGAAACTAAAAGGTTTAAACTATGGTACATTAGACAATGGAATGTCTAGATGGAGGGATGGGAGTTTTAGGGGAGACTTCTCAAAGAGAAAGAAACTAAAAGGTATAAACTATGGTACATTAGACAATGGAATGTTCTTCCATGATTAAAAAGAATGAGCTATCAAGTTATGGAAACACATGGAAAAAGTACAAATACATATTACTAAGCAAAATAGCCAACCTGAAAAGTCTACATACTTTATAGCTCTAATTATATGACATTTTGGAAAAGGCAACACTGTGAGGTCACTATCTAGATCAGTGGCTGCTGGAGTTTAGGAAGGAGGATGAAAATAGATCACAGAGGTTTTTTAAGTTTGTAAAACTACTCTATTATATTAAAATGGTAGAGATAGACAAAAATCATATATTTGTGAAAACCCATATTATGCAAACACAAAGCATGCACCCTAACATAAACCATGGACTTTGGGTGATAGTGTCATTATAGGCTCACTGATTGCAACAAATGTATCACTTCAGTGAGGGATGTTGATAATGGGGATGGGGTGCATATGAGAGGAAGGAGGTATATAGGATAGCTCTGTACCTTTCACACAATTTTGCTTCTCTTAAAAAATATTTTAAAAAAATTGGACATTAGAATCTTAATTTAAAAACTTAGAGAAGAAGATAAATTTCCTTGTGTTTAAAAAATACAAACAAAAACAATTATGAACTCCAGTGAAAACAAAAGTCACATGGAGGGGAGAAAAGCAATACTGTAAAAGCATAATGGACTATTCTAGGCTTTATTTGTCAGTGATAGTGACATAGTCCCAAATATAAATGCTCAATAAGAACTTTACCAAAACTGTAAAATAGCTGTGCACAGAAGAAGGAAAAGTGGAGGTGTAAGATCATGTGTGCCTCTATGTGTTGCAGTAAAGAGAATATGTTGTGCAAGTAGAAGGTTAATATCAGACGTGAGTCATCCAGGGCCTTTCTAAGAAAAACCATAGAGTCTCTCCTAACAGTACAGTTGCCCTGAAAATTACATTGGAAAGATAATGAAGAATGCAGTGTCCATACCATATGCCCTGGAATCCCTGATACCTAGGGCTGTTCTGAAGTCAGGTAATAGACACACACATGGGCCTTGGGGCTACACAACTAGGACAATGTAACATACTAAGAGGAAACTGAGGCTGTGGCCTCTGTGTTAGGTGACCTCACTCACCATGACCAAGCTCTATGGCAGCTATCCGCATCCAACATACATAGGAAGCAGATGAAGATGTTGGACACTGCTGTAGGGCCTGTGCCTTCCAACATGGATAAACCAATATGCTCAGAGATTCAGATTTGTGGTATCTGGAGAGCTGAGGCCAAATGAAATCCATCACCTTTGCTATCCCTTCTGTTATAGCATCAGAGGAGTTAAATCCCCACCTTCAAAAACAAAGTCAGTAGACAACATCTAAGTTTGACAAATTAAGATGTAGCAATACAAGTGTATGATTTATTTAGCAAGAGGAAGATATATTCAAAGGAGATGAGCAAGTAATGGGGTGGGGGGTGGGAGCGAAGGACTGCCTGGAGCAATCTGAATTTTTAAACTATGCACATGTGCATATTTGATCAAAATAAATGGCACATTTTTTAAAGATTTATTTATTTATGCATACAGAACTGCGTTACAAGCCAGAGGTTCAGGAGTGGTGAGGGGATTCACCAGAGAGAGTGGGGAGCAGAATAGGCAAATCGACAAAGTACACCGCAACAGGCAGGTCAGGAGAGGTCTGCCGCACCATGCGGTCACCTCCAGGGTGGGGATCGAACTCATGCTGAAGTGGCTTTAGTTTCTCAGTGCTGTGCTTTAATCCGCTGTGCCACCAGGGAGGGCCAGTAAATGGCACATTTAAAAACATGTTTTGAAGGCCCTCCCTGATGGTGCAACAGGTCAGAACGCAGCACTGTAAGCTAACCACTGTCACTTCAGTGCAAGTTCGATCCCTGGCCGCAGAGGTGACCCACATGGCACAGCAGACCTCCCCTGTCTCACCTACTGCTCCCCTCAGCAATATACTTCGTTGATCTGCCTACCCTGCTCCCCACTCTGTCTTGGGTGAATACTCTCACAGCCCCTGTCCCTCTGGCCTGTACCACAGTTCTGTAGACATAAATACATAAATTTTTTAAAAATGTAAGAATAAAAATATTTTTGAAAGACAGAAATATATATGTCCGTGTTAAGCTCATGAGGCTTCTGGGAACTTATTACGTCTTCTGGCTTTCAATGGCTGTTTCATATATCTTGACAAACATTTATCACTATTAAGTGTGGAACCAAATAAATCATTTGTAGATTTGAGCAGAAAGAAAAGAGGAGATAGTTTTGCCAACAACTTCTTCTGCAGGCTAATGATACACACTAATTTCAAAGACTCTTTGTAATTGGATTCATCTTTCTAAGCAAATTTTGAAGGTGACTTCTTTTTTATTCTCATTACAATTATTTTAGAAGAAAACTAAATAACTCCCATTGCATCTGCACTGTGCTACTTTCTTGACTTAAATTACCCTATGCAGATTTCAGCAACAGCCTTTTGAGATATACCTTTATTTATTGCCCTCGTTTCACAATGAAGCATTTAAGGGCCAAAGAGGGTGGGAGCTGAGGGCAGCTGCCAGGCACACGCACCATGCCCACCTACCTCCACCTTCTATGTGTGTTATTTTGGAAACTAACATTTAATCAGACTTTCAAAGAATGAATCTTGCATCAGGTGTGTCATCTAGACGTCTGTTAAGGCCAAATTATAACCCAGCACAGAGTTGCATGCTGTGAGGGGTGGAAAGTTTTAACTCCTTTGCGTACCTCTCAGCATGCCTTCATGACAAAGTGCCACAGGCAGGGGGCTTAAGCAACCATTATTTCATCACACTTCTGGAAGCTAGAAGCATGAAATCAAGATGCAGGCAGCGTTTGTCTCTTCCAAGGCTTCTCTCCTTGTTTTGCTGAGAGCCACTTTCTCCCCATGTTCTCTCATGGTTAGCTCTCTCTGTCCTAATCTCTCCCTACAAGGACACCAATCACATTGGATAGGGCTCTCTCTTTACTAACTTATTTGCTTTTTAAAGACTATATCTTCAAATATGGTCACTTTCTGAGGTAATGCATGTTAGGTCTTCAGGTAGTCCCGCACCTGTGAGAGGATTTGACTTAATGTGGTAAACCCCTCAGAGTGAGGTTGCCTGAGTAGCAGTGTTGAAAACTTGAGGAATTCCAATTCAGGCCCCCACTCCAGCTGCCAAAAGGAGACACCCTGGAGTGGAGCACAGCTACCTGTGCCAAACAGGCTGAAAATTTGAGGAATGACTCTGCAGTCAGAGAAGTTTAGAGAATCCAAACTCCCTTTCTCCTTTTCATTTAACTAGCCAGGACCATGGATGCCTTTACTAGTACAACTTCAAAATACCTGTCAGGCAGAGAACAAAGAGGAATGTTTGCATGGTTTAATGTTTACAAATCACAGAGAGATGATATTTTATTTACTCCTAACCGTAAGCACAATGGAACTCAACTCTCAGGTGTCTGCCCCTAAAATGTCCAGAAATGGGTTTGTTTCTTGAGACCACACCAGATGGAGGCCAGGACCCAGGACAAGTGAGGCACACCCAGTCAGTAGCATTGCCCTACCTGCATTATCATTGTAGCCTTACAAATTGTTTCATCTGTGTCACCTCTTTCTCAGCTTTCCTCATCATTGCTAGGTAAGCAAGTAGCAGTTAGGACAGGTAGCAGGTACAGCAGGTAGTAGGCAGGCCTGATTGTAAGTAGGACAGGTATCAGGCAGGACAGGTATAGCAGATGCAACAAGTAGCTAATAAGGCAGGTACCAGAAAGGTCAGGTAGTCGATAGGACAGGTCCTAGAGAGGACAGGTGGCTGATAGGCCAGGTGAGTAGATTGTAGTAGGGAAGAGAGCAGGTAGGACAGGATGTACAACTCCAAACTTTTAAGAGGGTAAGTGACTCACCAATCCACTCAGATTGGGAGTGAGAAGCAGGAAGTAAATTCTGCTTTTTTGAGTCCTAATATAGTACAGGCCTTATACTAGACCTGGGTTCCTCTGGGTCACCCTGCTCACCCCCAGCCCTACTACCATTTGTTTGCATTGGTAAAATCACAGCTACCCTATTTTTTTTATTAATTTATTTATTTTCTTATATTGTTCATTTTTGTACAATAGTTGACTTCTCAGGTGTAGTCCTATCGTTCTCCCATCATAACATCTGTGATCGTCACCACAGTCCATTCTCTTCCCTCCCATTTTGACTTTTCCTCCCACCTCCCCTGCTATATGCTTCAGATCTATGGTGCTGTGAAACCATCTGGCATAGTGGAACCATCTAATATCTGATTTATCTTTTTTCTTCCGTCTTATTTCACTTAGCATAACCCCTCCCGATTTTAGCCATGTTGCTACAAAAGGCATGAATTTACCATTTTTTATTACTGAGTAGTAGTCCATTGTGTATATATAGCACATCTTCTTGACCCATTCATCTGTTAGGGGCATTTAGGTTGTCTCCATAGCTTAGCTATTGTTAATAGCAGGCCAGTTTGGAGTTGTACATCCTGTCCTACCTGCTCTCTTCCCTACTACAATCTACTCATCTGGCCAATCAGCAACCTGTCCTCTCTACAACCTGCCGTATCAGCTACCTGACCTTTCTGGTACCTGCCTACTTGTTCCATCTGGTATACCTGTCCTGCCTGATACCTGTCCTACTTGCAACCAGGCCTACCTACTACCTGTTTTTTTTTTTTAAGATTTATTTATTTATTCATACAGAACTGAGGTATAGGCCAGAGGTGTGGGGATGGGGGATGGTGAGAGGATTCACCAGAGACAAAGTGGGGAGCAGAATAGGCAGATTGACAAGGTACACTGTTGAGAGGAGCATTGGGTGAAACAAGAGATGTCTGCCACACCATGTGGGTCACCCCCAGTGCCAGGGATCGAACTCATGCTGCGGTGGCTGCAGATAGCTTCACAGTGCTGTGCCTTAACCCATTGCGCTGCCAGAGAAGGCCCAGGCATCCACCATTTTCCTTAGGACTCAGTCTTTGTGAAGGAAATTCTACTTTTCAATACTTTGAGCTTCCTGGTTTGTAGTGTGGTTTGGTTTGTGGGGCTTTTATTTTATTACTATATGTCTGCATTTATAGGATTTATTGCAATGCACAAGTGGCTGCTTGGTGTGGGATAATCACTGTCCTATACAGAGATTGTATTGCTTTTTATTTCTGAAAAGCACTCAGGGGTGTCCCCGAGCCAGGTCAGTCCCATCAGGAGAACCAACAGCCTCTGCTGTCCCTTTTGGCTCATTTCCAGTATCAACTAAGCCCAGGGAATGGGGCCAGAGTGGTCATCAGAGCAATTTAAAGTTGTATGTTTATCTCAAAACCAGCACTACAATAAGACACAAGATTGTCTGCAATTTGTCTTCACCTAGAGCATGTGCACAAGAAAGTTCTCCAGTGTCCATAATATTTGACAGCAGGAGTTGCCCAGCAGGAAACTCAATTCTCCTCAGTGTCCCACTGAGGTATCCAACATGTTGGCCAGCATTATGTCCCCTCTCAGTTACAGAGTCATGTCACACACCATCAACCCCAGCAGTCCTCTCTCAGAGTGTAATGTGGCTTTCTTAGAAACAACCACCCTAAATTTTACTCGAACTAATAAAAGCTTTTCATGGGGACAGGACCACCCAACATAGCTGTGGACACCAGGGGGGCAGTAATGGTTTGATTATGTGGAAACCACCCAGCTGGGCCCAGAAAGCACAGTGCCAGTCCAGTGACCCCTGGCCCACGGCCCTGTCTACACGCACCTACCCAGACCCCTACCATGGCTCTGTGCGAGGTACTGTTCTGGGCACCGGGCGACAGCAAGGAAAACACAAGATCTCCATTTCCACGGAGACTGATCTCTGGTATGGGAAGGCCAACTACAAGCAAAGAGACAAATAGAACAGAAAAGCAGCAGGAAGTATGGGATAAAATACAGAAAATTAACATGGCGGTGGTAACAGGGCCACAGCACTGTGGTGCAGTCAGTGCCAAGTGTCCTACAGCACAAAGGTCTTCTCGTCACAGTGACAGCAACTGGTCAGCCAGCCCTCACCACAGCCATGTAGTGAGCAGAGGCCATCACCTGGGACCCCTCTGTCACTGCTCTGCATTCAGAACCCTTCATAGAAGTCAAGCTCCTCTTCAAGGCCCTGTTCTACAGAAAAACTAAAGAAACAACCATCTGGAGAATGGGGGTGCTCTGCCAAGCTGGGAAATGGGGGCGCAATGAGAAGGCAAACCTTCCCCCTGAGTCCTCACTGGCTCCCCTCCTGCCCTAGGCTTTCTGGGGAGGCTCTCCTCAGTAAAGGGGTGAAGGCTGCCCTGAAGATCTCCAGAGACCACTCCAGTGAGACTCTTGCCCTCTCCTCCTCTCAAGAGGCCCGGGAGGCAGGAGGATCAGCACCCCATGAAGCTTTGCCAGTGTCCCCTGAGATGAGCAAAATGCAGAATAAGGAGCTGTGGCCCTGGGAACACTGAGTTTAAAATCAGGTTTGCTCAAAATCTGTCCTTTGGTGTTGGTAAGAGAACTTTTTAGAAGAGGCTTTTTAAAAGAGTGGTGTGTGAAAAGGAAAGTCAGGAGCCTGTTTCAGGAAAGAAGTCTTCACAGAGCTGGAAAAACATTTACTAGGAAGATGTCAGGAGCCCGTTGGTGAGAGTACAGGGGTGACCGGAAACTCTCGGGATAAGAAGAGGGTCGGGGATGAGATGGCAGGATGAGAGAGAGACAGGGAAATGGGGCCCAGGTAGCTTGGCAGGGCAAGGCCTCGTGGGGTGCTGATCCTCCTGCCTCAGGGGCTCCGTGGGAGGCAGTGTCTCCTTGTGAGGAAAGCCTTCTGTCTTGTCCCTGTCTTTTCTTCCTAAGGGGAATTGAGAAAGCATTTCTCCAGTCTCCAGCTGTGAAGCAATGGTTAGTTTAAGAGTGGGCTGATATGAGGAACCTTTACTCTTCCCAACTCTGCACCATTTCCTGGCCTGCAAACCTTGGTCAATACAGATATATGATTTAGGAAAACAAAATGCACCGACCTCAAAGCATGCCAGACAGAGTCCTGCGGGTACAGAGACGAACAACATTAGGTCCCGTGGGCTTCATGCTGGGAAGCCATGATCTTTCCCGGATGTTTCCTAAATTGTGTAGTTCTTCCACACACCAGCCCTTTGGAGAAGGGACACTGGAATCAGTGTGAACCCACCAGGGCTTCATTCATGGAGTTGCTTTGATGCTCACATGCTTTTCTGATAATGAGACCAAAACCACCCATATCAGTAGCAAAACACTGCTATGATGCAGCGGGGCCAAGTGACATCATGTCTCCATTCCCAAGGCTGGAAGCCTCTGAGCCACCAGCTGGACTGGCTCCCTGGCCAGCCTCTCTGGGAGCTGCTGCTGTTCTGGCTAAAACGCCCTGAGCATTGTCCACCTTACCAGATGGTGTCACCATAGGGATGTCATGAGCGTGCAGAGTGAGCCACCCAAAATAAGAAGCACCCCCTAACTGCACCGACCTCTCTCCACTGAGAGGCCACCTCCTGAATACAGAGACAATGTGGTCAGATTTGCTCTTGTCTTCTTGTCCTAATCTATTTTCCTCCCCCTTTACATACCTCTTGTCTCCTAATTTCTAAACTGAATCCCCTCCCAGCTATTGTAAACACACAACTGAGGGGCACAGAGGGACCCCAAACTATTAAGGGGTGCACGCTCTAAGAGGGATCGGCCATCTGTACCCCCAGAGGCAAAAGCAGCAGACTCAGTATGAAATACTTGGATTTTTTTAAGTTTTTTTTTTAGTTTTATTTTTTTTATGCATACAGAACTGGGGTACAGGCCAGAGTTGCAGGGGTGGTGAGAGGATTCACCAGAGACAGAATGGGGAGCAGAACAGGCTGACTAAAAAAGTCAACTGCTGAGGGGAGCAGCGGGTAGGTCAGGAGAGGTCTGCCACACCATGTGGGTCACCTCTGGGGCTAGGGATCGAACTCATGATGAAGTGGCTTTAGCTTCTTAGTGCTGTGCTTTAACCTGCTGCATCACCAGGAAGGGCCCAGTATGAAATATTTTTAATATAATTGGTATGTATAAAGAGAGAGAGAAGAAGGGTGAAAAAGGATTTCAAGTAATAGCAAACTGAAAAACACCTCTCTCCTGGGCAAATGCCCAAACAGGCTTCGCCTGAAGTGGCGCCATTGAGACCTGGAAGCTTGCCACAAGTTTAACAGTATCTTGTGGCAAGGAACCACAAGAAAAGGGTCTTGTCTGGGGTCAGGCAGGCCCCAGACATCTGGGACAGAAGGAAAAAGAGAAAATGCGAAATATACCACTTAATCCAAACTGAAGCCAGGATGACCACTGTGATTGTCTCTGCCAACGGTGAAAAGCAGCCTCCCTCTCACCCCTCCTGTCTCTTTTTCAAGTCTCTCTGCCTGTCTCTCCTCCATGTGTCTCCCATACATCTCCTCCAAGTGTTTCCTTCCAGCAGTACCAAGTCAGAACTGGAAAAGCAAGGGAAAGGCAAGTTATATAGGTTCAGCCAGCTGTTCCATTCCTATTTCCCAGCAGGTTCCCAGTTCAGGAAGTCCAGTTCATGACATAGTGGTTATTGTCAGCCAAAGTGATCACATCTAAGTAGGGGCCAGGAAAGCGCCTCTTCCCCTTCACAGAGATTTGTCTGTATCAACTGGGGTTTTGTTTTTATTTTTTTTAAAGATTTATTTATTTATGCATACAGAGCAGGGTACAGGCCAGAGGTGAAGGAGTGGTGAGAGGATTCACCAGAGACAGACTGGGGAGCAGAACAGGCCCACTGACGAAGTACACTGCTGAGGGGAGCAGTGGGTGGGTCAGGAGAGGTCTGCCCTGTCATGTGGGTCACCTCCAGGGTGGGGATCAAACTCATGCTGAAGTGGCTTTAGCTTCTTAGTGCTGTGCTTTAACCCACTGCTCCACCAAGGAGGGCCCTCAACTGGGTTTTTGTTTTTTTTTTTTT